>NC_138058.1:34501312-35026312 GCF_964194185.1 Rhinolophus hipposideros
TTTTTATTAGTTTCAGGTGCACAAGACAAAGTAATACTTAGACGTTTATAATTTATATCCCTCACACTGTGTGAACCCCCTCCCCCATCCACTATCCCTCTGACATCGCACAGAGCCATTACATTTCCACTGTCTCTATTCCTAATGCTGTACTTCACTTCTTGTAAGTACATACATACATACATACATACATATATATATATATATATATATATATATATATATATATATATATATATATATATAAAGTTATAGTTGGCATTCTTATTGTTCAGCTTCAGGTGTACAGTGCAGTGATCAGGCATCTACACCATCCCTGAGGTGGTCTCCCAAATGAGACATGTGTCCATCAGATACCCTACAAAATCTTTACAACATTATTGATTACGTTCCCCAAATTAATTTTCAAAATCCCGTGGCCATCTTGTGGTTACTGACTGTTTTCTAATCCCCTCACCTTCCCCCGTATCCCCATCCCCGTCCCATCTAGCAACCCTCAGTTTTTCCTCTTTGTTTCCAGAACTGTTTCTGATTAGTTTATTCACTTATTCTTTTCTTTAGATTCTGCATATAAGTGAGACCATATGGTATTTGCCTTTCTCTGTCTGACTTATTTCACTTAACATAATGTTCTCTAGGTCCATCCATGTTGTTGCAAATGGTAAGATTTCTTTCTTCTTTATGGGTGCGTAATAGTCCATTGTATAAATGTACCACAGTTTCTTAATCCAGTCATCTACCGATGGGCATTTCAGTTGTTTCCATGTCTTGGCTATTGTGTAGAGTGCTGCAATCAGCATAGGAGTGCATAAAGATTTTTGAATTGGAGTTTTGGATTTCTCCGAATAGATATCTAGGAGTGGAACTGCTGGATCATAAGGTAGTTCCATTTTCAGATTTTTGAGATACCTCCATACTGTTTTCCATAGTGGGTGCACCAATCTGCAATCCCACCAACAGTGCACATGTGTTCCCTTTTCTCCACATCCACGCCAGTACTTGTTGTTTGTTGATTTATTGATGATAGCCATTTTGACTGGGGTGAGGTGGTATCTCATTGTGGTTTTTATTTGCATTTCTCTGATGGTTAGTGAGGTTGAGCATTTCTTCATGTCTGTTTGCCATCTGTATGTCCTTTTTAGAAAAATGTCTCTTCATGTCCTCTGCCCATTTTTTAATTGGGTTGTTTGTTTTTTTGGAGTTGAGTTGAGTGAGTTTTTTTTATAAATTTGTGATATTAACCCCTTATCAGATACATCATTGGCAAATATCTTTTCCCATTCAGTAGGATCCCTTTTTGTTTTATTGATGGTTTCCTTTGCAGTGAAAGAACTTTTTAGTTTGATGTAATCACCCGTGTTTATTTTTTCTCTTACTTCCCTTGTGCGAGGGGATATATCAGTAAAAATCTTACTTCGGGTAATGTCTGTGAAGTTTCTTCCTATGTTTTCTTCTAGGTATTTTATGGTTTCAGATCTTACATTTAAGTCTTTAAGCCATTTTGAATTTATTTTTGTATATGGTGTAAGGAGGTGGTCCAGCTTCATTTTTTTGCGTGTGTCTGTCTAGGTTTCCCAGCACCATTTATTGAATAGACTGTCTTTACCCCACCGTACATTCTTGCTTCCATTGTGGTAGATTAGATGGGCATATAGGCATGGATTTATTTCTGGACTCTCTACTCTGTTCCATTGATCTATGTGTCTGTTTTTATGCCAGTACCATGCTGTTTTGATTACTGTAGCCTTGTAGTATAATTTGATGTCAGGTAGATGCAATTTTCTAATGCATGTAATAGAGCCCCAAAATAATAGTGGGTTGAACAGGAGAGAAGTTTATTTCTCTCTTGTGAAGATGGTCCAGGGCAGTGGCTCTGCTCCACAGGATCATTCAGAGACCTTGACTCCTTTTCTTCTGTTTCTTTGTCATTCCAAACAGTAGGATGGAAACAGAGGAAAGTGTGTAGAGATGGCACATCCCTTACCTTTAACAATGTGATCAGAAGTCACTTCCAATTTTGCCCAGAATTTAGACCTGGCCATCAGAATAAAAATTCTGTATCAATTTTTATTCTGATGACCATGTGTCCAGCTAAAAATTAAGGGTACTGTTATTTTTTTTAAAAAAAAAAGAGAGAATGGATTTTGAGATACAATGAATGGCCTTTGCTACAATAAAAGTATTGCTATTATAGAAAGTATACAATTACTTTAAAGCAAATTTGAAAAGTTTGGAACCAGAGGAGACGTTGGGTTTGTGCAGAAACAAATCCCTCTCTTCTGGTTGACAGATTAGTAATTCATTCTTCCTTATGAATTTGGGACTTTTAAGTACATGGCCAGAGCCAGCTGTTGCCCGCCACATTAGCCATCCTCCTGAGCAAGACAGGCTCCCAAATAATTATACTATCATAAGAGATACACACACAACAAGGCGCTCTCTCTCTCTGACTGTGTGTGCAATTACAGACTGGATTAGTGCTATACTATCGTCAATTATTTCCTGTGAAGAGAATGGCAGGCACATCCTTCCTCTGTAAACTTCATCTGTACTCATTATTCTTATTATTTTTTATAATAACATTATTTTTTAAAAAAATTATTAAAAATATAGCTAACACACAATATTATATTAGTTTCAGCGGTATACCACAGTTATTTAACATTTATATACCTATAAAAATGACCAAAATAATATAAGTCCAGCAACCATCTGATACTATGCTATCACAATATTATTGGCTATATTTCCCATGCTGTACATTGCATTCCCAAGACTTATTTTATACCTGGAAATTTGGACATCTTATTTCCCTTCATCTTTTCTGCCACTTTTAAATTTTTCAATTACAGTTGACATTCTATATTATTTTATATTAATATCAGGTGTACAGCACAGTGGTTAGACATTTAAATAATTTAAGGAGTGATCCTCCTGACTAGTACCCACCTGGCACTATACATAGTTATTACCATATCATTGACTATATTCCCTATGCTTTACTTTACACTCCATGACTATTTTGTAACTACTGATTTGTACTTCTTAATCCCTTCACATTTTTCACCCTGCCCCCAACCCCCTCCCATTTATCACCCCCACAAGTCTAGTACCCATCTGACACCATACAGTTATTACAATATTATTGACAATATTCCTTTATGCTATACTTTGCACCTCCATGACTATTTTTTTATTATTTTATTTTATTTTATTTTAATTAAAGTTTATCGGGGTGACAATTGTTAGTAAAGTTACATAGATTTCAGGTGTACAATTCTGTATGACATCATCTATAAATCCCATTGTGTGTTCACCACCCAGAGTCAGTTCTCCTTCCATCACCATATATTTGATCCCCTTTATCCCCATCTACCACTCCCATTCCCCCTTACCCTCTGGTAACCACTAAACTATTGTCTGACTATTTTGTAACTAAAAAGTTATACTTCTTAATCCCTTTCCCTTTTTTTCACTCATACCCCCAAACCCCTTCTCATCTGGCAACCATCAAAATGTTCTCTGTATCTATGAGTTTATTTCTGTTTGTTTGTTCGTTTGTTTGTTTTGTTCTTTAGATTCTATATATAGGCAAAATCACATTGTATCTGTCTTTCTCTGTCTGACATACTTCATTCAGCACAATACGCTCCAGGTCCATCCATGCCGCCACACATGACAAGAACACATTCCCCTCCATGACCAAGCAATATTCTACCTCCTCTTTATCCATTCTTCCAGTGATGCCAGGCTGCCTCCACATCTTAGCCATTGTAAACAATGAATATACGGATGCAAACGTCCCCTCGAAGTAGCGTTTTGGGTTTCTTCAGATAAATACACAGAAGTGGAATTATTATGTCCTTCTTTGTCTGTTGTAGCCTTTGTTTTTAAGTCTATTTTGTCTGGTATAGTATTGCTACCCCAGATTTTTTTAAATTCCTATAACTTTTAAATTCTTATAAATTTTTTAAATTCTTATAACTCAGGTTGAACAACTAGGAATCATCATTGATTATTCTATTTCCCTTATACCCACATCAATCTCACCACAAGTTATAGCAATTCCATCTTCAAATTATATCCTGATCAGACAACCTCTCATCACTTCCACTTGCTGGTCCAAGCTATCCCCATCTCTCATTTGGACCCCTGTAATATCCTATTTCTGGTCTTTCTGCCATCATTCTTGCCTTCCTCCCACATCTACTATCTATTTTCCACATAGCAATGGGAGTGCTCTATATACAGAACAAGTCAGTGATGTCACCCCTACTCACAACCATCCAATGGCATCCATCACACGTATTTTTTTTTTTAAAGATTTTATTGGGGAAGGGGAACAGGACTTTATTGGGGAACAGTGTGTACCTCTAGGACCTTTTTACAAGTCAAGTTGTCCTTTCAATCTTAGTTGTGGAGGGCGCAGCTCAGCTCCAGGTCCAGTTGCCGTTGCTAGTTGCAGGGGGCGCAGCCCACCATCCCTTGTGGGAGTCGGACCGGCAACCTTGTGGTTGAGAGGATGTGCTCCAACCAACTGAGCCATTCGGGAGCTCAGCGGCAGCTCAGCTCAAGGTGTTGTGTTCAATCTTAGTTGCAGGGGGCGGAGCCCACCATCCCTTGCGGGACTCGAGGAATCGAACTGGCAACCTTGTGGTTGAGAGCCCACTGGCCCATGTGGGAATTGAACTGGCAGCCCCCGGAGTTAGGAGCATGGAGCTCCAACCGCCTGAGCCACCGGGCAGACCCCCATCCATCACACTTTGAATGAAGTCCCCTCCTTCACAAAGTTACGAGGCCAGCATGAACTGGCCTCCCTCTTCCTCCTGACCTTACTCTCACTATGCTATCGCACTACTGGCCTTGTCAGACTATCCCATCTGAGATAAACCCTCTTCCCCCATCACTCTCCATCCCCTTAGGAAGCTACCTCCTTCCTAAAGTCCCTGTGCCCCTGGAGACAGCTATTCTCAGTGATGAGCACTGGTGGGCTTGCCTTGGGGGAGGGAGTGGCTGTAACACCTTGAGCCGAATAGCCCACCAGACAGAAGGGAGAGTGGCTAGAAAATCAATGTGGCATTTCTTACATCCTGAGTTTATAGAGCAAAACGCACATCTGCTGATTAATGGAGCACTGTGGTGAGAGTATACATCCTTCCTGTATTAAAACATTTTTTTAACATTATATTATGTTGATTGACCAGAGGGAGACAAGATGGAGGCAGGGTGACATGCTTGTATTGTAGACCTAGGAAATGCAGCGGGACATTCTGGAGGGAGAAATGTTGTAGGGTGAGAAGAATATACCAATCAGGAAATATCCCATAAAGCTGACTGTAGTAATTCAGTCATCTTCTGGCTATAGTAATTCTCTTTTTGGTTTCACAGTGGAGTTGAAATTAAGTAATGGTTGACTCTAGTGAACTTTAGTCAGCACTGAAGGACTTGGACCCTGGTTGAGTTCTATCAGTGAGATGCGCTGCAGGAAGGAGAAATTTCTGCCACACACTTGTTTAGGGATCATTCTGTGTGCCTGAGGAATAGCCAGCGTTATCTGGGATCTTACCTTGAGGGACGGCTGTTAGCACCCCCAGATCCCTGACCATAAACTGGCCTGTGGAGCCTGCCGGGACCCTGGAGGATTCAGCTGGCCACTGAGCACTCTCTCAGCCATGCTGGAGAATAAGAGAAGTTGGTGTAGACCACGTGCGAGGTGTTTGGCAACGACGCTTTGCTGTATTACTGCAGAAATCCCAGCACTCGCCTTGGGAGGGTCGATCTTGCTGCATGACCTTAGTCATTCACTCACTGTTGTAACCTTTATTGTGCACACATTAGATCCCAGGCATTGTTCTAGAAACTATGGTTACAGAGTGAAGAAGACCAAGTGATTGCTCTCATAGAGCTTATACACTGGTAGAGACCAAGTAAACAAATAAATAGATGAGTAAGCCTGATATCAGACAGCATAATAAATGCAGAGTCATTTGACAGGTCAGTGGTTGTCTAAGTGTGATCCACGGGACTCTGGGAGTTTCTGAGGCATTTACAGGAGGTCTGAGAGGTCACAACTATGTTCACAAAAATATTAAGATGTTATTTGCCTTTGTCGCTCTCATTCTCTCACATGTGTACAGGGGCATTTTCTATAGGTTACATGACGTGATGATGTCGCTCTGGTGGGTAAAGGAATGCGTGTAATAGGGTAAACATTGATAGATACAACCCACATAACCCATATAAATAAAAGCCCCTTGGGGTCCTCAATAAGTTTTAAGCGTGTGAAGAGGTCCTGAGACCAAATAGTTTGGGAACCACTGTGATAGATAGAGCCTGGGGTGGTGGGGGAATTTACATATTAGGAGATGGGTGTAAAAAAAAATAGTGCTATTCAATTGGGTATGCTTGGGGGCACTGGGGTTCTTTGAACCCAGGAAGACTGTTTTTGGCTTCCACCTTTTACTCTCACTTTTGCAAGCATAAGACTCATATTAGGAGCCTGGAAAGTTAGAATTGGGACCATCTGTGATAGCATCTATGAGAAGCAGAAAACCCAAGCCTGCAATGTCCAGCTTCAACCTCCACACGCCAGTGTCTGGGACACTGAATTATTAGGACTTGGTTGATCCTGGCTCAGTCTTGAGAGGCACAGGACAAGAATCCCAGGAAGCTGGATCACTCCCTAGGTGAGCTGCTGAGGCTCTGTGTGACATGACTTCTGCCGGGCCACTCAGCACATTGTTCCCCAGTGTGGCTACCTGAACTCGACAGTCTGTCAGCTGCATTTATTGGGAACCCGCTAGCAATGTGAATGGGTAGGTGATCCAGGCATTGAAGTAGCAGTTCCCCAGAGTTGAGGGCTAAGTTATCTATCTATCAAATCCTGTCTCTCTGCTGACATCTGGAAAAACTGGGTGACACCCACACACTGAGGCCTCGGCAGCAGCCCAATTAAAGGTTGCAATTTTTCTTCAGTTACTTTCTGACCTTGGAGTTTGAGAGTGTGGGTATTGCGCTTTGCTTCTGATTAAACTGCATAAATGCTAAGCATTTGGAAATTAACATAGGTGGACGTGTATACATGTGTGTTGCATGTTTTATTGGGTCACTTTCAGTATAACCTAAGATTGATCCCTGGACATTGACTGATCACTGAGCACTCACTTATTTCCACAGGCAGAAGCAACCTGTCCAGAAAAAACCCCAAACATGCCATTGGATAAAGGTTTAAATGGGCTTTCTGCCAGTGAATTGCATTTGATAGTTGAGTGGGTGCAGCCCATGGCAGGAATCCATACAGCTCACCGGAGATCTGTGGGGCCCTGGGGTGTTGCAATGTCATTCTGTCTGGGTAAGTGACAGCCAGGATGTGGGATTTGGTGATTATTTTTGGTTTGGTTTGTTTCTAGCTCAGAAGAAAGACTATATATAACATTGAGAGAGGCATAACTTCTAGATTGTCAAGGTTGGTGCTAATAGTGAATGATATACTAATATATGTTACATGGAACCACAAGCTTGCAAGAGCAATGCTCACGCACTAGATGAAGAGATAAATCTTCTGTTGTGTAATGGGAAAAGAAAGCTGGCAATGTAAATGCAGTCTTAATATTTTTTTTTCCAGCATTGGATGTGTAATTAGGCATTCAGTGACTTCCTCATCTAAGGAAATTTGACTTTAATGGGAGCTATGTGGCTAACTATGGAAAGAGTCTTTTGAAAATGCAGGGGCGACGATGGGAAGGTATTAACTATGAAGATGGATTATTTCCTTGGCCTTGAAACAAACAAACAAAACAACCCCATCGCCACCAACCTGCCAGCATATAAGCTATGTGGCTCTGTACTTGACTCATTCTGAGCCCTGGAAATTAAGCCAGGAACAGAATGGTCAGAAAATTTTCACCTTCTAATGTGTACATCATTTAAGGTCCCCCCCCAAAAGGGATTCTTCTG
Source organism: Rhinolophus hipposideros (assembly GCF_964194185.1). NCBI lineage: Eukaryota > Metazoa > Chordata > Mammalia > Chiroptera > Rhinolophidae > Rhinolophus > Rhinolophus hipposideros. Next base: position 34,509,269 of record NC_138058.1, read on the forward strand.
CTTAATAAACACAATTTCATCGGTGTCTGAAAACTTCACAATTTAAGATGCAGTATCATGATGTCTTGGGAAATTATGGTATAACCTTGGGTAAATCATTAGGAAGAGAAAGTTTGAACACATTGTTTAACCAAAGCCAAAACAATAGGGGCATCCCCCTATTTCCAAACTTCCAGATAAGCTTTGGGAACAGGTAGGAGCAATAACAACCTGACCAGGATGAGTTCCAGATCTGATAGCACTAAAAATGTTTGCTGGGGGCCAGGGACGAAAGGGTTAACAAATAAAGGCAAAAACCAAGTTTAAAAATTGGAGACAGTGGACAGCCCTCAAAGGCAGCCGCTCATTTCTCAAGTCCCAGCTCCCCCTGCCTGTTTCATCCTGGGGGCAAGCTTTCAGAAGGTACAGTTTCAGATGGTGGCACTGGGTCACCCAGTCATATCTTCAGCGTACATGGCCAGGATCCCTATATGGTTTCAATACACAGGGATTAATAATCTATTAGGGAAAGGAATTCTTTCTAATCAATAGTAATTAAAAATTTTTTATTTTGGAAGAAAATATACTTACTGTTCAACTCCTGGCATTTTACAGAAAGTATTTCCAGCTGTCAAAAGGGGGCATCCTTGCTTTACCAGACAAAAGAAATAACAATTTGAGTTTGCTTTTGGGAGATGCCTTGGTGGGAGTGATAGGCAGCAGCAGAGCTCAAGGTGATTCTAAACAGAACCGGGGTGCTATTAAGGGTACACCTGGGGGCGTAGATCCTGAGTATTTACAACCTCTCTCCTTGAAGCGTGGTCACGGGCCAGCAGCACCAGCACCACCGGGGAGCCTGTTACAGGTGCTACAGCCCAGACCTCCTGCATCAGCATCTGCATTTAACAAGGTCCTAGGTGGTCAGTGAGCTCCTTCAAGTTTGAGAAGCTCTGCTCCATGGTTGTTTTTCTCAAACTTCCCTGGAGAACAAGAATTACCTCGGGTGCCTGTTCAAATCAGATTCCTGGGCTTGCAACTTTAACTACTGACCCTGAATTTCCAGTAGGGAGGACTGGTAATCTATATATTTAGCAAATGTCCCAGGTGATACTAGTCGTCAGTGAAGTGTGAGGAATACAAGGTACTTTTACATTTTTGTAGGAAATACGTAGTGATCTTAAAAAACAAAGCACAAAAACTGCTTTCTCCAGAACACACCTTCCTTTTGACAAGGTGCAGTCTCCCTTTTCCTTCCCACTCCTACTCTTGAAAACAGAATGCTAAGGATGGGGAAGTGGGAAGCGGAGGAGAAGCGCCAGAATGGTTTCCTGCCCAGGTATGTAGCAGGAGGGGCCAGAGAGGCTGAGCGCCCAGTGACTCTGCGGGACTGGATGTTGCCAGCAGAGGGCAGCAAAGCACGCCCGGTTACACAGATTTGCAGTATGTGCAGTGGTCCGACCAGAGGCAGAGACAGTGGACGTGGCCTCTGCTACTTGCTTCTGAGACTTTCTGGAGCTGTTGGTGCATCTCAGGTCTGGCTGGACTGACACCATGGTGATCAAGTCAGTGGGCTCGCCAATAGACTGGCTGGTCGGAGCCAGTGCTGTCCAATAGAAATAGACCGTGAGCCACGTAGATTATTTTAACTTTTCTAGAAGCTGAATTAGCAAGAGAGAGAGAGAGAGAGAGAGAGAGAGATCTTGCTCCCTGCCATATGTTGTTACTTTGGCTCAAATAAACTCTTATAAAAATTAAAGAAAAAACAGATGACATTAATTTTAATAGTATATTTCATTTAACCCAATATATCCAAAATACGATCATTTTAATATATGATCAATATAAAAATTAACAAGATAGTTTACATTCTTTTTCTGTATTAACTCTACAAAACCCAGTGTGTATTTTACGCTGGCAGCACATTTCAATTCGGACCACCCACATTTCAAGTACCCCGTGGCCACAGGTGACTGTGGCTATCATTGGGCAGTGTGGGTCTGTACAGTGGCAGAGCTAAGGGAAAATGATAGGGTTGAGGGTACGGGGCAGATTAGGACCAGACATGGGGAAGGATATAAATCTGGCCCAGGGGCAGATTCTGATATTTTCATACATGAACAAATATTCACGGAGGAGCTATACTCGTAGTTTGGTTCGTTATTGAGCACCTTCTATATGCCAGGAGCTGGGCTGCAGATACATAAATTCTCAAACACAGTCTCTGATGCTGAGGACCCAGGTCCAGATTCGTGGGGAGACAGCCTGGAAACAGAATCTTTCAGATCTTTGTGGCACACACTGCAGCAGGGTGGACCCTGACACAAACCATTTGACCCACCTCAGGGGAGAGGCTCTGGACAAAACTAAATCAGAGTTGGTTTTGTTTTTCATTTTCTTCTCATAGTAATTTCCAGGTTTACTCAGTAAGTTGTTTGAAACACACACTTGTTTGGTCTGGAGGGAGAAAAGCTGGCTAAGATGAAAATCCCTGTGCTCATTCTAAGGCTCTCTGAAAGGAAAAGCAAGTGCACCATCAACTAACTGCTGCACAAGGAGTTATCCCCTTGACCTTTTTTCAAAGGTTGGACCTACCACATCCAAGGTCTCTGTTTTCCCCAGTAGGGCTGTTCTAGGTTAATGCTATTTTCGGAGTGTGGTTCTTCATTTCAGTGTGGATTTCCTCATCTTTCTGCACAAATTGAGTGAAATCCTTAGTGCATTTTTTTTTCTTAGATGGATGGAAGCTTAAAGAGAATGGAAGGCCTCCAGCTGTTTGAGGCGCTGTCCTCAACGACAATCAAAATTCTCCATCTTTTCTTGTTCTTGGCACTTTCTGATTGAAATAAGATTCCAGCATTTATCTGCACCTGCAATTTTGACAAGAAAGGAAAATTTAAAAGACAAGTGAAAGAATTCTCTGAGGGAAGTCAATGAGTCCAGCAGTAGTCAGATGCCTGTGAATCTCTTTTTGCATTCCTCCATCAATTAACATATTGGAGAGCAGATCTTAAGACTTTGAGTAAGTAGAAATGCAAAAATGTGCGTTGATCAGTAGAAGAAACCTTCCTTTGCAGCGAATATTACTTGGAGAGCAGCTGATAATCCATTTCGCATTGAAATGGAGAGGATTTTGAGTCAAAGAGGCCACTTTAAATTATAGATTTGAGTTTAGTTGAAGGTCAAACTTACCTTGCATGAATAAAATCTTCAGAGATTTTAGAATACATTCAGAAAATGCAGGCTGTCTTGAGCACATAAGCGTTTCCTTCAGGGGATAAAAGCAGTTTAATATTATTACCCTCTGCATAATTATCGATCATATTAGCATAGGAGATACTGAAAAGGAAAGTAGAATAACAGTCTGATGACCACTTTGGTTCTTAGCAGATACAACCGTGAGTTTAGACAGGAAGTTGCCTGGAGATTTGGGAAGATTGTTAAGAGAATTTGGTACTGGATGGTAATTTCATTTTGGCTTAACAGATTGCAAAAATGACCCACTGAAAAGTGACAGATTATATAGCTAATCCCATGTGACATAAATAATCTCCCGTCTCCAGGAATCTGGGAATCATCTGTGCGATCATAATGTTGATTTGGTTATCTGGATGTGGGTGTTACCTGACTCAAAGCTTCCTGGCAGCCAAGACGAAGAGGGAAAGATACTGAGTTACAAACTCATCATTTGGGACAGAGAAATGTGCTCAACTTTCCAAGGAAACTGGGACATTCATAAGGAAGCATTCTAAACATGAAAACTATTTGATTCATGGATGTAAGATTCTTTCCAAAAGATACCTGTTCACGTTGCAGATTAATGATTAGGATTTAGGAAAGTGTAAATGCACTTCAGAGGTTTTCCCATCTGTTAATATGAATTAACTTCTTTTCCCAACTCCTACCCCCCACCCTGCTAATCTAAAGCCTATGTTTCCTCCATGGCTTGCTGATTTAATTGGATTACAGAGATAATCCCCTCCCATAAAATGTAATCTCTGCAGGTTTTTGAATCTACATTCTGTTACATTTTGTAGGATTATCTCTCAAGGGCAACAGATTAGAAGTACTGGTTGGTGCAAATAAACTGAGGTTCATGCTGTAATCCCTTCCAGTGAAGGTGGGGCCTGGGAGGCTTCAGGTTATAATTAATGCAAGAAGCCTAGATTAGCAGTCTGAAGTCTTCAGTCCTAATTTGAGTATTGCTGCTAATTCGTAGTGTAATTTATGGCAAGTCACTTTATTTCTCTGAGACTCAGTTTTCTGTGCAAAATAAGGAGATAGAGGGTGCCAAAAAAAATGTATACACATTTTAAGAACAGAAAAAAAACCTATTAATATTAAAATTGTAATACTCAATATATACTGATAACAAAAAGATGAATATAAGTCACGTTTGACTTCTGCAATTACAAGAGGTGCTCAAAGTGGTTACCATCAGTGTCCAGACACTTCTGATTACTGCGAACTACTGTTTAAGCAACGTTGACCAAAGTGTCCACTTGTATACATTTTTTAGCACCCCCAGTACTACTGTATTACTTAACCAATATTTCTCAAAATGTGGTCCAAAGAAAACTGGTTCTTCAAAATGTTAATATATATTCCATGAATGAAGAATTGGAGATCAAGTACATTTGGGGGAAATCTGCATACTATTATCTCCCTTTAAAGCATCTCAATGTCCATTAGCATATAATAGGATTCTTAAGAGTACTGTGGTAAAGAAACACATGTGTGTGCACACATATGTATACTGTATTTTACATATCTACATGTATTTTTAGATGCAGGAGTTTTCAAACTTTCTTTGGTCATATAACCTTTTTTGTTTGTTTGTTTCCTAAAGAAAACTTAATAACTTCTGGAATGTAATTGATAAATGTTGAACTAGATCAGAGGTTCTCAAACTTTTGGTTCTCAGGACTCTTAAAAACTATTGAAGATTCCAAGGAGCTTTTATTTATGTGAGTTATTCTATTATTATTTATCATATTAGACATTAGAAAGGATACATTTAAAAATATTTATTAATTCAGTAAAATAACAATAATAAACACATTTCATGTTTATCTAAATAACACTTTTTCAAAAAATAACTATATTTTCTAAACCAAAACATATTGAGAGGAGTAACATTGTTTTACATGTTTGCAAATATCACTAGTGTCTGGTTTCATTGAAGGCATCCAGATGCTTATATCTGCTCTGGATTCAATCTGTTGTGATATGTTGTTTCGCTGTAGTATATGAAGAAAACCAAGTTTATAGAGATGTAATTGGAAAAGGGAGGAGAATTCTAATAAACATGGAATGCGAAATGGTATCAATGAACTTTTCTAACTCTGTTCCATTAAAATCCATCAGTGTATCTTGTATTTTAAATGAATTGTTTACTCCCGCATGATTTTATAACATCATGTGTTCTTCAATTGGAAAATATTGGTTTACTGAGTTATGTAGACTTTCCAGTTGTTGACACATCCCATTATGCAATACCAAATATACAGTATCCAAGAGTCACATTCGTTCATATCACCACAAATCTATCAGAAAAGTCTTTCCGCGTTGGGAAGCTGTCAAGTTTACTCTGGTACAAGTTTTGTGAACTTCAGCATTTTAATTGAAAGCCCAAATTTTACCATTGGCGACAAATAGGTTAATTGTTTTCCTTGAAGTACCAGTCTCAGTTATTTTTGAGAAGATATCTGCCTCATGATCAGGTCTGAAACACCACTGTTTGTCAGTTGTTCCCTCAGATAAAAACGATTTTTATTTGCATGATGAAGTTGGCTGGTTCAGCTTACAGATCAACAACCAAGCCAGGGCTTTTGCTCAGGATCGTTGTACTAGGTATCCAACAGGTGTGCCTATGTACTTCCCATTTCGTCCCGCAGCATATTAACTCAAGGGTCAAGATTTAATAAAATTGATAATTTTTGCTGCTTCCTCAAGGCAATTCTTAAGGGACACTGGCTCTTTCCTTTTTGCCTACTACTATGTAGCAATGGAGAATACAATAACCACTAGTGCAGTTCAGTGCCACTGCTTTGATGTATGCCAAGGCACCAGCAGTTTCCTCCGCCATCCCTTCTGTATCATTAGTGCAAATGTCATCACAGTGAAAAAGGCAGAGTGTCTTAGTACGATTGCAAAATAACCTTTGACTTCTCAGATGCCCCTGGAAAGGTCTTGGGGACACTCAAGGTCTGTGGACTTCATTTTGAGAACCAGTGGACTAGACTGTCTTGAAGGTCCTGCTCAGTTTTAAGAATCTAAGATAAGGATAAATATAGATTCATTTATATTTCCCACCTCGTCCCTCTTTGTGTGCATTTTAATGTAGTTGTCTGGAACCTGAGGTTCACTTTGTGACCGTGGAACATAGACAAAGCCTAGTGGTTAAGAGCATGAACTCTGGACTAAACTGTTTTGATTTGAATCCTGGTTTCACCATTTCCTAGCTGTGTGACCTTGGGCAAGTTACTTAACCTCTCAATGCCTTGGTTTTCTTATCTCTGAAAGGGGTATAATCAAAGTCTCTACTTCTTAAGTTGTGAGGATTAAAGGAGCTAATTACATATAAAGTGATTAGAACAGGGCCTGACACATAACCAGCCCTCAACAAATGTTCCCTATTGCTATGATTACTGATCCATGGAAAGCTCCATACCCCTGGCTTCATAAGAGCATGAGTGGAGACTCGTCACCCCCACCCTCAGGTCTTCCAAGGTCCCACAAGTGCTGGCGGTCAGTTGGTTTGGCAGCCTTTCTGTATTGTGACTGCCATTCCACCATTTCGTATCCAAGTTTGGGGGTGAGAGTTTCTATTCCTAACACCCAGAAGAGTCTTAAGATGAGAGCCCATCTTGTGTAGTAAAAATGGCTCTTTACTGTGACTTGGCAGATCTGTCAGTTTAGTTTACAAAGAATCCCATTCTGTCCTCTTCCAGAGTAGAGCCTCTAGCTTCTTGTTAACACCCTGATTTTTGGTCAGTAAGGATTACAAGAGCCCCTGATCTCTCTGGTGAGCACTTGGTAGTTGGGTACATAATCAGGGGCTTCCTTGTCCCTGACAAAGAAAAGCATTTAGATTTTTTTTATATTAAGAAATATTTACAAAAATATTTCCCATACTCCACTTCCAATAGTTCCTAGCCAACATCTGAAGATGGTGATTTCCTCTTCTAGTTTTTTTCTTCCCATCAGTTCTTCTTCCCTCTTCTTTCTACAAAACCATAACCGCCTAAGTGTTAACCTTGAGATACCTTTTAACAACCACAATCGATTATACGGTACACTATTATTTTAATTCCAACCTTTAGGTATGGAGGGTAAAGAAACATATACACATATTGTTAACAAAATTATTTCAGTGCCAGAAATATTAAAGGGGGAAAAAAACTTGAATTTCAGAAACAAAGCAATACAGTACAAGGGGAAGGAGATGGAATGCTTTAATATTTTAGTGTCATTTACATAGGTGCCATTTACATAAAAAAGAATGTATATATGATAAGTGGACTGTGTCTAGAATATATGAAAAACTCTTACAGCTCTATAATAATAAGACAACTCAATTAAAAAATAACCCGAATAAGACATTTCTCCAAAGAAGGTATACTAATGGCCAATAAGTGCATGAAGATGTGTAAAATCAGGAAAATGCAAATCATGAGATACCACTTCATACTCAGCAAGATGGCTATGATCAGAAAGTCCGATGATAAGAAGAGCTGATGAGGATGTGGACAAATGGAAACCCTTTCCACACTGCTGGTGGGAATGTCAAATGGTACAGCTACTTTGGAAATCAGACTGGCAGTTCCTCGAGAAGTTAAACATAGAGTTATGATTTGGCACAGATCTACTTCTATCTCAACAAGCAACATCAGATGATTAATTCAGCCTGATACAGAAAAAGATTGGAACTTGGGTTAGAGGACTAGAATTATCTGGCTTCTGGAGATAACCCATGTAAGAAGAGTAAACTAGTGTTCTGATTTATATTTTAGTCTCTTGTGAGTTTAGTTAGCTGGAGTTTAGCGCTGAAAATCCAATCGTTTCTGGGTTTATTGATCAAGTCCATTTTCAAATACTTAAGGTTGAAAGTCTGATCTTGGACAGTTGTGTATTTATCAAGACCATCCAAACCACGGGGTCTCTTGAAGGACTAGCAACTGGCTTTTCCTGAATGACACTGTGACCTTCCTGCTCACACATCTTTCTAACTATAACCAATCTGGCCTCATGATACATGTGTTGACATTGATCTTCAGTAGCCCAGGCAAGGATCCTGCCAATTCTATGGACCAACCAGCCAGTTTTTAAGCGAGACCCTTAATTGCTATTGACTGAACTGACATTGTGAACGCGGACCTGTGGTCATTTGTTTGCTGCTTTGACTTGGGAGGGTGAAAAATGCACTCAGAAATGGAATAGTGTCTGACCCTGCTGGGAGATTCCATAGCCTAGAACTTGTTACTAAGGCAATTTTGTGCACGTCTCTTCTGCTCTCTGCCCTGCTTTTTTGGCTGGTGAGAGCGTGGAGCAGTAGGCATAGAAAGGCACATTCTCCAAGCCAGAGATGGAGAGGGATATGGGTGACCTGTTCAGGAAGTGGGCTGAGTTGTGTGAGCAAAGATGATGATGGCATATTTTGAGGTCATACTATCTCTGTGGGGGTTTTCATTCATACAACAATTATTTATTCAGTTCTAGTAGACAGCAAAGAAAACAAACTAGCCAATTCCCTCAAGGAGTTTATATTCTGAAATATGGGCAAGGTGACTGTACTAACTAATCTGCTAATGAGGACACCTAATTGGTTGCATTGTGGGACATATGGTCACTGGTGCTAAATATTTAAGTCAGGTGCTGCCAGAAGGTTCAGAGAGTATGAGTCTGGGGAGGGTAGAAAGGACACAGGTAATGACAGAATTTGTGTGCTTTAACACTGAGGCTGGGCACCCAGGGCAAGCTTGAACTGTAGGAGCTTCTTAAGGGGTGATATTTGCATACTGACTTGTATATGGGGTCCAAATGCATCTACATATTGCATATGGACCATACCTTTCTGCGTCCTTCTCTACCCCCCATTCCAAAGAGCCCCATGTTTTGGGAACACTGTCGTAATCACCAACTTGCTAGAGTGCGCAATGAGTGCCACATTGAGAAGAAGACAAAACTTGAATTTGGAGGAAAGACAGGACCTGGGGCGGGGACTTTAGGCCTCTCAGAGGCTATGTGAAAAGAGGTAAAGGGAGAGTAAATGAGCAGAAAATTTGGGGACAGAAGGTAAGAGCGAAAGAAGCCCAGACAGGAGAAGGTGGTTACAGGTTGGGTAACAAGGCACAGAGGGGGCTTTGCAGGGGCTCTTTGCCAGCCCGAGGCCCTGACTGCATGGCGGATGGTGTCTGCCATCCTTCTATTTCCTTCTATTTCCATTTCGCCAGACTCTGTTGTTGTTTACACTTTAAAATATTATGAGGTACAGCAGAGAGAGAGGCATGGTATGAAATGCAGCAGAAGTTTGACAGTAACAAATATAACTAGGTGGCAAAATGAAAACAAGAAGATAAGAATAGATTAGGATATTAAGAAAAACAAGGTATTTCTTTAAAAAAGGAAGAGAAACTTAAGTCAAAAGAGGAATTTAAAGAAGATGAATTTTACTCGAGTGCTGGGAATTGGAAGCTGGCACGAGAAAATAATTACTGTTCGTAGGGGGCACCCTAGGTTTTGGGGACCGGAAGCTTACACAGTTTGGGGAGGGAGATTTATAAGAGAAAGGCAACAAAATTATGAAGACAAAGTTCAGAACAGGCCTTTGAATCGGACTCTGCTGAGGGTGGGCCCTGCAGCTTCCATTTTAATAGCTTCACAGTAAATCCCCCTGCCGATATGTGGTGGGGGCTCACTGATCTCCCCAGCACCACCTTAGCCCTCCCATTCCCTTTTCAGAGGGCCCTGTCCACCATCCTTCACAAGCAGCCATTTTCTCCTATGTACAGGGTGGGCACACCAGACTTTTCAGGGGTCAGTCCGGTCCCGCGCCTTCCTCTTTGCACGTTACAAGTTGCCAGCTTCACATTATTGTCATTCCCCTAATACTCTATGATAGCAAATACTCATTCAGTTGCCTCTGCCTGGACTGTCTCCTCACTCATACTCTCCACCTCCTCTTTCTGCTTATCCTTTAAGAATCCCCAACTCCCTCCAATCCTGGCCTGGGTTATCTGCCCAGCCTCACTGCTGCCACAGCACTCTGCATGCTTTCATCATAGGACTTTCCACGCAATGTTGTATTTACCTATTCTGTCTGCTGCATACTGCAGACCATATACTCCAGCTGGTAGTTAGGCGCACACTGCCCGGCTTTAAATTCTGGTTGTGCAACCCTGAGCAAGTAGCTTACCCTCTCTGATATTTCCTCACATCTAAAAGGGGAATAATGACAGTGCTTACCTCTCGGAGTTGTGAGGCTTAAAGGAAATTACGCATGTGAAGTACTTAGTCTGGTACATGGACAGTGGTCAGTGGTGCCGAGCTCTGCAGCTTGGAGAATGAAGAATGAACCTATTCTTGGACCCCCCATGACTGCCACCGTGCCCGGTGTTTAAGGGGCATCACTGAATTGAACCCAAACATATGCTTTGTATTAACCTGGGGGTAATCAATTTAAATGACTTATAAGTGAACATTATAAAATACTTTTCCCCCCAAAATGAAAATAGCTATTGTCTTGATAAGAAGAAAGGCATACTAAAATGCAAAAATACAATAATAAAGTAAAACTACCAAAAGCTAGGGTGACCACATAATTTATCATATAAATAAGAATACTTTTAAGAGTGAACTGGGAATTCTCTTACAATTAGACTGTCCCAGGCAAAGCAGAGGGTATGGTCACCCCGCCAATAAGCGCCACTCCCCAAAGATGGCCATAGTTAGCATTTTTTTGTTACTTAGCCTTCTAGTCTGTCTTTATTTTTTCTTATGTCGTAAATATTATTTTCTAAGCTGCTTTTCTTTTACTCAACAATATATCATAAAATCCTTTCATGTCAATAAACGTAGATCTTTACCATTATTTTTTTAATGACTGCATACTACTTCACTCAGGTGTATCACAATTTATTTAACTCATCCTGTATCGATGGATATGTAGATTGTTTCCAATTTTGGAGAATTATAAAATACTTATGATGAAATTTCAAGTTGGTTGTTGTCACTGTGGATTCAAGTTTTGCAGGGACAATATCCAGGTGGCCAATTATTTTCTCTATGGTGCTTTGCCCTCCACAGTAGATGTGTCTGTCACCTCCAGGGTCTTAGTTATGATCTGTGGGATGGCTAGCTCCCTATTCTCCCTATGGGCATATGCAGAGAAAAGTTAGCATATCTTCTTCCTCAATTAAATGGGATTAAAAAATAGTGCCTTTTTATGAAAACAGCTAAGCATAAACTAATGTTACTGATAACTGTATTTAAATGGGGATACACAATTTAGTCAAGAGGTAAAGAACCATGAACACGGATGTTTAATTAGGTGCCATCTTATTGGCTCTTGAGTCCACTGCGGCTTGAGTAAAATATTTCATTCATTCATTTAGTCATTCATTAAGACTTTCATTCATTTACAAACTACTAATCACACTCTTGTGTCGTAAAGAAGCTTTCTGCAATCTAAATCAAATATAATAAAACCTCATTTATGCAGTTTCCACTGGTTCATTAGAGGACATTTACTGTATTCATGTGTGGTGTCATTCCTTCAAATGACATTCATTCAAAACCCTCCTTGCAGCGCTCAAGACTTCATTTTAATTGAGAATATTGGTTGTTCTTTCTGCCAATTATATCCCGTGTGGAACTCCCAGGCACACTAGCCCCAGGATATCCTCAAGGGATAGAGCCAACAGAACTTTGCAATCTCCAAATCTGGGAACTCCCTAATAGTACTTTCTGGGGAGTGCTACGGAGATGAACAGAAATAGAGAACAACAAAGCTGTGCTGAGATGGAGAGGCTGATGTTGGGCTACCAAACAAAGAACCTAGCAGGTTGCAGTGGGGTGGGATGCTGAGGATTTGGGGATGGACTGAGTATTTAACAATTGTTTCAAAGTAGGCTAGTGAGGCAAGACTTGAGAGAATACTAGTAAAAAGGCAAAGGGAGCTCCAAGGCAAAAATGGAGAGATCTGTGAGAAGTACGAAGAGGGGGCTGGGGCCGGGGCGGGGGGGAAGGCTAAACATGACCAGGTTAAACAGAAACAGGCTTCCATTAGGCCCTCCTTTAAACTTGGTGTGATATGAAGAAGCCCAAGGGTGAATGTATCAGTTTTCTATTGTTGTGTGATAAATTATTCCCAGTTTTGTGGATTAAAACAACACCCATTTGTTATTTCACAGTTTCTGTAGGTTAGAAGTTTGGATGCAGAATAACTGGGTTCTCTGCTCAGGACTCTCATAAAGCTGAAATCAAGGTGTTGGCAGGGCCATGTTCTCATCTGGAGTTCAGGGTTCTGTTCCACACTCATTCAAGTTGTTGGCAGAGTTCAGCTCCTTGTGGTTGTAGGACTGAACCCTATTTTTTTGCTGTCTATTAGCAGGGATTTCTCTCAGTTCCTAAGGCTGCTCTCAGGTCCAAGCCACACGGCCCATCCATAGGTAGTTCACAACGTGGCTGTTTGTTCTCTACCAGGCCAGAAGGAGAGTGTCTATTGTTGCTTCTTGTCTTTTTTCAGGGCTCAGCTGATTAGATCAGGCCTATCCAGGATAACCTCCCTTTTGATTAACTCAAAGTCAAAGTCAACTGTTTAGGGACCTTAATTACATCTGCAGAATCCCTTGTGCCGTATAACGTAATATATTCACAGGAATGAGTTTCCATCATGTTTATTCATAGGTACTGCCTACTCTCAAGGGCCGGGTGTTATACGAGACATGTACACCAGGGGGCAGAAATCTTGGGGGACATCTTAGAATTCTCTCTGCCACAAGGAGATAAACCAAAGCAACTAGTTAAAGCGTTTTTGTTGTGGGCCTTAAAGTCACTTGGATTCATAAACAGAAATTTAGTAAACACTATGCATGCTCGCGCAATGTTCTGGTGATAACAATTACAAACTTTTGAACAGCAGAACGAAAATCTCCAGGAATCATGTCACTGGGCCATCCCCTTGGTTAAAGTCCCAAGTTGAGGGGGCAGGAGCGGAGGCGTTGTGTGGCACGGTTCAAGTGAGGACAGTGTTTCAGTTCTTTCTCCTGGGACCCCATTAGCTTATTATCTAAGATTATGAGGTGAGTCCATTCAGATTAAAAGTCACTGGCAATGCCCAGGGCCTCTAAGAGATGGTCTCCAGGGAGTAAGCTCCTAGCAGAGGAATGGTCACGAGGGTGCGTGGTTTCTAGAGTCATGCAGACATGTGTGGGAATGGGGGTGATGGGGAGATGTGAAGAAATTTCAATTTAACCTTCAATACCCAAGAGGGTGGTGCCCGTCTTTAATCTCCATACTCATTCTTAATGGACTGACATACAAGATGTCACATATGAAAAGGCAACTGATGGGAGGCAGCTCTATCTTAGACCTGCTCTCCTCTTACGGCCGGAGGTTCTTGTGGTACATCAGTGAAGTACCACTGTGAAAGCTTCAGGAGTATTGGTTACCATGTTACACCGGACTACATTTTATCTCACAAATAATCTCAAGCTGCTAAGTGCTCCATCACTACAAACTTCAACATTCCTTCAGTGCTCAAAATCAAGGGAGAAGGGAAACAGGGGGTTGTTAGGGCCCTTCCGGTTCTAAAGAGATGCCCTGCTCAGCCAGACTTGAACAGGGAAGAGGGTTGGGGACTGGATGAGGAATCCTCATAATGATGGAAACCAGTTAGATAAATCCGGATATAGAGACTTGGGCTTTGAGTTAACTGCATCGGAGTTCCCGGCCTCTGAAACTGCTGTTCTGTCAGCCAGTTCTGCGCTGTGGCTTGAACTGGTTAAACTCATGTTCACAAAGCTGGTGGACAGTCTTCCATGTGCAACTACTGAATGCCATAAACATCAGAAAAAGGTCTAGGTGGAACCAAAAAGCAACAAACCTCTGAAACACTGGTCTGTAGGTCCGTAGGAAGCACCTGCACCTGGGAGCTTACAAAATGGGGCAGTGAAGATGCCTGCTGGGGGTACAGCCTCTGAGTTTGTGGCCACCCTCATGCTGGGCAGGTGACTAGGCTATGCACTAGTGATATGAAGCACCTACCTTGCAGTGCTCAAGACTTAAATAAGTGCCTCAGTAGAGTGGCAGCTTGCATAACTCATGCCACTCATGAAGAGTGCTACGTTATAGGTGAGCCTTGAGGGTCAACTGTTTTCTCTGCATGGAGGCCTGGGCTGAAAAATTAGAAGGAAGAAGGGGCTCAGCTCTATGCCTGTGACCTCTAATGTCCTACTTTCTGCCAGGAACTATACTAAGTGATGTATGATGTATGAGTATGTAGGGATCTAAGTGATGTATATAAGTGATGTATTATCCCTTTTTACAGATGGGGAATCTAAGGCACAGAGAGGTCAATATGAACAGTATTGAGGCCATATGAATAATAAGTGGCAGAACTGTGATCTGAACCAAGTCAGCATAGGGTCAGAGTCTTATGCTTAAGGGCCAGGCTATTCTGGCTTCGTGCTATGTATGCTGTGCTTCTTTATAGAGCCAGGAGAGAGCGCTTACAGAATTTGGCACTATTTTTCAGCAGGTACTACTTACAAATTAGGTAAAAATGTCTAATGCATGGAGGGCAGTAAAGGGGAGAGTGGGGTGCCTAGGTGATAATGATGGGCCTAGGGAAGTGTCCTTGTCTCTCTCCACTGCACACTGCCTGCAGGATTATTGATTGCAGCATCACACAAATGCCACTCTCCACTTCAGGGCTATTGGTACTTGCAGCGCCAGATGGCTCTCCTCAGGGTTCACTGCAGCTGAGCATAGATATAAAACCCGCCATTTCGAAGGGGGGGCCCGATGATGCCCAGGTGTGTGGTTCCAGAGTAATTTTGCCTTGAGTAAATCAGTAGGTCCATATTAGAAGACACGTGTTAATTTATTGCAGCAAGATTTTATGTCTTAGTCAGTCATTAGCAAAATTTCGTACCAGAAATTCTTTCCTCTTTAATCTTGGTGGGATTGGTATTACACATAACTTGGCTATTAAGACAAGAATATCTTGCAGATAGGGAGGTCGTTAATCTAAAGGGCTTTTGCAGTGTGAAATGCAAATGCTCAGTGACAGGTATGCTGGGATCCCCCAAAGCCTTCTTAATCTGCCGTAAAGGGATCCAAGGAAAGGTTTGATTATTTTGTTAACACAAATAAGAAGCCCTTCTGCAGCTCAACTCTCTCTGCAGCTCCAATTCCTTTACCATTTGTTCAGATAAACTTTTCAGCCCCTAGAGGGTTGGTTCATCAACACCTTCTTTCCCTCTGTGTTCCCAATGACAGCCCTGGGGTTTGGGGTCCACATTCACAGAAGGTGAGAGTACAGCAAAGTCTCTCTCTCTCTCTCTCTCTCTCTCTCTCTCTCTCTCTCTCTCTCTCTCTCTCTCCCCCAGTACCTCCTCTGCAGGCCTCTGTGACCAGCTCCTTCTCATAGACTCCTCCCTCTAGAGTAGCATACTTGGATCTTTCCATACCCTGTCTTCTGGGTTGATGGTGCATTGGCCAATTCTGGGAGATGAGTGATGTTGACACATCCTTTCAGTGAGCCAGGAGTTAGGCAGCTCTGATTCTGACCCAGCTTTGCCACAAAGTAGTTGTGTCACGTTGGGCAAGTCCCTATTGCCTCAGTTTCCCCAAGTGGGACTAATGATTGCTACAGTCCCTTCAGCTTTAAATATTATTTTGTAACCTCTGCTCTATAATGTGCAGAGGCCCTCAGTGTAGAATCTCATAATTAGCTCACTTTATTCAGTATGTTATACCTCTTAAAGTTTGTTACAATAGCCCAGATAACGGTCTGGTAGACAGTAAGTGTTGAAAGTGTGGGCTCTGGTATTGGATTGCCTAGTTCTAGTTCAAATCTTGGCTCCGAGTGACTTTGGACAAATTTTGTAGCCTATGTATGCCTTAGTTCTCTCATCTAATGAACCTCATAGAGAACTTGTAGAGATTTAAATAAGCTAATGTGCATAAATTGCTTAACACAATTCTTGGTATACTCCAAATACTAAATGTTAGCTGTATTATTAATTGCATTATTCTCTATAACTTGGAAACATAATGAGTTTAAATTTCTATTATAGGTATAACCAGTAAACCACTTCCCCCACCAAAAAAAAAAAAAAAAAGAAAAGAAAAGAAAAAGAAAAAAAATGAGTCTTTATTTAGAGACTGGTGTAGAAAGGTGTCAAACCTCCTCTCCTTCCACACCCCCAATTTTTACAAGAGTCTTGGCTTCACTTAGGAGGATGAAGACAGGTTCTGCAGCAAGCCTTCCCGAGGCTGACCCCTGATCTGCTTCTGTCTTGCCTTTCTGGAGTCCATAGACGCTCAGTCCCCCAAGAGCCCTGACTCAGTGCAGCTTTCTGGCTTGCCTCAGAACCTGTGAAACATTTATAGAACCTTCAGTGGTCTTGTAGCAGCAAGGGGTCTTTGTGTCTTTCTCCCCCACTCACCATTTTCGCTTTCTCCTCCTTGGCTCCCTCTCCCCGCTGTTTACCTCCCCAGGGAGTCCCTTCTGGTTCTTCTCTCCATCTTCTCCTCATCCCCAAAGAGTCCTCCGAGGACTCATCCACAATGGTCTCGGCTTTGTGCCTCACAAAAAAAATTCTGTCCCTCTGCACCTTTCAGGAAAACGATCAGCCCAAAAACTTTAGGAAAAAAATTCATTATCTTTAATAGGATTTCGTTACCAGCCCCAGCCAGAAGGGACCCAAGTTCCCAGGAAATCAAATTAATAAATGCCCTACCAAAGGGGAGGGGGATGCCAACCAAACGGAGATATAATTTCTTTTTGAGCTTTGTAATGAAGGGTGAGAGTCTTAAACAGAAAACCTATAATGTCGTCTAGCTAGGAAAAAGGATTTAAAGCATCCCTGAGAACCCTAGGACTGTTTGGAATCCATTTTGAGCAAAGTAGAAATATTTGGATGAGTGAAACGGCTGCTCTCTTTTAATTGGCATCTGGTTGATCGGAGACTGCTATCTACGACCATGAGAGGGTTGTCAGGAAAATCAGCGTAAAGAACATTTCACTAACAAATTCCTAATTTCATCTGCGCCAGCCACAAAACTTATTGTGCTCATTTTGGCTCTCGAACGAAAGAGCAACTGGCGGGTACCTTTGGGGTCTCGGAAGAAGATTTAGAGAGGTTTGTTAGTCTATTAGAAAGCAGAGGGAGCGGTTCTTCCCTTCAGCTGTAAACTCCAGAGAAGTCTATTAGAAACTCTCCATGTACAGCGTGAATCTCCCTCCCCTTTGATTCAATCACCCCGAGTCATTAGGCTGGTTGAACACCACTTTAGACTGTGCACTATAAATAATTAAAAATGTAGAAACATGTGCGGTCACCTGATTCAGCCCCAAGAGGAAGTGGTAATGCAGAAGATGTCTGACTTTGTGCCGAGCTTCTTGCTGATAGCCAGGATTTTAGAACTGTCTCTCGTCCCAGCCTTGTCCTCCAAGCAATAGCTCCACATTTCACACTAGCACCGTCCTTGCGTTTGCTGCACCAAGTGAATCCTGAAACTAGAACCTACCCGGCTAGGCCAATGTTTCCTCCTCATGTCACATTTCCAGACTGTACCTTCAATTGTCATGCCACCGAGTGTGGCAGTGTGTTAGTTCCTTAGGGCCACCATAACAAATAACCACAAGCTGGGGGGCTTCAAACTACAGAGATGTATTCCCTTACAGTGCTGGAGGCCAGAAGTCCCAAATCAAGGTGTCAGCAGCTCCCTCCACAGGCTCTAGGGGAGGACTCTCCCTGCTTCTGGGGGCTGCGGGCTTGTCGCAGTGTGACTCCAATCTCTGCCTCTGTCTGCACATGGCCTTCCCTGTATGTCTGTCTCCTCTGTGTGTCATCTCCTCTTTTTATAAGGATATTAGTCACTGGATTTAGGGCCCACCTTAATCCAGTTTGACCTCACCTTAATTACATCTGCAAAGATCCTTTTTCCAAATAAGGTCACATTCTGAGGTCCAGGGTAAATGTGAATTTCTGGAGGTAGGGGACATCATTTAACCCAATACAGGCTACAACAATATTTCCTATCCCATATTGCTTCCAGAAACTCGCCACTCTCCCACTAAGAGGTGAAGCCTATGCCCCTACCCCTTGAAGTGGGTGGGCCTCTGTGATGGCTTCAACGAACAGAAGGAAGCAGAAATGATACTGTGAGACTTCCGAGGCTAGGTCATTAAACACATACAGCTTCTGCTTTCCCTCTCCCTCTCCCTCCCCCTCCCCCTCCCCCTCCCCCTCTCCTTCCCCCTCCCCCTCCCCCTCTTCCTCCCCCTCCCCCTCTTCCTCTCCCTCTCCCTCTCTCTTTCTCTCTGTCTCTGTCTCTCTGTCTCTCTGTCTCTCTCTCTCTCTGTCTCTCTCTCTCTCTCTCCCTCTCCCTTGGAATGAGCCCCCATGCTATGAAGGAACCCGGGCACAGGGAGGGGACCAGGCCAGCTGAGCTCCCAGGGACCATCACCACCAAGGTGAGGAGCCATCTGGGAAGGGGGTCCTCTAGCTGTCTGTCAGCTGCCCTGACTGATGCAGCGTGGAGCACAGAGAAGCCTTCCCTGCTGAGCCCTGCCCAAATCGCATATTTATAAGCGAAATAAATGATTGTTGTTTTAAGCTACTAAGGTTTTGCTTAGTCATTAAAGGTTTGTGGGTGTATCTCAGGTTCCTAGAGTTGATTTTTGAGCTCAGCTCCAGGTAAAGGAACTCTATTGGTACTCCATTGGTCCTCAAGTGTATTTTGGTAATGAAGGAACATTTTAACCAGAAGACAATCAATTTAGCATTTTGCTAATTATTTGTTCTTTGTATAAAAATCTTATTTCTTCAAAAAATTTTAAAGCATAGGGACTGCATATTTTATCTCTTTTGATTCTCTCACAGCCCCTATTTTGTATTGGCAACATGTAAGCCTCTCAATATTTATTCAGCAGATTTTTGTGAGGAGATATAACTACCCCCCCCCCAATTTCTGTCCGTTTTCTTTGGAAAAAAACTGCTTTTGTGGGTACCAATCTACAAAGCTGCTTCCTTCCCTTGAGTGGATAATGACGCACAGCTCCAGGTAAAGGAACTCTATACCTACCCTATTGGACTATTGCAAGAAGTGAATTCTTAAGAGAATTGCATTCTGGAGGAATTCCCCATTTCACTCTTTAACTTCTCTTTCCTTTTGGGGATAGAATTGTGAACCCTGAGTTTCCTGGGATGTCATTATACATCCTAGGGAATTCTCATCCAAGACTTGCCCCTTCCCTAAAGTGTCCCCAGGGACCCTGAAGACATCAGTGTGGAACAAAGGTAAGCTATTTAAAATAATCCAAGTTTTAAGCTATGTAGTTAGGTGACCTCTCTTAGGCTCTACTATTAAATCTGAGACTTTTGAGAGCATTTGCTGAAGGGAATCCATCGCCCTTTTATTTTTGTATTTCCTGGGTCTTACTCAATGTTATGACTTTAGGGGAAAAAATACCACGACTAGTACTTGAAATGTTGGCACCTATAGTATCTTGAGTTAACGTTACTTGCAGCTTTATCCAGGAACAATTCCACTGTAAAATACTCAGCTGTAAAAGAAACAAGACTACTGAGAAGAATTCTTTTGAGTGTCTCTGGCATGCAGAGAGGCGATGGGGATCTGTGTGTGTACGTGTGGGAAAGTGAGGGGGGATGATAAATAGTGTGCTACCTCTCCTTTAAGAGCACGTCTTTTTATTCCTGACACTTAAAAAGACACTGTCAAAAAGATGTTTTACTGATTTGACTTTCTGTGCAGGAGAACGTGCAACAGTTACCTAGTAAGTGGTTTTATAGGGAGTTTCACCCACACGTTATAATAAACTGAGCCTGAAGATAACATATCTTTTGTGCTTTTACAGTGCTTGGGTGATAACTGTGAAAAATTATCTAGTGGAGGTTAGCAAACTGTACCTGTGGTCTTTTTCTCATGACCTCTGTATGATAAAGTTTACTATCTTGGAGCATGATGCATTGTCAAATAATAGGTTTGCTTGTCTGGCCAACAAGAAGTAATTGAGGAGTGTTATAGTTTTACAATCCATGTTTCAATGACTCTGCTGCTTTTGAGTTGTTAGACCTGAACAAAATGGGTCAATGTTGAAAGAATAAAGTTGTTTTTTTTCCTCTCCCTCCCCGCCTCCATCTCCCACCTTCTTTATGGAGGTGTTTTGAAAGGGAGGGATGGGATATGGGCCTTGACTCTGATGTTTCTCTGCCTAAGCCATCCCCAGCTTTTCAGTCTGGGGTTTGAGGTGAGAGATCTCAGTCCTAGTTTAATGACTGAGAGGGAATTTGGATTTGACTTACCAACAAATATCTATTGAGCACCCTATGTTCCTTCTGTCCTTGGAGAGAAAATAGGCTAACAAGCTCATTTTGGATTTGAGATTCTTTGGACCTCAGATCTCTATCTCTAAGGAACAATTTCCTCTGCACATTCTTAAGACTTGTTGAGAGCAGATCAAAGCTTGGGTGACCTGAATGATCTAGGACAGGTAGCACATTAAAGAATGTTTGATGTTGCTACATTCCGCTTTCTTTGGGGCTAGGTCTCACTCAGCATTTTGTAAAGTGTGTTCCATGTAACATTAGTTCCATGAGATATTTTGTGGTTAAGTGAGTTTGGGAACCATTGCACACCTAATCTAAACCCTTATTTTAGTACCTCATGATGAATATTAACATATTAAAGTTAAGTCTAATAGCAGGGAGGCATCCTAACTCTGGCATTTCCCAAAGATGATCACAGAAGCCCACCCCACCCCCAACATCCTCCAGTACTAGTGTGCTCCACAATGTATTTGTGGGGATTTTGACAACCCAAGGTTTTGGTGATTTATAAATACAGCCATCATTCTTTCTGGAAAAAGAACATTGAGAGGCCAATCACTGCTTAGCAACATCCCCCAACCCCACCTACAACATATACCCCCATACACTTGTCTTAGAAAAATATTTTTTTTTCAATAGGACTATTAAGATTAAAAATGGAGATTATCCCCATTCATAGAAGGAGTTATTTCACTGTTACAGGGGCTAAGGAGCTCTTTAAGGAAAATAACTTAAATAAGATAAATGGCAAGGCAAGGATTCATATTTGTGTAGGAATATTTGATGGACTTGTTTGTGTTTGCTGATGGTTGTGGTTACTAAAAATTCAGGGAAGGTATAAATGACTAGTATCCAAAATATACTGGGCACTCTTAAAACTTAACAATAAGAAGACAAACAACTCAATTAAAAGTGGGCCAAAGACCTTAACAGACACCTCACCAACAAGATATACAGAAGGCAAATATGCATATGAAAAGAAGCTCTACGTGTCGTATATCATCAGGGAAATGAAAATTAAAACAACAATGAGATATCACTATACAGCTATCAGAATGGCCAAAATCTGGAACATTGACAATACCAATTGCTGGCTGGGATTTGGAGCGACAGAAACTCTGATTTATTGTGGGTAGGAATGCAAAATGTTACAGCCGTTTGGGAGACAGTTTGGTGGTTTCTTATAAACTAAACATACTCTTACCATATACTCTAGCAAGTGTGCTCCTTTGTATTTACCCAAAGGAACTGAAAACTTATGTCCACACAAAACCTGCATATGGATATTTATAGCAGCTTTATTCATAACTGCCAAAACCTGGAAGCAACCATGATGTCCTTCAGTAGATGAATGGATAAATTGTGGTACATGTGGACAGTGGAATATTATGCAGCACTAAAATGGAATGAGCTATCAAGTAATGAAAAGACATACAAGAATCTTAAATACATATTACTAGGTGAGAAAAGCCAACCTGAAAAGGCAACATACTATATGACTCCAACTCTATGACATTCTGGAAAAGGCAAAACTATGGAGATAGTAAAAAGATTAGTAGCTGCCGAGGGTTGGGGGTAGGGGGGAAGGGATGAATAAAAGATGAGCAGAGGATTCTTAGGGCAGTGAAAATACTCTGTATGATACTATAATGATGGATACATGTCATTACACATTTGTCCAAATCCATAGAATGTATGTCAAGAGTGAACTCTAATGTTTACTATGGAATTTGCGTGATTATGATATGTAGATGTACATTCATCAATTGTAACAAATATACTCCTCTGGTGGAGGTGTTGATCATGGGGGAGGCTATGCATCAGTAGGGGCAGGGGTTATGTAGGAACTCTCTCTACCTTGCTGTTAATTTTCCTGTGAACCTAAAGCTGCTTTAAAAAAATAAAGTCATAGGAAAAAATGGAAGGAGAGGCCCACTGGGTCTGGGGGAGAATCTACTCTAAAAACAAAAGTGTTAGACATGATTAGCCAAATTCAACAACAGGGCTCTGTGGGTCAAAAGAGAGCAGTGGTCCTCTGGTGTGCTGGTCACTACCTTCATGTGGGACCCTAGTTAGTGGTAGCATCCTCCCTGAAGAAGGAAGGCTATGTGTGTAAAGTTCAAGGATCCCTAACGGTGCTTTGGGACCCCTCTGAGAAATAGTCACAGAGGGGAACATCTATCAGATAGTACAGCACACAGTGATGACGACACTTTCCCAGGAAGTGTGACTCAGAAGCCAAGAAGTAGATAATGATGGTGGCTTGGGCAATGGTCTGGGAAAGCATGAAGATGGGCCTTGGAGATGAGCATTAGCAGCTGTATGGCATGTGGGAAGCAGATGGGGGTTGGGAATCTTGAAAGCAGTCCTGGGTCTAACAGCAGCTAGCTCCACTATATTAATAGGACTTAGTTTTACTCACAAGATAAAGTTCACAGGCATCCTTCCCATTACTCAAGTAATTATACTCCTGGCCCATCCAGCCTAACTGTTTCAGACAGAAGAAACAAGTACTTCAGGGATTGCAATTGGGATATCCTATAAGAACCCATAGGATGGTTGTATTAGTTATCTATTGCTGCATAGCAAATTACCTTAAACCGTAATGGCTTAAAATAATAAACATTATCTCATACAGTAGGTCAGGAATTTGGGAGAAGCTCAGCTGGGTGATTTTGTCTCAGAGACTCTCAAGAAGTTGGCTGAGGCTGTATCTTTGTAAGGCTTGACCGGGGCTGGAGGATCCACTCCCAATATGGCTTCTTCACAACGCTGTGGGCAAAATCCTCAGTTCTTGGCTGGCTGTTGGTAGGAGGCCTCAGTTCCTCAACATGTGGATCTCTCCAGAGATCTGCTTGAATGTCTTTATGATGTAGCAGCTGGTTTTCCCCAGAACGAGTGATCCGAGCAAAAACAAAGAAGAGGCCACAGTGTCTTTTATAACCCAGCCTTGGAAGCCACACTTCACCACTTTGCTATATTTCTCTTTGTTAGAATCGAGTTACTAAGTCCAGCCCACACCTCAAGGGGAGTGGTATCATACCTTGCCTTTTGAAGAGAGAAGTGTCAAAGAATTTGTGGACATATGTTAAAACCACCACAATGGTGATTCTCTTGTATTTAATCCCCTCAAGAGGTTAAGCGGTTAGCACGTGTGTCCGGACGCACATGAGAGAGGACTTTGGAGAAAGGTATGGATAAATTTGCTGGCCTGCCCAGAGGTGAAATCTGTTGTGAGTCATAGAAGTTCTTTTTTATTTATTTTGCAATCAAAAGATGGGCTCCAGACATGACTGCTTGTTAAACTGGATGAAATTAAAAATAGCTTAAACGTTGGGAAGAGGGGGGAGATGATTAGTTCTCAGGATATATTAAATGTACTCACATGAGAAGGGAGTCAGCTAGTCAGCTATTGGGAAGGGCTGCTTTGGAAAACATATGCTGTGTCAAACTCTGCCAGCAGATGCAGAATCTGCTGCTAAAGTTAGCTCCCTGAGAATGGAGCTAGATGGGCTGCCATCACAGATGTCTCTGCAACCAGCACCCGAGACAAATATAATTCTTACCACTGGAAAGCAAGGCCCCCACAAGAGCCTTCTTACCCTGGTGGAGGGGTTGAAGGGAGGTGCGAAGACAGATTTATGACCCCAAATGCTGATTCTTCTGTGATTCTTGAGGATAACAGATGATTTTTAAGCCTCGAGGTATCCTGGTATTTTGCATTTCTAAATTTGTGAATCCCTCATAAGGTGAATTCTTGTTACTCTAAGCGGAACCCATGCTATGTAAAATTCAGGGACTGATTGGAAAGGTTTCGAAATGTGGATTTTGATATTTATAGTCTGAAATGTTGGAAACAGAGGAGATGAGATAAGTATTCTGAATGCCTACAGCAGTGGAAGAGGAGTTAGAAAACTACAATAATAAGAAATGATTTAAATTATTTCATTAGCACAGAACCAAACAAGAAGGGGACCCAGTTTCATGGCAGATGACAGACAGATGATGTCACATGCTGAGCTTCCAATACATTAGGAAGCACGATTTCTTTAGAATAGGTTTCTAAGAATTTAGTCCACAGGGATGCCTCACCAAAGAAGGGTTCTCTGATAAATAAAGCTGGGGAGTAATGCAAACAGTTCCCCTCTGGGAGAGTCACAGGGCACATCAGCATTTAAATGGCTTTGAGAAGCCCTTAAACAAGAAAACTGTTTATTTTGTTTAGCTCCTTAGTTCCCAAACATGTAACCATGGATTTTTCCACCCTCTAAATTCTATTAATCTCTAGCTCCTATTTCTATCCCTTCAGAATATCAGCTTCACAAGGGCAGGAATTTGTTTTATTCACGATTATAACCCCACAGCCCACACCCGTGCCTGGAACTGTTCACAAAGGCACCAATAAGTAATGGAGCTTAAGCTTCAGGAACCCCCTTCCAATGCTCTGTACCTAATTTTGTATTCACAATTTTGTGTTCTTTCCCTTTAAAAAAACCTCCATGATTGTTATAAGCTTCAGGCCATAAAACCTGGATCTGCCCCTAAGTGGAACACACGAGGTACTCAACAAATAATTTTTGAATGAATGAATGAATGAATGAATGAATACTGTGAAACCAGTGTTCCTTGGAATATACATTGGGAAGCACCATCACAGGGACAGGAGACTCCAGACAGGAGGGCCCTGTGGCTAATGTTCACCTTAGATTGAGGAGGTATGCGGAAGGAATAAAAACCTCACCTGAGAAAGAAAATCATGGTAAAATATTGGAGTTGGAAATAAAGTCCAGTTGATATACGAGTAATGGATGATTAGGGGTTACCAGTTTCTTGTGTTCTCATCAGTTAGGATTTATCTGATATAATGTTAGAGAATTTCATCATGAGGGTTTAGAGGGCAAACAAAAATCTCAATTCAATATTTAGTCATCTCACTTAGCCACACAGTTTCCTCAGAAGCGAAGTCCTGATGCTTCTGAACGGAGACCTTCAGCCGCTCCCTGGGCTGGCCATCACTGCCCGCCTGGAGTGGGGGCCAGCTTAGACATGGCAAACTGGATTCTCCCAGTGTTGGACGATGAACAGAGTTCCAAAAACCCAGGGGCTGTCAGATCTGACCCTTCCCACCAGTTTTCCCCCTTTCAACTCTAAGTGTGGGGTTGACCCTCTGTCATGAGGCAGATTTTTAATAGTCCCACCAGATCTCATACGTCCAGACAAACATTCTCTTTTAAAGATGGTACTTTGGGGAGAAGCACATGGGTTCCATACAGCTGTTACTAATAAAAATGTGACCCTCTTTTGGAATTGTCTTTTTTGTCAATTAGGAGGTGCATGAGAGAAATCCATCCCCGTGGCCATATGTTGTTTTTGACCAAAAATGGTCTTACCTAGTGTATCCTGTAAAATGGCCCAGCATATTCAGCTGGCTTGATTTTAGAATCACTTTATAAGATTTTTATTCAAACTCAAATCCACTGTCAAAAGACAAAAATTTGACAATATTGAGATTGTTCCAAAATATATACCATGTGATCTGAAAGCAACTCCCCAAGAGGAGACCAAAAGCATTTTGAGCACAGACAGCATCTCCAGAGGCATGGAGGCATCTGGGAGGGCTGCTTTAAAGTTTTTACTGTCATTCTTCAAATTCTAATAGTTTTGAGAATTCTGAGTCTGAATCCTGGCCACTCATCAGAATCACCTGGGAAGATTTTAAAAACTCTCTGTGCAGACTCTCCCTAGATGTTCAGATTCAACAGGTTTGGGTTGGGGCCCAGGCATTGATTTTGTATTTGTGTGTGTGTGTGTGTGTGTGTGTGTGTGTGTGTGTGTGTGCACGCGCGCACGCGTCTGATTTGAATGTGCAGCTGGGATTAACCTTTATGTTAAAGAATCAATTTTATTAACTTTAGTCACAGTTGTTTCTGTTTAATTTGTCTGTTCAGATTAAAATCTGTTGTGACTAGGCCAAGAGGCACCACTGGAGGTTAATCAAGCAAAGATGGGGGGAAAGTTTGGGGAGCTGAATTGTCATTAGCAAAACTAGCACTGTGTGCCACAACCACCAGGGGGCAGACCCTAACACTTATTAATAAGTGTGCAAAGAAAATAGTTTTCAAGAAGTAAAAGAAATCCCAGGAAGTAAAAGGAAAAGTGGTTGAAGGTTTTGTTTATGATCAGATCATCCACCCCCAGGTGCCTCATTTTACTAAGTCTCCTAAATGCCATGATTTTTTCCAAGGTACCAGTCCTGGAATTACCAGTGCAAACTATAGGAGTGGCAAAGAAAGAAAAGCTGCGGGTGTATTTTGAGCATTCTGGTGTGCATTGCATCCAGTATCTCATTTAATCCTGCGTAACCTTGTGAAACAGCATTACCTTTTTCTTATACATGAGGAAATGTTTTATAGATGACTGAGGCCCAGGGAAGTGAACTCACTTACACAGCGTTACACAGTCAGCATTAACAGTAGAGCAGAGTTTCAAATCCAGGTCTTTCTGATTTCTAAGTCCATGCCCTTTTTTTAAAGGGCAATCTTTCTGGAGGAGGATGGTATTTTGGTGTATGAATTTTTGTTTTCGTTTTTGTCATCACAGGTCACATGGATTAAAGTGAGTGGTTTGGTGCTATTCTTGTCATTCTCTTCAGAATGACAGTAAGTGATGTGTATCTCAACTGCAGATGTACTCTCAGATGAGGAGAGTCAGATTCTTTGTCCAAATACCAGCTGTCAGGTGTTAGGGGGAAGAGGTCTGAGCTATAAATCTAGATGGAAATGGTCCACTTTCTGTCTAAGAGAATACAAGCTCTGTGAGGGCAGGGCTCTGTCTATCTCACTTATCTAGTGCTTGGTACATCATAGATGTGGAAAAATATTTGTCAAAGGCTTCAGTTGAAGAATGAACGAATGCATGCATACACGAAAGTCTTGAGATCTAAATTACATTCTTGGATCTAAAATACTGGACATTACAATTACATCTAAGTCCTGTCCCCTCTCTGGACCACAGCTTCCTTATTAGTAAGTTTAAGTGATGGTTCTAGATGATATGTAAGATTCCCTCCCGACGCGACACTTCTGGGATTCAGCTTTTAGCCCCTCATTGGATGGATAAATGTGAGGAGGGACTCTGGGATTCAGCTCTGGTGTCAGAGATCTACAACAGAGAAAAACAGGGAGAGACCCTCAGAGCCTGATGTGACTCTTAATGAGCCCGAGGAGGAGAAATCCCACACTACTGCGATGGTGAGGAGACCTGTATGTGGGAGCAGGAAGTGACAAGAGGAGAACTGGGGAAGCGTACTTGAAACTTTAAATGAAACTTTGCTGCTTTATCTCTTAAAGTAAAAATGAGATGGAGGGGTTCTAGAGGGTGAATTATTTATATGAATTAGATATAATGTCAGCAGAGTGTGAAACACATACTTTGCCTTCATCGTGCTCAGAGAGTCTGTGTAAACACACACTGATTTGCCAGTGGATACTTTTGAAAGATTAATTTTAGTTCTTGTGGACTTTCTGACTTGTCTTCACAGACACCCAAAATAATTTCACTCAGCATGTCTTTGAATCATCAAGAAAGGAATCTCCCAGGGAGATTCCCCCAAACCCAAGTAGAATATAATTGAGAAGGCACCTTGGTCATTTTTTTACCCATAGGGGAGGAGCTTTATAATTCAAAACCAGTTTCTTGAATTCAGCTCTTGTTTCTGCCACAACTGGCCCAACTTTCATTCATTCAGTATGTAGTAATGCTAGATAAAAGTGATTGGTTTTTAATTATGTGCCCAGCATGTTCTAAGCACTCTACGTCTATTGATTAATTTAATCCTCATAACAATTTTATGAGGCAGGTACTATTTTCATCCCCATTTTATAGATAAGGAAACAAGGGAAAAGAGTGGTCAAGTAACTTAACCAAGGGCACATAGTAAGTGGTGAAGCCTCTGGTTTCAGGGTTTGTACTTTAAACCTCTATACTATACCTTCTATCAAAACATGTTTCATAAGCACCATTGTTCAATGGACCAGGACCATGCTGGGAAGAGGGCCTTCAGAGTGTCAGGCCAAACAGTCTGGAGTTTAGGTCAGTGTCCCAAGTATTCTGAGAACGAGGGCACAAACCAAGAGTAGAAGCAGAAGCCCAACCTTATGGACTAGGCAAAGGAGATAGGAGATGGTTGTGGGAGGTCACAGCTCCATGGAGTTGCTAGTCCTCAGAGACTCTCTCCAGGAAGAAGGCATAGACTACCCCAGACCCTGCAGGTAGAGACTGCCCCCATACCTACTACTAACCATTGTCTCATTGGCTCAGGGCTTGGGGAGGAGCCTATGAGGTGAAGCTCTTGGTAAGGTCTAGCTGGCCATGCCTGGATAGGCAGGGACAGTTTTCTGTCCATGAGAAATCAGGTTTGCCTAGAGTTCCTGTGACTCCATGCTCTCTTGACCCTCTGGAGACCATGTCATTCTTCTATTGCTAGGAAATTATGTATAGGAGGAAAAATCAGCATCGCTTCTTTACCTGCTACTCTGTGTCAGGGACAGGAGATTCTGGAGAGTTAGGTTCCCTCCTAGGAGCCATTGATGTGGCTGGGCTAGATATTCTGTTCATTCCTCCCCATCTCTGTCTGCCTTCATCTGTAGCCTGGGAGGTAGACATCAGCAGTCTTATCACCCTGGTTCTTTGTGCTCTGGGTCGGGCAACAGAAAGCACCAGCAGGAGGTTGGAAGGCGGAGGAGAGAGAGCCCTGGTCCTATTGGGGGTTGTGTCCTTCTGTGACGTCAGTTCCTGCTAGGTGGCCTCTCCGCATGGAGTGGATGTTGCTCGAGCTCTCCTTGGCTGCCAGCAGTACGGATTGCTCTCTTGGCCCCTCAGGCCAAGGAGTGGAAATTACTGTTTTCTCTGGCTGGTCTCTGGGGCCTCCATACCCCTTAGGGTTCACTTAACTCTGACCACACTTCTGCAAATGGCCCCTTCTAAGTGGGGTCTCATCCCTGTCAGGGCCTTCCCTCATATCTTGGTCCTTGCCCCTTCTACTACCGTGCGTTCCTGAAAATAAGACCTAACTGGAAAATAAGCCCTAGTATGAGTTTTCGGGATGACATCTCCTGAACATAAGCCCTAATGCATTTTTTGGAACAAAAATTAATACAGGATCCGTTCTTTTTTTCGGGGAAACACAGTACAGCTGTCTTACCTCCAGGTCTGAATCCTGACCTGCTGAAGCTGTTTGGCTTGCGCCTGGCTGCTGGTCCACTCTGAGAAACACCACGTGCGTGTTCTGGGGCTTCTCTCCTCCGCCTTGCCTTTCACTTGTATCGATCTCCTCTTCTCCCAACTGTCTCTGTGTCAAGCCATCACCCACTTTACTCGCCTTCTGCTCTGAAGTTTCTACCTTGGTTCCCGACTCTGCTATAACTTCTTGTAACAGATCAAATATATGTATTAGTCTCCTGCTACGTGCCTGGCATTGTACTCAATGCATTCATACATATTATCTCATTTAATCCTCATAATTATCTGATGAGGTTAGTATTATACTAAGAGATAAAAAAAAACACAAAAACACGAGTTTTTGTTTTTTCTGTCTTACCAGCATACTTCCCCCCTTTTCTGTTAATAGCACCTTGAGATTTTTTTTGGGAAACCACTCTTCCCCCACTCTCAGCTCTTGTGATTTAGGTGAGGCCAACCCCACCCAGTTAGAGACACTGTGGTAACTGATGGAGCTAGGAGTTGATTGCACGTTTGCCTAAGAAAATTGAGCTACCATGTTTCCCCGAAAATAAGACAGGGTCTTATATTAATTTTTGCTCCAAAAGACACTTTAGGGCTTATGTTCAGGAGATGTCATCCTGAAAAATCATGCTAGGGCTTATTTCTGGTTAGGTCTTATTTTTCGGGAAACACGGTAGGTCCTTCAGTGGCTGTGAGAGCTGCACACGTCCAGCATTTCTCCCTGGTGGTTTTCCTTAGAGCTTGAAGTAGGACTTGAAGCAATGTTTCTTGCCTGGGTTTGATCTTCTTGTTTCCAAGTTGTATTGTAATCATTACAGTAGTCCACCTTTACCTGCAGTTTTGCTTTTGGTGATTTCAGTTACCTATGGTCAACTGTAGTCTAAAAATATTAAATGGAAAGTTCCAGAAATAAACAATTCATAAGTTTTAAATTGTGGCCCATTCTGAGTAGCATGGAGAAATATTGTGCCATCCTGCTCTGTCCCACCTGAAACATGAATTATTCCGTTGTCCAGCCTATCCACACTCTGTGTGCTACCTGCTCATTAATCATTTAGTAGCCATCTCAGTTATCAGATCGACTGTTGCAGTATTGCAGTGCTTGTGTTCAAGTCACCCTTATTTTACTTACTAATGGCCCCAAAGCATGAGAGTAGTGATGCTGGCAATTTGGCTATGCCAAAGAGAAGCCATAAAGTGCTTCCTTTAAGTGAAAAAGTAAGTATAGTAAAACAGGATATTTTGAGAGAGAGAGAGAGAGAGAGAGAAAGAGAGAGAGAGAGACAGTAAGACCACATTCACATAAGTTTTATTACAATATGTTGTTATAATTGCTTTATTATTAGTTATTGTTGTTAATCTCTTACTGTGCTTAATTTATAAATTAAACTTAATCATAGGTATGTATGTACAGGAAAAAACATAGTCTATGTAGGGATCCATATTATCCACAGTTTTAGGCATCCACTGGGGGTCTTGGATTGTATCCCCTGTGGATAAGGGGGCGACTACTGTGACATGTTCATTTTTGGGGAGCTCCATAGTCTTCCTCAAAGGAACTTGAGTTCTGTGGCTAGCTATTTTTTAATATACATTTTCCCTTCTTCCTTAGTAATAGAACCTTTCACATTTAGATGTTTAGGTGATTATCCAGAATAAAGACCATATTTCTTGGTGTGGCCATGTGATTAAATTCTAACTAATGGGAAGCAAGCATACGCGTAAGAGGTATGGGCAACTTCCAGGCAGTATTTAAAGAAAAAGTATGCATGTCCTCTAGCAATTTCTCCTTTGTGTTGACTGGAATACAGATGATTGCTGGACTCAAGCAGCCGTCTTGGACCATGAGGTAGAAGCCATATGTTAAGGATGATGGAGCAGCAAGATACTAGGAACTTGGATCTGTGATTATCGTTAAGTTGCCAGGTAAACTCCAAACTGTATACATTTATGTTGGGAGAAATAACCTTCTCTTTCATTTATGCCTCTGTTTTGGTGTTGCTGTTATTGTTGTCATCACTGGCAGCTGAACTTAATCCTAAATAATGCAGGTATTTTCTATAAATCAGGTCCTGGGGAAGAGCAAGAGCCAAAATAGCAGATGGGTCCTGAATAGAATCTGAGGGCTTATGAATATCAGAGTGACTGACCAGAGGTGGGTTTATGTGATGCTAAAGATTTATGGAGAACTATTCCAGGGAGCCTGAGGAGATTCTGTATTTGTAATTTGTATTCCTTGTCTTTAATTTACACAATTCAGACTCCACAAAACCTGGATCCAGCAATGGCACAGATTACTGTTTTTGTTTTGACTTACAAGGGCATGGCTCAGGGACACATCAAGGTGTCTCAGGGAGGAGGGACTGACGTTGAGCCCAAAGACATGCTATTCTCTCTGTCTTACTCCCATCCATCCTGGAGAATCTCCCCCAAATCTCGCTTCCTTCAGGAAGCTTTCCCTGAATGTCAGGAACTAGTTTCTGTTTTTTCCTTCTCCACTAAAGGTCCTCAGTGTTTGCCTGATTTCTTTTCTTGTTCTCAGCTGGGTATTGTAGAAGGGGCACTGGCCTTGGAATCAGAAGACCTGGACTTGTGGCCTGGCTTGACTTCTAAATAGACATAAGACTTTGACCAAGTAACTTAGGCTCTCTGGACTTCATGTTTTTTTGTGTTTTGTTTTTACTCTGCAGTGAGAAGATGATAGCATTTGCTTCAACTAGTTAGCCAGAGGATTAAATAAAATAAAATATGTGTAATTGCTTGATTGATGATGAAGTGTGATAAAATTAAACATATTATGATTACTGGTATTGCAGTCCTAATTCCCAATGGTTGTGCTCCTCTTTTAGCTTTAAGGCTGTCGGATAAGACCCACAGATAATCACCTGCTATTGTATATTGTCTTCTAATTGTTTTGTATGTCAAATTTTAAGTAAATTGGCAAGACAATTTACTTAAATTCTAGAAGGCAAGGACCATACTTTATAAACTCTGAACATCTAGAGCAGGGCTGGGTATACAGAAAACATTTTAGGGAGCATACAGGTGGTCAGAGTTTATTATACAACAAAGGATAATTTGTTGGTAAATGTACTATTTCCTTGGGTCTAGCTCTGTGACATAGCATTATCAGGAGTTGATTAGAGTTTGGGAGACAGACTCACATCAAACAAGCTCACAGGAGACTGATGTATAGCAGCCAGACATCAGCTTATTAATTTAGAATGGGGAACTGCTTTTTGATTACTGAAATGCATGCTTCCTGCATGCCCTCTTCCTGGTACCTGTATGCCTGGGAGGCCAGAATTGTATTGAGAAGGTTACTTGGTAAGCCTAGAACCAGGGTGTAGAGAAGTGGACCGTTTTGAGAAGTATTCAATTTTGTCCACTCTGTGGCTTCAAGAGTCACCTCTGCCCCCCAACAGAGTCCACTTCTCCAGGGAACAGAAAGTTCACAGTCTCTGGACTTAGTGCCTCTCCCAGTTGAACACCAATGAATAAGCAGGGTCAACTTTCCACTCTGCAGACTTCCCTTTCTACATCCCAGGCTTTCTCCTAATAGGGTACAATATAATGGATTTTGTATCTTCTTTTTAAGTCACAATCACATTCAATCCTGCTTCCCCAAGTGTCTTAGTCAACTCAGGTTGCTTTAACAAAATACCATGAATTGGGTGGCTTAAACAACAGACATTTATTTTTCATAGTTCTGGAGGCTGGGGAGTCCAAGATCAAGTTGCCAATTTGGTTCCTGGTGAGAGCCCTCTTTCTGGCTTGAAGATTGTCCTCTTGTTGTATCCGCCCATGATGCAGAGAGACAGAGAGCTCTGGGGTTTCTTTCTCTTCTTATAAAGATACCCTCAGGAGCTCATCTAAACCTAATTACCTCCCAAAGGCCCCACATAATATCATCAAATTGGGGAGTTAGGGCTTCAGTATATGAAGGGAGGGCACAAACATTCAATCCATAGCACAAAGATTGCACTCTACTTCATCATTTCTATTGGTGCCCATCTATCTATCTATCTATCTATCTATCTATCTATCTATCTATCTATCTATCTATCTATCATCTATCTATCATCTATCTATCATTTGAAATTCCTAGTATACTCGGTCTCCTACTTATGCTGAAGGCTTATGTGTGCTGTATTAATGCTCTCCTTGCGGATCTCTGTGGCTTTCAGAGGATACAAGGGAACATCCTGGCTTAGGGGCTGCCATTTTCAATTGGGGTTTGAGACTCCTAAACTTCGCAATCTCTTGGCTTTCTCCCACAGATGAGTAATCACATCCAGTATGTGGGACTTAAAGCAATGTTTTTAACTGGTTTAACCCTTGCTGAGAAACCTGATTATACGTCTTTGAGGACACCTCACTGTTGCCCCTTCTGGAATCAGGGAATCTGGAACTACTTGTGCATCGAATAATTGAATAATGTTTGTGCTATTTGATCACTGGGCCCCGTCCTATGTCTTCAGCCTTACCGGGAGGGACTGACTTGTTGATTTTTATTGCGACCTGTTTTCAGCCCACCTGACATAGATCATCTGAAAATTCACCCACCCCTGAGCCATAATCCAATGCAGTTAAAAGGCACTTTCTTTCCTGCTGAGAAATTAACATCTTCTCCTTTGTCCCAACTTTCTGGGATCATTTCCAATATGTCCTGGCTAGGAGTTAATTAAATCTGTGTTGACACATACTCAATTTCAAGTGGCTTTCCACATACAGGAAACCTGTTGAGATTTTTCCTTTTGGGTCCAAAACCGCTGTTTCATCCCTTTACCCAAGTTTGCAGGGTAAGTTTTCCACCCGCCAGGAAAGGACAGAATTTAAAGTGGAAAATTTATGGGACTCCCTACCCTAAGAAAATCATGGTCTCCCTCTTTCCTATAAAGCTTTCTAACTTTCAAGTTCTGTCTTCTGCATGAAACTTCATTTCGTCTGTTAAACCAACTGGATTTATAAATATAGGAAGCTCTCAAAGGCAGGGCAGAAGCAAATGACAAGTAAGGGTAGAATCCTCAACTCCATAGCAGTGGTTTCAAGAACACAGTGCTCAAAACCAGAGTCAGAAGATGTAGGTCAAGTAATTTCTAATTCCAATTGGATATTGCAGATGCACAGCTGGGAGCTTTTGTCTTTTTTTTTTTTCAATCAAGAGTTAGAGAGATTTGGGTGGGTTACAGGAAAAGTCATTAGCAGCAACGTCAAGAATCTTTGGTTCACCCCAAGGGGCACGTGTTAGCCTCATCAGATGCTATGTGCTTGCTTTAGTGTCCAGAGGGCTGGTCATGAACCTGGGGGACAGCATCCTTCCATGCTAAGCTGTGGCTCGGTGCTGAAATTCCATCTATGTTGGTCCTCACTTAGGTGGGTCTGTTCATGTTGCTGTGTTACCTACCTTGGGGCTAGGTTGCAAACTGGCAGCTGTGGGCTGTATTTGAACTGTACATGTGTCTTGCTTAGTTGGCATGGTATTCACTCATTTATTTATTTTTTAATGAGCTGACTTAAAAAAATGAGAACATTTTGTACAAAAATCAGGATTTTGTGTTTCTCTTGAAAACTTGGGTGCTCTAGCACCACTGGTATCCCTGCTTGGTAACAATGGACTGTCACCGAGTGATGCTGTTCCCTTCGGATGGGACGTGCATCTCCACTTTACCAGTTTTCATTTGCCTTATTTCATACATTTTCATTTCCTGCTCTATCCTGCAAGAATTTGCCACTCTGCCATCAAGAAATGTCCTACACAAATGGTGTGATACTCTTCAACAGCATAAGATAAATGCTTATAGCCTCTGTTGAAGGGGAAAAGATACAAATTGCTCTTAGTCATTTATGTGTAAGTCCAGAACGAGTGTGTCAGAACAGTTGGCTTTGAG
Organism: Rhinolophus hipposideros; assembly: GCF_964194185.1. Taxonomy (NCBI): domain Eukaryota; kingdom Metazoa; phylum Chordata; class Mammalia; order Chiroptera; family Rhinolophidae; genus Rhinolophus; species Rhinolophus hipposideros. The sequence continues at coordinate 34,544,964 of NC_138058.1, forward strand.
AACATGAGTCCTAAGTTACGGGATAGCTTTTTTTGGTGAGGTGATGGGGAAGGAAGGTCAAGGTCTGGAGGAAGAGTGGCAAAGGCAAGCGGTGTCTCTGAGACCAGAGAAAGGTGATACAAGAAGAAGGCTGACACCTCAGAAAGGTGAGGTGATAGCCTTGGGATGTTGTACATGATAAGGTGAACCAGTCCCTTCTCCCCAGGAGACTGTGTGCTTCCTTAAGTACAGAACAATGGGAAGGGGCCCTGTTTCATTCATCTATGTTACAGAGCTGTCCTCAGTAAATGGCCTTGAAATGGGACTGAAAGGTGTGCCTGTGTGTGTGTGTGTGTGTGTGTGTGCCTGCCTGTGTGTGTGTGTGCATGTACATGCTTGTGCGTGCAGGATGGGGGAGTGAACGAAGGATGGACATTAACAGGGAGACAGAGAAAAGAGGAAAAGCATCTTGGAGGTATATAATATAACACATGCCAAGAAATACAGGGCTTCGTCATCAGATGACAATGGTTCATTTAGAAATATTTCCCCTCCCTTCCCAGGGACAAGGAGTGGTGATGGTTAGTGGATTGCATTCTTGCCCCCAAGGCCCAGGAATCCACAGCGACAGCTTTGAGTAATGACGGCTGGGGTAAGCGGCCTCATTTAGTGAATCATTGGATACTCACCAACCTTCCTCTGACATCCATTTTCTTTAAATCTAGCTCTGTTTCTCATTCAGAATATGCTCAGCACATCACATGGCACAGATGGGAAAGTGAAAGGAATGTGACAGAATGGGTAAGAAAGAACATCGGACCTGAATTCAAACAGACCGGGGATGGGCCGGCCCGGTGGCTCAGGAGGTTAGAGCTCCATGCTCCTGACTCCAAAGGCTGCCGGTTTGATTTCCACATGGGCCAGTGGGCTCTCAACCACAAGGTTGCCTGTCTGACTCCTGCAGGGGAGTCTTATGCCCCCTGCAACTAGCAACGCAACTGGATCTGGAACTGAGCTGCGCCCTTTACAACTAAGATTCAAAGGACAACAACTTGACTTGGAAAAAAAAAGTCCTGGAAGTACACACTGTTCCCCAATAAGTTCTGTTCCCCTTCCCCCAAAAAATCTTTAGAAACAACAACAAAAAAACAGACCGGGGGTCAATTTTCCCCCACACCTGCCTTCCTGACCTCAACCTTTCCCACCTTAGCTGTGTGACCTTAGGCAAGCTGCTTAGTCTCTCTGAGCTTTGGCTTCTTTGCTGAAAGTAGGGATAATCAAAAACCTCTTAGAGTTTATGTGAAGAGTAAACAGTGCCTGGCATTTGGTGAATGCTCCGTAAATGTTCTCTATTATTACATCAAAGTTCAAAGCTAAATGGACTTTCCAACTTTTGACTTTCCTCTAAGACGGTTTCTTAACATTGTGTTCTACACAATCTGAGGACGATTGGCCGAGATGTTTTCAGATGAAGTGCAGTACGTGGTTCCCTGATACTGCAATTACTTTCCAGGTTGTGGGGTATGGACATGGAGTGGTAATCCACGGGGATACTACAAAACAGACTTCTATTTGTGTTCTGTGACACTCTTTATTTTGCGGTAAGATGCTGGCTGTAGTCCCTGGTGTGTCACACCAACTCTCAGATCACTTACCCTTGTTAAAAAATGCCATCTGCCTCAGTCCTCTTTGCAGAAAGCCTCCCTGACTCCCATCAGGGTGTCCCAGGGAGCTTCCTGACCACACTGCTCAAACCTAACCATGCTGGCTGCCCACATCACAGCAGGAGGGGTTGGCTCAAAACCTCACACCAATTTTCCCTCCTCCTCCTTTGGAAACCTGGAACTTCTCCCAAGTGTAGACAGATACCCACTTTGGACCTGAACTAGAGAAAATTCCTTATAGCCCAACATATGAAATTGAAGACTCTTTCATGCTTCTCCCATCTCCTCCCCTCTCCCTCCCCTTTCCATTTGTAGAAAGGGAAGATGAAATGCGGCATTAGCCCTTGTTCCTACAGCCCCGCTCCTCGATGAGCATGTCAGGCTGGATACTGTAGCTAAACATAAATGAACGGTTATTAATGATGGTCATAATGTTTTCTAGCAGTTAGCTGGCTGTGATTCTAGGATTTTTTTTTCCACTGTGTTTTGAAGGGTTAGGTTATTTAAACTTACCATCAAATAGAATCAAATCAAAGTGAGCTAATTTTTCTTAAACACTAATCATTTTAAGGCTATTGAACTAAATATAGAGGCAGTTCATTAAATCATTAAAACAGCCTGCAATAATGCTCACAAAGTCATTATGGAGCTATTCCCTAGCCAGAGAGGTAGTGTTGCCTTAAGCACAGTTTAATCAAATTAGATGGTGGGCTATGTCATGGGGTTTCTCCTATTGATATTCATTAAAAATACATGATTTATCACTAATCTCTGTGAGGTAGATCCCACTCTTCCAAATGAATTTTGTAAATGTCAAGGGGAAGAAAACAGAATGGCACATTGTTATAATAATTTAAGAGTGGTGTGATCACATTTACATTTTATATACTATGCAATTTAGGAACAGATAATAGCTTTAGCAAGGCTAAACTTTTTTCCTTAGTTAAAGTTAGAACAGAAAGGCTGAACCCCGAGGATTAGCCATTATGTTTTTATTGCAGAATGGTCCCCAACATTTGAATTATCTTTTAGTAGACTGGTAGCTTGTCCCATTGTTCAGCTAATGCTTTTTTCAGATTCTTTAGTAACAAGATTTCTACATAAATGTATACTGTCCTGATGGGTCTGAGTAAGATTTCTGTTTTGGGATCTTGTCATAATTCACGGGTTGGGAGACGCGGGTTGCTTCTTGGCCCTGGAAACCTTTCTTCTGTGTTCATACTTTATCCTCCATTGCTCTTTGGCCTCTAGATCTTGCCCTCTCAACCCTAGGAAATGTGCCCACTCCTTCCTTCTCAGTGGACTGTCAAGGCCTGATAACATTTTAAAAGTATTACCCCACTCAGAGGTATTTGCATTTTAACTGGGATCAAAGCTGAAACTAAAGGGATTAAGTCATAATAGTAGAATTTGAAGCATCAACCAGTGGCTGAAAGAGGATTTTCTGCCTTCAGTGGGACCCTCTCTCCCACCTGGAGGAGAAGAGGGCTGTCCACAGTTGCCAAGGTCAGACCAGAAGTGTGTGGAGGGAAATTTGGTAGCAGGTCGACCAATACTGCCTTTTCCTTTCCCACGTTGTGCCTTTTTTTTTTTTAAACTGGGAAATAAGCTTTCTCTGTTTCAAGAACTCACTTCCTAAACAGGTATCTTTCCAGGGAGCACACATTGAAACATTGGTATTTGACTTGTCCTCCAAACATCTCCCCACCTTCCTATCCCCCAAACTGGGGACTGATGTTTGAAACTCAAATTTACACTTTGGTTTAAAACTCTCAATCTTGCCTTTAAAATACCCCTGAAGGAAGAAAGACACTTAAAGAAGGAGCAGTACCTTTTCGATATGAAAATGTGCCTGTTCTTAGCAAGACACATGAGATGTCTCCCTACACTTAAGACGCTTATCAAAAGCTTTTCAGAATATGACTTACAGCCAGAATGGTCAGAATCAGCAGACAGAGGCACTCGATCTGTACAAGATAGAGGCTTTTAGCATCTTGGCCATTTAACCTAATCTAAAAGAGAAACACGGCTTAAATGAAATCCTACTTATTTTACTTTGCTATATTGCAGAATAATGGAATGCCCACCCTTTTCTGCACAGGAGATCTCTAACTTGACTCTTGGCTCAGTGGGAAGCTCTCAGAACCATTTCCAATGCCAAACTCAAGATACAATAAGGTCTGGCCATTAGCCATGGAATCTCCTGCCCGTGAAATAATGGCAATGTGAACAGGACGGTACTGAATTATTGGCAGGAACTGACTTAACTTCTCAAAATAATAAACGAAGGTCCTAGCAAAGCCTCTTGTTAAGTAGCTAAATGTCTAATTCACCTGGGATATTGTTTCAAAATTCATTTCATCTTTGGTAATTTGATGAAAGAAGTGCTGTACTGGTGGTTTCTCTCATGCAAGGCTGCACGCACCTAAGGGCAAGGCCCATTTATTTTGATGATTAATACCCGCAAGTTTCGTGGCTTAATGGGAAAACGCTAGATGTATTTGAAATGATGCTGCCTTCTCCCCACTCTTCATTCATCAGGTAAACACCTTGATTACTTACCTTCCAAATTTGTGCTCAGTAGAACTTACGTTATCCACTGACATGCTGGAAACATTATTCTTGCATATTTGTGACTGCAGAAGCCTGGCAGTCACACGGGGACTGATTTCAGGTGGGCAGTTTGGGTGTACATTGTTTAACTCACAGCTCTTTTCAAAGATGGGTAACAGGAGAATAAACAGAATGAAATAGAATATTTTCCCTTCTGCTCCCATGGCACCCCTAACATCTCACCAAGAACCACAGGGACCACTTTGCTGCCCCTCACTTAGGATATTGCCCTTCTTTTCATAAGTTGATTAAAACTCTGTTATAAACAAGAGGACTAAAATTAGAGATCATGGAATTAAGAGGGTTGAACAGGACTCGGGTGCACAACTCAGCCTGGTTTTCCCAGAAATGTCCCACTTTTAGCTAAGTCCTGCATCCTGGGGAACGCCTCAGCCTTGGGCGAACCAGCGTGAATCATGACCCTAACAACTCTCCTGCCTTTGTCCTCCTTAAACCCCATTTAAACCACCTGGGCGAGCCATGAGTCACTTGAATTTTAAAGATACGTATATATATCCACACCAAGAACATCTCCTTGTAAGGCATTCCACTTGTACCTTTAGTAAGTTGAAATATTTAAGCAGATATTTAACGTATTAATAAAAATGATTTTTTTACATCTATAATCCTCTTAATAATTAAAAACTGTTTTCATAGTTATTGTCCTATGTAATCCTCAAAATTAGGGCAATTGTCCCATATTAGAGAAAAGAAAACTGAGGCTGAAGAAGTTTCCTGTCTTCACTCTCCTCCTGTGATGGAGAGCAGCCTTTCTTATATTTGAAGAGTCTTCTGTTAGCAAGTATTCACAGAGAGGACGTACTCCACACCCAGGACATGGTGCGGTGGATGCAGTTTTCAATTCTGGCCTGTGGACCTTTCCTCAAGCCTTTCCCAGGTCCAATTCAGAAACTATTATGTCACCTTAAAATCCTGCTCTAAGAGAATCCTAAACTCTCTCCATGCTAAGCTTTAGCATTTTGGTATCTTCAAATGAGTTTCACCCAACATCCAAAAGAATAATTAAGTCCTTCTGATTTTAACGGATGCCACATTCATTTGAGAACTCAAAGACAGTGGAGTGAGTCTCCTCAGCACAGGACTTGGGTGTGCACATGTGCATGAGTGTATGTGTATATGGGTCTTCTAATAACAACCTACATTTTCACTGCTCTATCTCAGGGCACCAGAGGAGCAGTTATGGTAAATTATGTCATTGTTAAAAAGAAGTCTATCTCTTTATTGACACAATATGGACTCTTCCAATATGTAATAGTGCCATTAACCTTCATGTGGTCACCAGCCAGCCCCTTCCCACAACGTCTCTAAGAGTATGAGTTCCTCGGGATATAATTAACCTTAGACATGCATCTGCCTCTTTTTTCACACACTTTGAGTCTCATCTAAAGCCCTGACCCAACACTCACCACGAGCCTTCGAGCTGCAGTTTCCTGTTCAGTTTGGTGTGTGCCAAGGTCCTGCAGGGAGAAGAGACATACACACGTTATTAGCACGAGCACCCGGCACAGGGCTATGTACAGGTGGCAGCTTAATAAGTACTCTTGGGTGACAAAATTGAGTTGTCAGGCCCTCTGTTCTCCTGGCTATTAATCCTTCTCTGTCATGGTTTAAAAGACAGGATGAGACAGCCAGAAAAATAAAAAAACAAATCTCTTAAAGCCTGACCAGAATAGAAAAGAGTGTTTCAAAAAGGTGAGTGAAGCTAGAGTCATTCACATAGAATTGATGACCACTGGAACCCCAAACTCGGGAACAGGTCACAGAAGGCTAGCTTTTAAATTGAGAGACAGGGAGGGGTTTCCTTGCCAAAATTTACCTCGTCCTCTTTTCTGTTACATGCAATAATCCGCCTTTGTGGTCAATAGCACATGTCCTTCCCTCATAAGCAAGTATCTGTCTTTTCAGGGCTTATTCCTAATGCTAATTGTAGTGCCTAGTGTATAGTAGGTGTCACTACATATTTGCTGAATGAATGAACATCATAAGCCCTCGCAAACAAGGAAGGGGGTAAAGATAATATCTATTGCTTAAATACCTCTGCAATTCTACACTTGTAATAATAGGTCTGCAATGTCACACTTGCTAATAGTGGGTACTAGTCTTAGTCACGGACTGCTATGTACTATAGCAGATAATAGAAGCTGCATTTGTATGAAGCATGTTTAATGAAATCTTGACTGTTGGATGGTCACATTAACCACTGTTCATACTATTTTTATCTGCTCTAATTAAGCCTTGAAACTTCTTTTGCTACTGAACAAATACTACTAAGAGTCTGGGGAGCATGTGGGTCATGTTTAGCATTTGACCTGTGATACAAATAGTTAGCGATGGAAATGACATGGTATATGTTCCTAGAATGTTGAGGAATACGCTAAGATAGGTTGGCGAGTAATCCTAGGACCAGACTTAATGAGGCAGGTGAAAAATACTTAGCCAGGTGCATGCCAACTTCCTGGAATGAGGCAAAAATCCAAGCTTTCTGCATATGTCTATCAAAAACGAGGACTATTTTTGCTTAATTGGGGCTATTTTGATAACCTCCTGAGATGTTTTGACTTCCAAATCAGAAACAGTGTATCATAGAAAGAGCCCAGGCCAGAGGCATCTGCACTTGTTCTGTTGGGAAGGGCGTGGGCGAGTTCCCAAGGACAATGGCTTTCCAACATCAGCTATAAGATGTCTCATTTCTATTCTTGCCTGAGTCCTTTCAGAACACATGGTTCCTATTTTCCTTAGATGGAGGCATAAGATGGTTCCTATTTTCCTTAGATGGAGGCATAAGATGTAGTGAAGAGGAGGTATGAGGTGGACTACTCAAGGCACAGAATAGTTGTTAAAAAAAGGTGGAAGGAAGGATTAAATGTAGCTGAAATAATAGAGGGAAAGAGAACCCAACACAAAGCGTTCAACTTCTGTAAAATCAGAGAGACACGCAAAAAAATAGTTGATCCAAAACAGACAAGGCCAACTTGGAGCTGTCTTCAACTACAATGTGTATGAATGTCGTTCTGAATGGTGTTCTTTCTTATCACTATCATCCCTGTGTAAGTTACAAAGGCCACCACCAGGTTTGAGACCGAACAAGATCTGCCTTCAGAGAAAGCATTAACTTTTGTCTTCCAATTAATGAAACAGCAATGTCAGGGGATGTGACGACGAATCCTTTACCCAAAGACACATAAGCAAAAGAGAATCATGGTGCCTAAGAGGGCATCGGATTGTGGCTGCTTTAAGTCTCCCTTCTCAACGGAGAAGCCAGGGTACAATGATGGAACCAAACTCAAACCTTTCTAGATAGTCTCAAATATTTCTCTCTTATCCCTTCAAATATGAATGCAAGAACACAGAGAGCTGACATGTTCTGAGGTCAGATCTCTCTGAAAGATGGACCATGTTTCTTGATCAGAACAGGTGATAAGCAGGTGAACCAGTGAATTCTCATGTCAGTTTGGAGAGCAGTTTTATACGAGATGTGCGTCTTGCCATTCACAGAATGAAGATTATTTTTGCCATCTTTTGAAAATCTGAATGTTGTATTTTTACTCAGCGAGAGCTCATGGCTTGATGAGAACCAATTTCTTTATATCCTTAATTCAAAAGGTTGGAAACAGTTTTTCAAAGTGATGGAACTCCTTTATGGCATATGGAAAACATCAGTCTTAAGAAGCAAACAGATACAGTGTTTGTAATCATTAAAAATCTCCTTAGTTCATAAATCTTTTTTCCTCCTGATCCTCAAAACTGAACAAGAATAAATGCAATCAGGTCCATGATTCTTGGAACTTTGACACTAAAACAAATGCATGCACTATAGCCTTTCCATATTAAATTTTCTTTCTTTTTTTCTAAATACATTTCCTTGAAGGTGGGAGCAGAATGTATCATCCATTAAAGTAGACTCTTGCTTTACAAGATTGGTCATTGAGCGTAATTAAAAATACTAATTTAGGAAAGTCAACATATAAGAACTATTCTTTTATTAATGTGTCTAAAATACAAATTTTATCTTTCTACATAGGAAGAAAAAACAGTTGTCAGAACAGTAAGAATAATATAATCCCATTTTGGTAAACTGAAGCAACTACACGTGTGTTTAAAATGAGGGGAATGATCTACACTAAAAAAGGCATTGGTAATGGTGGCCTTGGTGCCTGGGATCATGATGCTTTCTCATTTCTTCTGCTTTACTTGTCTTCTCTTTCTCTAATAGATATGAATTGCTCTTGTAAAAAAAGAAACAGGAGATATTAAAAATAAAAAATAATACTCAAATAAAATACTCATAAATATGTATGTATTTTATTAGCTTACCTCTGAAAGTTCTCTGAGTATTACCCAGTCGTTTCCTCTGCCTCATTTTCCAGTTATAGCTGAATCCAATGCTCAAATGCTTCTCCAGAAGATGAGAAGGAAGGTCCCTAGAAATGGGACGCAGAGGCTGGTGGGACGTGGGACATGGGACAGCAGAATCCACTTTGTGCCTTCCTTTTGGTGGTGTTGATACAAAAAGATAAAGGAACTAAATCCTGTCTCCCTTTCAAAGCTTAACTTATACCAGTCCTCTTTCTCTTTCCTTCTTTTTTTTCTCCCACTTTCCCTCGCTTTCTTTATTTTTCTCCTGCTAAACGTGAAACTGCTTTAGGATAGAGGCCTTAGCTTGTTATCATGGTTCTTGGTATAGTGTAGATGCTCAATAAGTGTTTGTTAAGTAAAGGCCCAAAGATGCTAAGTGACTTATCCAAGGTCACATAGCTGGTTAATAGCAAAATCAGGACTCAAATTCAGGCTACATCGGGAAACCCATTGGCTACAGAAAGCGTACTATGCCAAATCAAAAGCAATGTTTATGTCTTAAGCAGAGGGTCACGTTAGTCAAGTAACAAGGACATGGGTGATATGTAACATATGTCATTAGGCTAGGGACAGAGACAAAATTGTGAAGGCAAGAATCAAGCTGAAATACTTTCAGTATATGTTTGCTAAAGCTCCGTTTGTTATTACAATTGTTCCCTCATGGAATAACTACTTTTTTTTTTCTTTTCGTGTGCTTTATTGACCATTTGTGTGTATATATATATATATTTTGAGAAATGTCTATTTGGATCTTTTGCCCATTTTTAAATTGTCATTATTGAGTTGTAAGTTCTTTATATTCATATATATATATATATATATATATATATATATATCCATATATACTTTTAACCATTGTTTTCAACTTCTTATAGGTAAGAAGGTATATAGCTTTGTAAGGAAGTGCAGGCACAAACAGCATCATATTTTTGTGGAGATCATTCGTGATACATTTATTCAGCAAGGGAAAAAAATAAATCTATCTATATTGAAATCACAATGCACCTGTTTCTATTAAAGGCCCCCTAACCCGAGACAAAGAACCAAGTGTGAAAGCAACAAGAGTACAGATGGGATATTTCTCCCCACTGAAGCGCCTACCCCATGAGGCTGCCAGTGCCACCTATAGACCCAGGAGGTTAGAAAGAAAATCATTTCGTTGGGTGAAAGTATTCCGAGTAACTGCCTGTTTTGGAAATGGAAGAATTTCATTTTTCCACCTGACAAATGGAGAAGAACCTGTTTTCAGTGAAGACACTGGAGTTAATCGTCCCAGCGTAATGGCTACCTTTGACTAAAGACACAGCCCCAGGATTTGTAGCTTCATTCCCTTCAAGTGTTGATCAAGTTTCAATCTTCGGGATGGTTGTGACACATTCTATTTCTGTAATTCCCTTTGCGAAAAGCATCCTATAATTTTTATCCACTTCTTGCAGTTGTTGTTGATGGTGATTTGTATCTCCACTAGAGCCATGCTGGGCAGAATTGACCCTTTGTAGGCATCCCTTCATGACACAATGAATAGGAAAATAGAGGGGAAATAATAGAGGGGCAAATAGAGGGGCAAAAGGAGAAAGCAAGCAAGAAAAGGGGGACATAAGAGAGAGCACTGGGATGACGGAGCCAAAAGAAATCAAGATCTCTCAACAGGCTGACCCTCACATATCTTTGCACCCACATCCAACTTGTTTTATTAAAGACATGTTGTTTTGAAAGCCTCTGTGTGCTTCTAGGGCTGGGTTTAGACACATGAAAACACCACAGGCATGCCAGTAATTCTCTTCAAAATAACCTTTTTAAAAATTGCTTACCTTGAATTTAATAGGATACTAAAGACACTGATTTTCTAGAAATAAAAATCGTAGTCAGAGGCCAGTTTTCTTAGTGATCCACTTCTCCTGGCTGAAGTAGGATCAATGTTCTGAAAGGAATCCAGCATAATGTTTTCTACCTTTCTGTTCTTGTCCTTTCTTTCGTTTCCTTTTGTAGTAATTTTCTGAACCTGACTATGTTCTGGAGGAGTACGAAAGTGTTTAAAATTTAGATAAAGTAAATCACGTGTTTCTGATAGCAGCCCTGTGCTACCAAGAGCTATTATGTAGTTTCAGAATTTCAGTGACTGCAGCCTTCAGCTGGCTGACCTCAGGTGGGTGTCTCTGTTGGCATGCAGCTTGTCGGAGAGTAGTGCAGAGAAACGCAGTATCAAGAGGGCAGCATTGGTGAGGAATAGCAGTTTTAAATTTTTTTCAAAACGTTTTATTTTGAAATAATTATACTCCCAAGAATTAGCAAAAACAGTAAAAGTGTCTTGTGCACCCTTTACCCACCTTCTCCCAAAGGTGACATCTTATGTAGTTGTAATAAAATGTCAAAACCAGGAAAATGATATTGGTGTATTTCTGGTAACTAGACAACAGACATTATTTAGTTTTCACCGTTTTTTTAATACCTCTAGTTATTTAAGTGTGTGTGTTTGTGTGAAGTTCTATGCAGTTTTATTCCCTGTATAGATTTGTGTAACCACCACGGCAACCAAGATACAGAACTGTTCCATCCCCACAAAACAACTCTATACCCTCCCAGGGATGACTTTTACTGTCTGGTTGTGGGACCGTAGGGCTATATTAATTTACTAGGGCTGCCCTCACGAAGTACCACAAACTGTGTGCTTAAACAACAGGATTTTGTTGTCTCATGGTTGTAGAGACTGGAAGTCCAAGACGAAGGTGTTGGCAGAATCGGCTCTATCTGCAGGCTGAGAGGGAGAATCTGCCTCATGCCTCTCTCCTAGCTTCTGGTACTTTGCTGGTAATCATTGGTGTTCTTTGTTTGTAGACATATCACCCCGACCTCTGCTTTCATCTTCACGTGGCATTCTCCCTTTGTGCATATTTGTGTCCATATTTCTCCTTTTTATAAGAACACCAGTCATATTGGATTAGGGCCCACCGTAATGACCTTTTTTAAACTTGATTACCTCTTTAAAGACTATCTCCAATTAAGTTAGAACTTCATCTATGTAAAAAATATTTTTTTTACCAGGGGGATACAATTCAATCTATAACAAGGACTAATGTATGTTTCTTCAAACTATGTTGAGTCCTGGGTGAAATCTGAGTTAACTGACATCATATTTCCAGATTATTCTGTGATGTTGAAATGCCCTGTACAGATTGGTATGTTAGGCTACTGCCTGGAAGGCCTGGTCCAAGTATCTCAATGAAGGAATTCTCTGGGATGTAAGAAAATTCCAACACCTGACTAAATGAAAAGAACACAGAGAAAAATGACATGTGTGTTTATTTGGGAGCTCAATAGTAAACAGAAACTTTCCATATTGGAGCGCTGGTTCCCCCTACCCACCACCATCAACCTACTCTTGCCCAGATTACCACACAGCCTCCTAACTGGTCTCCCTAACTTCTTCAGTCTTGCCTCCTTCAAATACATGTAGTTTCTAGAAAGATTTTCTATAGTGTGAATCTGAACATGGTGCTCTTCACGAAACAACTGGTTCTCCAATCCTGTCTTCTCGTGCCTCAGGGTTACTCTGCAGGCTGTTCCTCGTTTGAATGTTCCTCTAAACTCCCTCCACACACCTGGTTGACTTGCTCACCTATGTCAGCTTAGACTTCACTTCCTCCAGAAAGCTTTGCCCTACATCCCAAGGCAGGGTGGGTAGCCTTTGTAGCTGTTTCCAAGTGCCTTGTCGTTCTGCTCACACCCTAATTACCCATTCATCTTTCTGTATCTCTCATAAGAATGCAAGTTCCCTGTGTGAGTGCCTGGCACACAGTAGTTCCTAAATATATATTTGCTGTATGAATTTGTGATAACTTTTCAAGCACAGAGTTGGGCCTGTTGCTCTGGAACTTGATGGCAAAAACTAGGTTGGAGATTTAAATGGAAATTTGAGAACTAACTGTATGCAGGAGACAGTTGAAGCATTGAATTATGTTCAATGTTTATTGAATCTGAATCGCTCATTAAAAATAAGTATATAAATATACTATATGGTATGTAAAACATATACTATAAATAAGCATATATGTATTAAAATAAGTATATACTCATATGTACTTATTAAATATCTGAATATATACTTTGCTATATTCAGATTTTTAAGGTGATTGCAAAGAAATCTCGTCTTTATGTTTTCAAATTTTCTGTATTTGTGTTTGAAGCCCAGAATCATTAATAACTATATGGGCAGCCCCAAACAGTGAAGCCAGATGACCCCATTTTTGAGTTAAACAGCATAGACTTGCTCAGTGCTGGAACTTAAGGAGTCCATTCCAGTGTGTAGCCTGCTCACAAACCACCTCTGCCTGTTGTACTATCTATCTCTCCTAAGGAAGCTCTGGCTTTCAGAGGGAAGGGGGTAATTCCCAAGTCGACTGCTGTCTGAATTCTTTGGATAGGAATTCTTTGGATCAGGAAACAGTTGACATTTTGGTTTCCAATCATTTCAAACTTACTCATGGGGGAGCTACTGAAACACAGCCAGGGACCAAGGGACTAGAAGAATAGACTTGGGACTGAATAATAACTGAGTATAATTTCCATAAAAGAATATCTTCTTAAATGCCAAGAAGTACAGTGATGGCGTTAGTAAGCCCTGACTATGTGTATTTAGTCTCCATGACAAATCTAGGCCTCATAACAACCGGGAGAGGTAAATATCATTATGTCCGTTTTGTAGATGCAGCTACTGAGAGTTCGACAAGTTATGTAGTTTGTCCAAGGTCACTCAGCTTGTAAATAGTGAAGCCAGATTCAAGCATCAAGGTGTTCAGACTCAACACCCAGGCGCGCAAGGCCTACACGGAGCAGCCTTGAGGTGCTGTCCTGAAGCAAAGCCAGGCTGCCTGGTGTCTGAAGGCCGTGTGGATAAAACCATACAATGGCAAACACATGGCAAATACTCCGTGCTCCTAATTCATGATGGGTTTTTACTTCCAACACTGCTTTTCATCTTTACAAGAACCCCAGGTGTTCAAGGACAGGGCCATTATCCCCATTTTAGAGATGAAGGGACTGAGACACAGGCAGGTTAAGAGACTTGCCCACTGTCTCACAGTGAGGCAGCGGCACAGCTGATATTAGAACCCAGGTCTCCCGGCTTTTAGTTAAAAAGCTTTTTTCCATTACAGCACAACCTTGTGGCCTTCAGCTTTCAGACTCCGACTGAACAGCAGCATATGAATTAACTGAGGTTACTATATTATCTCCTAAAATGATGGCTTCCCATTTAAAAAAAAAATAAAAAAAGGAACAGCAAAAATTCACCAATGGAATATGTGCAAAATACATTTCCACAAGGTCATTCTTACCCGGAGCTGTTTTAAAAAATTATTATTCTCCATTTGGGCTTTTGGTGCATGATCCCGTGGCGTGTGCAGTTAAATGGCAATTTAAAATTTTTAAATAAACAATGTTTCAGAATTGATTTCTGGTTAAAAGGCTTGATTTGGGAAGATGGTGGGTTTGGGAGATGTATGTTAAAAGGAGCCGAGAAATTGGTTAACCAGCAGAGTTAGGGAATTTAAAGTTGTCAGTTTGGATAAGAACAACCCAAGGAGTTCTATCAGCAGTTGGGATTGGTGGGCCTACCTGACAGCATCATCAGCACATGTGTTGGTAACATGTCTTCCGTAGCACATGCACGCATGATGGATTGCAATGGGGACAGCAGTATTTGGTTATAAAGTACTATATAATATGCACACTTAGCATACTTATTGGGATTTGTGTGGATTTTACCTGAAGAATATTTTTGTGTGTGGAAAGTATGATGTCTTTAAAACACCTACAGATATATGTATTAGATTGTAATTCAACAGATATTGATTAGGGCCCTATTTTGTTCGAGACGTGGTGTCGAGACAGGTCTTGATGTTATATGAGTCTGTGAGTGTCAGGGATGCAGGAGCAGCCCAGTGACTGCCTGTGCCCCATCTATTGCCCTCTGTTCTTTGGGGGAGCCCAAGTTCTCACTTCATCCATAAAGGTACTTGGGGGATTTCCAGTTTCTGAGCTCCCAGGAATCCAAGAAGCAGATGTTGGAGGGGGAAGTCCCGCCTACCTTTCAGCTTTGTTCCCAGGCCAAATAAAACCAGAAAAGTCTTTCTATTTTGAGAAAAGCAATTTATTCTGGACTCATGTTTTCTCCCACACTTGGGCAGGTGAGATAATCTTAATGCAGTTTTATCAGCCTTAACTCTTGAATTCTTGGCTGCATAACTTAAAAAAAAAACACAAAAAAACTCAAAGAGGCATATCCTCCCCCCACCACCACCGCCATTTCCATACCAAAGAGTGCTAGGCCCGGCTTGGAAACCTTTATCTTTTTAGTAGCAGTGTTTGTCTCATATTCTGTCACAGAATGGTGAGAAAATCAGCTATAAGAAGAGAAAATACTGCCACGACAGAAACTTAAAACTAACTTGCTGATAACAATGAGGCAATAAGCATATGTTCTTTTTTCCCCTCTTTCCTTAGCAAGTATGTTGAGAAGAAAACATGTCTTACATAAAACAATCTTTCACATCTCCATACATGAAGACTAAACAGCGTAGATAGCCTTTACTTCACAAAGTATGGATTGAGAATTGCTCTTGTTTTCAGTTTCATTTAAGTTCTTAAGAAATGCCTCTCAGAATGGATTAAAATACAAAACAAGAATCATTCAAAGGTGCATCTGAGAAAGTGAAACACAAACCAGGGTTCACCTCCAACCAGAAATACATGGGTTTTGCGTGTGGTAGAAGTTTTATGGATGCTTCGAAGGTCACACAGATGTTAAGGAAAGTCTGCAGTTACAATTTCATGTCTGTGCTTGTGTGCTATATGATAAATCACATTTATCTCTCCAAACATTTCAGCCACTTGTTATCATTTTTCAATTATTTTTACTCTGTTAT
Source organism: Rhinolophus hipposideros (assembly GCF_964194185.1). NCBI lineage: Eukaryota > Metazoa > Chordata > Mammalia > Chiroptera > Rhinolophidae > Rhinolophus > Rhinolophus hipposideros. Next base: position 34,560,520 of record NC_138058.1, read on the forward strand.
AGGGGGCTTTCTCAGGGATAATTTGTCTCTTAAATCTCCTGTTTTTTATTTGCCCCCAGTGAGAGCAGCAGGAAGTACACGGCAGATCTTGGAAATGAAGAAGTTGGCTGTTCCCCCATGAAACTCTGAACAACTCTTAACCCCTCTCCCCACAAAAGGTTTTTTTTAAGCTGATGAGAAAATGGCCAAAAATTGAATGAATCAAAGGATAGGAATATGAGTTCAAAAACCAGGGAACTTTCCTGAAGAAAATAGTTTATACTTGAGGAAGAATCAAATAGACCTACACCCAACCCAAAATACAATAAAACAATAATATGTATGAGTTTATTTAAAATTTATATTTATGATTTTCTATAGATTCACAGGATTTTATTTCTATTTTTAAATATTTAGATGAAATTCTTTCCTTCTGATTTGTGAATATAAATATTATCACATGTAATTATCACATGTAATATTATTACATGTAATCACATATAATATGTAGCAGATTAGCCAACTCTATTGAAAGTGGTAAAGTAAGGATAAAAAATAGGACCTCCGTGGGGCTGCTGTGAAGATTCAAATTTATAAAATGCTTATCATAGGGTAGCTGAGTTGGCAACCAGACCCCGGGCAAAGAGAGGGCAGCTGGTCTGCAGGAGCATTCAAGTGGCTCATATACATTGGGGTAGGCTCAAGTGTTCCCTGGAAGTCTAGTGATAGATATCCTAGGGTAACAATATAGTGAGATTACTTCTTAAGCAGAATCAAAATTTTGTTATTGTCTGGGGACTTGAATGCCCAACTCAGGTCCCAGTTGATTCTGAGTTGTAGAACCCAGACAATCTGGAGGCAAGTTGGCCCTCCTGCCTGCTCTGACCTTGACACTGGTTTTGATCTGAAAGACCTTAAAGGGAACTGATGGCAAGGAGAAAGCGGACTGACTGCCTGCTTGATGGTAGTTTCCATTTGCACTGGGTTGAATAGTGTCTCCCAAAAGTTAGTTTGTGTCTACCTGGAAGACTATATTTATTTGGAAATATAGTCTTTACAGATGGAATCAAGTTAAGATGAAGCCATATAGGATTAGGTTGGGTCCTAAATCCAATATGACTGATGTCCTTATAAGAAGAAGGAAATTTGGACACAGAGACACATACAAGAAAAATATCATGTAACAATAAGGCAAAGATTTGAGTGGTACTGCCAGGAGCCAAAGAATGCCAGGGATTGCTGGCAACCACCTGAAGCTAGGAGAGAGGCATTGGACAGATTCTTCCTCTTCACCCCAAAGAAGGAACCAACCCTGCTGACACTTTGATTTAGGACTTCTGGCCTCCAGAAGTGTAAGTGAATAAATTTCTATTGTTTTAAGCCACCAAGTTTGTGGTGGTAATGGCAGCCCTCGAAACTAATGTATCTTTTTATGAATATATGTATATCAGAATGGAAATATGCAAAGGCTATATATACCCTGAATATATAGACAAATAAGAAAGGAAGGAAAGAAGGAAGGCTAGAGAAAGAACAAGTGTCTAGTTGACCAGCAGTGTAATCAGAGAATTCAGATGTTGCTTTTTTAAGGAGTTAAGTCTCCATTAACTCATCTAGGAACCTAGCCCTGACTCCACAGCTGACGGAACATACACAGTCTGTTGGAAACACTAGCCAGTGACAGTCAATATGTTTGCGTATTGGGATTTATCTATAAGCAGTGTACTACTAAGATGCCATATATAAGTCACTCTTATGTTGTTTACCCGTAGTCCCCTGTCTTGAAGACCCAGGCCCAGGTGTCTGCTGGGCGGGAGGAGGATTTGAGTGTCCCTCAAGGTGCTGACTCTAAAATTACATGAAGCTGTTTTCCTTTATGTAAACATGGGTGACTTGACTGCTGGAGAGTGTGTTCTGAGTATCTTGGCAGCCCTCCACCCAGTCTCTGTGGAAGGACTCCTAGGCTCACTCTGAGCCCTGCTTGCTCATGCACAGACTCTGGGTGCACATTACTCACCCTTGCACAAGAATCCTTTAACCCCTGTTAGTTCAGACCCTGCATACTTAGTATTCGAATGAATCCCAGCCAGGTTTAAATAATTACATTGAGAGAAACCAAGAGATTTGGCTACACTAATTTTAGAGTGTCTTTGCTTTACAATGAGGATGAGTTACTGTATTGTTTTGCTAGGAATGCTGTGACAAAGTAGCACACATTCGGAGGTTTCAACAACAGAAATTTATTGTCCTGTAGTTCTAGAGGCTAGAAGTCTGAAATTAAGGTGTTGACAGGATTGATTCCCTCTGAGGGCTGTGAGAAAGAATCTGTTTCAGGTCTCTCTCCTTGGCTTGTAGATGACCATCTTCCCCTGTATCTCTTTATATCACCTTCCCTCTGTGATCTGTCTCTGTACCTAAATTTCCCCTTTTTATAAGTATACCAGTCATATTGGATTAGGGCCCACCCTAATGACTTTAGCTTGGTTACCTATGTAAAGTCCCCATCTCCAAAAAATGTTACATTCCGAGTTACTGAGGGTGGACACCCACATATCTTTTTTGAGGGGACACAATTCAACCTATAATAGTAACCAAGTTGAGCTAAGAGCCTGAACTCTGAACCCCTCTGCCTGAGTTCACATCCTAACTCTGCTCTTTACTCACTTTGCACTTTTAGGTAAGTTATTTAAGTTCACTGGGACTCAGTTTCCTCATTGTAATTGGAGAATAATGGAATAATAGAACCTTCCTTTTAGGGTGGTTGTGGAGAGTACATGTGATAGTACTTGTCACATGCTACGTGCAGTGCCCGTAGCTAGTAAGAACTCAATAAATAGATATTATTAGGGAAGTGACAGATTAGACTGAGGAACAAGACATTAGTGTGATGATATTGTGCTAACCTGATGCAAGCTGACCTACTATGTGACTGGCTATTCCTAAGAAGGTGGGACCTATCGGGTCATCTTGAAGTTCTCATGGCCCCAAGCCTCTTGATATTGTCTGTGTTTCCAGAAGATTCCAACTTCCCTGAAGTTCTGACCTGAGACTTAGTTTTAGCAAACCTGAGTCTATGTTTGGGCTTTTGGCTGTCATTGTCTGTCTCCAAGAACGAAAATCCCCATCAAAATTGACTGATTTATTGGAGAAAAGGTTATGTGGGTGTTTGTTCCTCTTCCTTCTCTGGAAAATGGCAGAGTGCCCTAAATTGAAATTAGCAGAGACTTTTCTGCATTCCAGCACCACAAGGCACTCACCCTACACTCTACAATCCTCCATTTCTTTAAAATATATATAAACAGACAACACTTCAGATGCTAGGAAATGATGTGACCTAGAAAGTGAGATAACAGATAAAATGAGGGAAGGATCTCCAGGAACACAATCTTGTCGAGGTGGATCTTGTCAGAGCAGATTTTCTGTGACCATAATAAAGGGCTTTTAACACGAGCTGGGTTGCTTCATTTCTGAAGAGTAGAGGCTAGACAGATTCTTAAAAAGGAAAAATAAATATTGCTCTAATTGGAGCCAGAGGTGAGGCAGGGTGGGACAATGAACGAACAAGGACTATTTATGTTGGAAAAAGGGAAGCGTTAGAAATGGTTTAGCTGAAAAATTCAGGAAGATGAAGGGCTTGGTCAAAACCAAAGCAGGCCCTCTTGTTTGAGAAGAAAGGAGAGAGTCCAGGAATGAAGAGGAAGAATCAAATTACAGGGCAGTGAATATAAGCTAAATGAAAAGAGAAACCACTGCTTTCCACAGGTATTGAGGCCAGGAAATTTAATGTTAGAATAGGGTATATTGGCTGAATCTCAAAAGCTTTGGGAAAATTTCATGCTAATGAAAAATGTCTATGGTTAATTAAGATTAGGTTATAGTTACCTGAGCAGAAGCCAGGGGATATTTAAAAAGATCACTGTAGACAATAGTGTCCCCGACCAGATTGGAAATTTCTAGAAAGTTGACCCAATGTCCTACATTTTTCTTTTGTATTTGCCCACTAGCACATGACACATTGGTCATGGCTGCGGTTTTTGTTTTTTTATTTGATTTTTTTTTTTTAAGATTTTATTGGGGAAGGGGAACAGGACTTTATTGGGGAACAGTGTGTACTTCCAGGCCTTTTTTCCAAGTCAAGTTGTTGTCCTTTCAATCTTAGTTGTGGAGGGCACAGCTCAGCTCCAGGTCCAGTTGCCGTTTTCTAGTTGCAGGGGGCACAGCCCACCATCCCTTGCGGGACCTGAGGAATTGAACTGACAACCTTGTGGTTGAGAGTCCGTGCTCCAACCAACTGAGCCATCTGGGAGGCAGCTCAGCTCAAGGTGCCATGTTCAATTTTAATTCCAGGCGGCAGAGCCCACCATCCCTTGTGGGACTCAAGGAGTTGAACCGGCAACCTTGTGGTTGAGAATCCACTGGCCCATGTGGGAATCGAACTGGCAGCCTTCGGAGTTAGGAGCACGGAGCTCTAACCGCCTGAGCCACTAGGCCGGCCCTCTTTGTTTGTTTTTTAAGCAGATACTTTACTTATTTTATTTTTAATTTTTACCAACAATCCCTTAGGGATACTGAAGCTCACAGAACCAATATGTGGTACTTGAGGTCATTGGGAAGCAGAACTGAGATTCAAACTCAGGTCTGCCCTAGTCTAAAAGTACACAATTTCTCAGTACATTTCATAGAGCTCAGAGAACTTGAGACATGAAGTAGAAATTAGAAACCGTACAATCTTTCCTATTATTTTACAAATGAAGACACTAGGTCCACAGGTGAGAAGGGATTTGTCCAAGGTCTCATAGGAAATGGCAAAATAGGCAGTCATTTGTTAAATAAATTAATTCATGAATCTGTGGAATTTCTGTAGCAGAAGAAAGATATTTGTACATCTTCCAATTCCAATTTCCCTTGAAATGTCTAGGTATTTTTACATTTCTCATATTTTAAACAGTCCATACCTGGGCAAATAAATAAATTATACTCTCCTATTTTTAACTAATCTCAAATAATAGCACTGGAGGAAGTAAAAATTTTCTTATTAATCTTTCTGCTTCTGCTAGTCTCAGTTTACCAGGACTCAATTTATATCAAGATTCCTCCTGAGAGTAGAGCTAAATTAATGATGGCATGTTTGAATTAAACAAAAGTATGAATGATAGAAATTTTGAAAATATTCAATAACTGGAGTCTCATTTAACCAACATTTGATTACAATGACTCTACTTGTCACAATGAGTGTTAGGGATACTAAGTTGAATGGAAGATTTCTGTCTTCAAAGATATAGCTTTGTCAAAAATGGGAGAGTAAACGCTGTGCTCGCCTCCTCCCACAACTACTTCAAAATTACAACTAAACCACAGAACAATCATCATTGAGAATCACCTGAAGTCTAGCTGAACAGAAGTCCTATAACTAAGGATATACAGAAGCCACCTCAAGACTGGTAGGAGGGGTGGAGATGCCAAGTGGCCTAGTCCCACACCCACATGTGACGGTTAAAAATCAGGAGGGGTATCTTGCCTCCTGAGGAGCAAGGGGTCCCAGCCCCACACAGGGCTCCCCAGCCCAAGGTCCAAGTGTGGGAAAGAGAAATCCCCATAACTCTGAGAAAAACAGCAGAGGTTGTGGCTAAGTGAGATGGAAGGCTGCTGTAATCCCAGGTGATTCTCTTAAAGGGCCCATGCATGGACTTACTTGCTGACGGACTCATCGCTTACAGACTTATTTGCTCTGAGCTCCAACACTGGAGCAGCAGCTCAAAAGGCTCTGGAGCTTATGGGGAAGAACTGAATTGTCTGGCTGCAGGGTGAGGGTCGGAGGGGCAGTTCTCTCCCAGATAGAAGTGCTGGCAGAAGCCATTGCTCCTTTGTTGAACCCTTCCCTCACCCAGCCTGCATGCACAGGCAGGTGTCATAGTTGAGTCTCCATCCACTTAGCTAATACCATTTACCCTGCCCTGGTGATTCTGAGACCTTGCCTCACCCACTTGCAGGCCCACCCACACAAGCTTCTTCCAGTGGCTTTTCCATACAAATGGCCTGTCTTGCCTCATGTTGTGGCATTTCCTAAAATCTCTCAAAGATTCACAAACCCCAAACAAGCAGCATCTGGCCTTGGTGTGCCTCATATGTCTTGCTAAACAGCCCCAAGCCCAGCACTAGTGGCAGCCAGCCTCGGTTTGCAGTTTAACCTCTCCCAGACCCCTCCAAGCCCAGCACAAGTGGCAACCATCTGCAGATCACTTTATAGCTCATACTAAGGTGCCATGGGCAGAGCAAAGGAACCAACTGACCTCGGCCTGCACCAGAGTCCCTTCCAAGAGGCTCCAGAATCAACACACCAGGTTGCTAGCTTCAGCTCACATGAGCACCACCCAACCACCTCCACAGATGACACACCCAAAGGACAGGCTCAGCAGGCACTAGAGCCCTGCTAAAGCGAATTCTGCTTTGTAGGGTCAGCCCCTGCACAACAGCTCCTCCACTGTAGTCACAGCCTGTGCTCACAACCAATCAGCCTGAGGGTCAATCTTTCCCACTGATGTGCCAACAGCAATCAAGGCTTAACTACAACAAAAGGGCACACACAACCCACACAAGGGACACACCTGGAGCACCCAGCTCAGGTGGCCAGAGAGACTACATTATTGGGCCCACAAGACCCCTACTATATTAAGCCACTCTACCATAATCAGGGGATACAGCAGCTCTATCTAATACATAGAAACAAACACAGGGATGCAGCCAAAATGAGACAAAGAAACATGTCCCAAATAAAAGAGCAAAACAAAGCTCCAGAAAAGTTACTAAACAAAATGGAGACAAGCAATCTGCCAGATGCAGAGTTCAAACACTGGTTATAAGAATGCTCAATGAACTCAGTGAGAACTTCAACAAAGAGATAGAAAACAAAAATGGAGATAGAAAATATAAAAAAGAACCAGTCAGAAATGAAGAATACAATAACTGAAATAAAGAATATATTAGAGGGAATCAACAGTAAATTGGATGACACAGAGGATTAAATCAGTGATTTGGAAGATAAGGTAGCAGAAAACACTCAATGAGAATAGCAAAAAGATAAAACAATTTTTAAAAATGAGGCAAGTTTCAGGGGCCTCTGGGACAATATCAAGCATGCCAACATTCACATCATAGGGGTACCAGAAGGAGAAAAGAGAGAGCAAGGAATCGAAAACCTATTTGAAGAAATAATGATGGAAAACTTTCCTAACCTGGCAAAGGAAATAGTTATACAAGCCCAATAAACACAGAGAGTCCCAAAAGAGATGAACCCAAAGAGGCCCACATCAAGACACATCATTATTAAAATGCCAGAGGTCAAAGACAAAGAGAGAATCTTAAAAGCAGCAAGAGAAAAGCAGTTAGTTACTGTATTTCCCTGAAAATAAGACCTAGCTTATTTTCTCCAAAGGACCATGTGTCTTTTGGAGAAAAATTAATATAAGACCTGGTATTATATTGTATTGTATTGTATTGTATTGTATTGTATTGTATTGTATTGTATTGTATCGTATTATATTATATTAAATTACATTACATTACATTATATTATATTATATTATATTATACTGGGTCATATATATATAATTTAACTAATAATATATATATATATTTAATTAATAAAAAATTTAATGTAATTTTTGCTCCACATTAGAGCTGATGGTCCAGTTAGGTCTTATTTTTGGGGAAACACGGTACCTACAATAGGCTTCCATAAGACGATCAGCAGATTTCTCAACAGAAACTTTGAGGGCAGACCCTAGGAAATCTGCTAGGAAATTTGCTAGGAAATCTTCGAAGTGATGAAAAGCACTTGGTTGAAGTAATCTACAACCAAGATTACTCTACCCAGGAAAGCTATCATTTAGAATTGAAGGACAAAGAGCTCCCCAGACAAGAAAAAACTAAAGAAATTCATCTCCACCAAACCAGTATTACAAGAAATGTTAGAGGAACTCCTTTAAGAAAAAAATGGGGGGAAAAAAGACAAAATATGAATTAATAAAATGGCAATAACTACATATCTCTCAACAATTACTTTCAATGTAAATAGATTAAATGCTCCAATCAAAAAACATATGGTGGCTAAATGGATAAGAAATCAAGACACTTACATATGCTGTCTACAAGAGACTCACTTCAGATTGAAAGAGACACACACAGATTGAAAATAAAAGGATGGGAAAATATATTTCATGAAAATGGACATAAAAAAAAGCTGCGTTAACAAGGCTTATACCAGACAAAATAGACTTTAAAGCAAAGGCTATAAAAAGAGACAAAGGAAGACCCAATAATACCACTTCTGGGTATTTATCAAAAGAAATCCAAAACACCAATTCAAAAAGACACGTGCATCCATATGTTCATTGCAACATTATTTACAATAGCCAAGGGATGGAAGCAACCTAAGTGTCCATCAATAGATGAATGAATAAAGAAGAACTGGTACATACAGAGGGTGCCAAAAAAATGTATACACATTTTAAGAAAGGAAAACTATTAAAATTGTAATACTCAATATATACTGATAACAATAGATGAATACAAGTCACGTTTGACTTCTACAATTATAAGAGGTGCTCAAAGTGGTTACCATCAGTGTCCAGACACTTCGAATTATGGGAAACTACTGCTTGAGCAACGTTCACCAGTGTCCACTTGTATACATTTTTTGGCACCCCCGGTATATAAAATGAAACATTACTCAGCCATAAAAAAGAATGACGTCTTGCCATCTGCAACAACATGGATGGACCTAGAGCATATTATGCTGAGTGAAATAAATCAGACAGAGAAAGACAAATACTATATGATTTCACTTATATGTGGAATCTAAAAACCAAAATAAATGAACAAACAAAAGAGAAACAAACTCATAGATACAGAGAATATTTTGATGGTTGCCAGATGGGAGGGGTTTTGGAGGATGGGTGAAGAGGAGGAAGGGATTAAGAAGTACAAATCAGTAGTGACAAAATAGTCATGGAGATGTAAAGTATAGCATAGGTAATATAGTCAATGATATTGTAATAACTATGTATGGTGTCAGATGGGTCCTAGATTTATTGGGGTGGTCATTTTGTAAGTTATATAAATGTCTAACCACTATGCTGCACACCTGAAACTAATATAATATTGCATGTCGACTATAATTGAAAAACAAAAAATAATTTTAAAAAGATCTTGCCGCTTCATGGAGTGACAGACATCTGAAGAAATAAGTCATTACACGATCTGAAAAGTGTTATAATAGAAGTAGAGAATATACACGAATAAGAATCTAACCTAGTAGAGGTTCTTAGGAAACCTGTCAAATGAACACATAAATATGTCATCCTTAGCAAACCCATGTTTATAAATTAGTGCTCTGGAAATTCTTCAGATGTTCTTGAAAATTTTCTTCTCTTATTCCTTGTGAATATAACCCTATCTTACTTATTGCTTTGGTTGGCTATTGCTGTGTAATAAAATTACCACAAAATGGAGTGGCTTAAAACAACAGCATTTATTATCTCACAGTCTGTGGGTCAGGAATCTGGGTATGGCTTGGGTCTTTTGGTGCTAATCTCTTAGAAGACTACAAGGTATTGGCTGGGACTGTAGTCACGTTAAGGCTCAGTTGGGGTGGATTTGTTTGCAAGCTCACTCAAGTGGTTGTTGGTAAGATTCACTTGTTTCCTTGGTCCCTTGCCATTTGGGCTCTCCATAGGGCAGCTCACAGCATGGCAGCTGGCATTCCTCCGGATGAGTGAGAGGGCAAGAAAGAGACAGTGAGTGAGAAGAAGACAAGAGTCACAGTGTTTTATAATCTAATCTTGGGAGTGACATCCCATAACTTTTGCCATAAAATATTAATTAGAAACAAGTCACTCAATCCAGCCTACATACAAGAGGAGGGGATTCCATAAGGGCATCAGTGCCAGGAGGTGATCATTGGAGACCATCTTAGAAAACTGCCTACTACACTTATCCCGTGAATTTATTTTCTCTATGAATGTTGTTTACAACATCATCCTCCATTGGCCCACACCACACCAGAAATACAAGATTTTCCCTTTACTACTTCAACTTACTCCCCACCTTAGCGAATCCATCATCATGATTTGTCATTTCTATTCCGCTTTCTAAACATCTCTCAAGGCCATACAACTAGGGGCCCATTCTTTCCATTCCATTAACATCTCCTTAATTCAGGCACTCATAACTTTTTGCATGGATTTAGGGTTGAAACAAAAAACTCAGTGTTCTCTCTGTCTCCAATCTGGGTTACTTCCAGCCATTCTGTGTACAGTGTTTGCACCATCTTTCAAAGCTACAAATCTGAGTAGGTCAGTCCAGCTTAAAGTCCCTCAGTGGCTTCCATAGTCTTCAGAATAAAGCTGGAATGCCTAAGCATGGAGAGCAAGCCCTTTGTGGTCTGGCCCTGCTGACTTCTCTGAGCTCTCCTCTTTCCTATACTCCAACTACCTGGAACAATTGGCAGCTTCCAAACTGGCCATGTATTCCATACCTCTTTGGAAGAGCAGCTCCCTTTTCTTCCTCACCACTAATCTGCTCAGCTTGCTGCCTCTATTCAGCAAATAGTGTTTTGAAGGACCTTGAGCCACGAAGATCTCATAGCCATATCTTGAAGGATGTAAGACAAAACACTTCTGCTGTTACATTCTGAAGTATGCAGTTGAGTAATTATTCTCAAAAATCTCTTTTGGGACCCACCTTAACTGAATCCTGGAAAATGTAGTTCAGTCCAGTATAGACAACACATTACAAAACCACCATAAATTCCACATGGAGCTGTTGAATGAGTGGTTGGAAATACGAGTTTGGAACTCAAGGAAGAGGTCCAGGCTAGAGGTAAGCATTTGAAGGTCCCACCCTTCCCCAATTCATATGCTGAAATCGTAACCCACAAAGATGATGATATTAGGAGGTAGGCCCTTTGGGAGTTGATTAAGTCATGAGGTGGAGCCCTCGGGAATAAGATTAGTGCCTTACAAAAAGGCTCAAGAGAGATTCCCTACTCCCTTCTACCACATGAGGACACACAGAGGAGGCACCAGCTATGAATCAGCAAGAGGGCCCTCACCAGAATAAAACCATGCTGGTGCCATGATCTTGGACTCCCCAGCCTCCAGAACTGTGAGAAGTAGATTTCTATTGCTTATGGGCTACCCACTTTGGTGTATTGTTGGAGTAGCCTGAATGAACTAAGACCTCATCCAAGTATACAGTACTTAATAAAGGGATCACGGGTGGTCAGGAGTGGGAAGAACCAAGTCACAGTGACCCATGAGTTACTGCGAAAGACCTCAGAAACTAGCTGATGTGTGAGAAGGACTTTGAGAATCAGGTAGAATGAAAACATCTGTGATGAGTAGAATCTGCAGGGGTTTGTTTATCTCTAAATATTTTCAAGAGCCACTCAAAAGTCACAAATCCATAACCATTTCCCAACAACCCACACAAAGACCTCTGAGGCTATTATGCACATCTAAGAATAGCCCACCTGGCTTAGTTGGCCTGAAATCCTTGCTTTCCACGTCAAAACACTTGGCCACTATTTTCAAGCTGCCAGTCCCTTCCACAAATGAGAAGAGGTGTCACTGCTTATTGGAAGTGTTCTCACTTATTTGCTGTTGGCAAAGGAACATATCAGAACCTGGACAGTAAGTCAAATTTTGCTGAGAGTAGTCACTTGAGTTCTCTGCCTGCGGGCGAATCTTGATTTCAGGGGCTCAAGAATAGGCAGAAGCAGGATTAAAGAATATATATACATATGAGTGTGTGTGTGTGTGTGTGTCTTTAAACTTTACATTTATTTCATTTCCACACAATCCTGAAATCTCCAAAGGGGCTTTTCAAACAAAAGGAATCCTCACTTATAAATGTGGAAACACCACTAGTTTTCAGGAAAGCCCATTTCTGCACAACAGAAGACTGTATGAGAGAGAAGGCAGACCCAGCCTCCCTTATTATAAATAAGTCATTGGAGGTATTTTGGCAAATAAATTTAGCACACTTCAAAATTCTATTTTTAAATATTAGTTTTTGAAGGATTTATAATGAGCAGCCAGAATGGCTGCTTCAATATTGGTGGTCAAATGGATTGTTTAGTTCTATTTCAGACCTGTGCTTTCTGATCCTTCTAGAATTGCTAAAGGAAGGGAGGCAGTCCTCATGATTATTACTTGAAGCAGGGTCTCATTGTGACTTTCATGACCCTTGGCACATTTGCCCCTTCCTCCATCAAAAAAATTAAAATTCTATTTTACAATTGTGTTAATATAAAAAAGACTATATTGAGATTATATGTTAATACATTTTCCTTAACCTAAGAGTTCAGTTTTTTTTTTTCTGAAAAGAAATTAAAACATTTTTTGTGGGCCCTTTGTTAGTTTTCTATCATTGCTATAATACATTACCACAAATTTAGCATCTTTGTCTTATTCAAATTAACACAAATTTATTATTTTACAGTTTTGAAGGTCAGAAGTCCCAAAGCCTTCTCACCGGGCTCACCGGGCTGAAATCAAGGCGGTGGCGGGTCTGGCTCTTCCTGGAGGCTCTAGGGGAGACTCTGTTTTCGCTTTTTGGAGTGTCTGGAGGCTGCCCACATTCCTTAGCTTACGGCCACTTCTTCCATCTTCAAAGCCAGCAGGTTAGTATTTTCAAACCTCTCTGACTCTCTGAACTCTGATTCCATTGTCACATCTCCTTTTCTGACCCTTCCGCTCCTGCCTGCCTCTTCTAAGGACACTTGTGGTTATTTTGTGTTTTTGTTTGTTTGTTTTTCTTTGTGGTTATTTTGGATGCACACAGATAATCCAGGATATTTTCTCCATCTCAAGATCTTCATGTAATCACATCTGCAAAGTCCTTTTGCTGTGTAACGTCCATCGGTTCTGGGAATTAGAATGTGGACATCTGGGAGGAGGGACATTATTCAGTGTATTACAGTCCCCGAAAGTATCGTGTGGCCAAGGCACTTCACCCGCAATGACTAATGGATAAGTTGGTCTTGACTCAGAGTGCCAATCTAGGAATAGTTTGCTCTAGAATGAGAAAGGCATTGCTTCCTTCATTGAGAAAGTTTTGCTATGAAAAATCTGTGCTTAGTGACAGTCTGTGCACATGCTGGTGCAAGCCCCTCACTTCCTAGCAAACCAGTCACACGTAGGAGACTGACAGAACTGCAGTAAGTTGATGAAGTCTGTCTTAAGTAACTATAGGAATCTTTCCATTTTTTTACTTGTTCTCTTTTTTTATATTGGTTTGGGCTATACTATCTAAGGTGTTCCTGTGAGCAGACTTCATCTTCTCCAAAGCAGATTGTCTTGGTGATAATTCAGAATGTTGAGGAGTAGGCCTGGTCACTCAGGCTGGACATGCAACGTGGGCTCCATGGAAGCTTGTTGAATGACTGAGTGAGTTTATGGACGGATGAATGAATGAATTCAAATTAATTGAATTCAAATATTGAGTGACTAGGTCTACCAAGTAAGTGGTCTGTTTACAGCATGGTCCACAATGGTCTTTAAAGAGAGTAAACAAATAACAAGCTCTGAGCCAATGCCTTAGAAGCCATGTGTGTGGGAGAGGGCGAACTTCTTAGTTGCCTGGTTTAGAGTCTTCAATGTGTTGGTGCTAATGCCAGGGTCCTTGCAGCTCCGTTGCCTCCTGGGTTCTTTTTCCATGCGCATGTAAAAGGGCTCTCCAGATTCCAGGAGCAAATAGTGGCCTGAAACTTGGTGGAGACAGGAGAGAAGAAGGGGCGGTGGCCATCATGGCGACTGCGGCAACAACAGAGGCCTAAAGAACATGTAATTTTCTTCTCACTTCACTCATCCCTCTCCATCTGACATGGCAGGTGTGCTGAGAAGGAATGGTGTGTGAATCGATTTGGAGACGATCAGTGACACGGCAGCGAGCCAGGGCCGCGCCCCGAGCCATTGATCGCCTCCAAATCAATTTGCACACCGCTTCCACTTAGGTCACCTGCCATTTCAGACAGGGAAGGGAACAATGAAGTGAGAAGGAAATTATTCCGGGAAGTCTGGGACCCTCTCTCAAGAACGTGGGGGTCAGCTTTCAGCTGCCCTCGCATCTGTAGCCTTTGGAGGGGACAGCGCTCCCCAGCCCAGACCCCTCTCGGTCTTGCACACCCCAGCCCTGAAGGGAGGGGAAGCGTGAAGGCTGTAGCAAAATGGGGCCACTCTGAAAATCTATCAGCCTTGAGCTCACCTCTGGGGTTTGAGCTGCCACAATCATATCCTAAGAGCTATTTCAGAAAACCCAAATTGCCAACAGTAATAATCTCTCCGCCGCGGGACTGGTTTTCATTTGTGCCTCTCAATGCACTTTACAATTAATTCTCACCAACCTCTGCCTCCCATGAGCCAGGTGCCCAAGGGGAGTGCCAGGCAAGGCTTGGAAGCCTCACGGCTCCCCCATTGAGAGGGCAAAGGGCTTCCCCACTGAGAAGACATGTGGGGAGGCCCAAGTCTTCCTCAAGGAGCCAATGACAACAATCTTTTTTGAGAGGAGAGAAGGCGGTGTGGGGATGGTTAAGGAGCTGGAGGATGTTTCTGGCTCCTGACATGTCCAATCAGCGTGAGTTGAGGCAAGAGGCATCTTAACCACTCACTGAGTCCAAAGATCTGACCAGCAGGTGATTTCCAAGGACATCAGCCATCCAAACACTGATTGTGCTTTGGAAATGCTGCCTTCTTCAAGGCTATGGAGAGAGTGGGGTCCACTGACACCCTTGTTAGGTCATAAGAACCCCCCCCCCAAAAAAAAGCAAAACAATGAAAACCAAAATGGAAGCTGATACCCTGCCTGCAAGTGCTCAGCGCGGTGCAGGATGCTGAGGGGGTTCTCAAGAAATGGACATTGAATCTGAATCCACATGTTGGCTTGATCCCCTTTCCCAGGTGATGGTTTCGATTATAAGTACATTCCTGTTGGCTGGGCAGATTTTCCAGGCAGTGGGCTCCTCACTGTTACTAATTCCTTTTGTCTACCCCATTGGAAGCAGGACCAAAGCAGGTCCAAGAGACACTTTGTGGCAGGAGCAGAGAATGTGGAAAGATGCACCCACCCTGAGTTCTAAAGAGAAAACTTGATGATCCACTTCATGCCTCATGCAGTTCTTAGATGCACCTGTAGTACCTTCTTCCCTCACTGTGGAGGAAATGCTGCTATGTTCTCACTGTCCTGCCAAGCCCGCGCTTCAGAGAGTTGTCAGAGCTCCAGGAGAGGGACGAGGATTAGGTTTTGCATTTTTGGAAGTTGTACCTGGGGAATGGAAATAAAGCAGTAGAGACAGTGACTCAAGAAGCTCTCGCTTACCCGCTCCCCAAATCAGACTATCTGCTCCAAGCAGGTTTGTGAAGCAGGGTTCCTGAATGCTCACTGCCCATATCCAGCCATCTCTCTCTCTCTCTCTCTCTCTCTCTCTCTCTCTCTCTCTCTCTCTCTCTCACACACACACACACACACACACACACACAGACATATTCCCCTCTTCTCATTCCAAGGCCACTCCTTCCCAGCCCAGCTGGTTTCTCTCCTGGGTGAGGCCCTCCCAGGCGCTCTCCTCTCTCTGCTCTCAGGACTCTAGCCTTTCCAGTCAGCATGCAGATTCGGTCTTCTTTATTATCAGGAGAGGCCTTAAGGCCTGCCCTGCTGCCCATATTCCTTCTATCCCAATTGCAGAGATGCCAATTCTCCTGTCCCATCATTTTCTGTGACCCCACAGAGCATTTCCACGGTAAATAAACAACAAGTTTACAGTTCAGTTCAACAAAGTTGAACCAGACCTTGGCATCACAAAGAAGATGATGGTGTGGTCCCTGCCTGGAGTGGCTCTACTGGTTTGGTGCATATACCTTGGCTTCTTGGCCAGATTTAATGTTCTTGGGGACCAGGGATGACTGGATCAGTCCCACAAGGGCCAATTCTGCAAATATGTCACAGAATCTGGGCTGTGGGGATTGGAAATAGCTTAACTATAACCAATTCTAACTTGGTAAGTAGTCTCCTAGGTTAAATTTGTTGGAATCCATGCTGGAAGATGGGGTTGGATATTAAGGAGAGAAGACAGGGTTGGAAGGAGATGGGAGTGTCGTTTGTGAGAGCTTCAACTCTACTCCTGACATCTGAAGTAAGCCAGAGGGTAAATGCTCCTTTTCTGCTTATCTTCCCCAGGTGAGCATTTTCTGAGGCAAAAGCCATGTAAGGAGTTTGGTCAACAAACTCCATCCTTACGAACCCTGCAAGAGCCTCACCTGCTGTACAGGGTGGTGCATGCTGGAAAACCTCTACCTGACCAAGCGTCATAGGAAATGTGAGTTAATTCTGTTTCTATGACTTGTTGGGCTGTCTGTGTAGACTCCGGGTTCCCGGAGGGCAGGGACCTGGAATGTTTAACCATGTACTTGCCTTTGGTTCCAGCAACATTTGCACATGATACATACCACAGACACATTTTATTAAATATATGTTTAAATTTTAAATGCTTTAGTTTTGAACAGGAAATATGTGCACATGGTACAAAAGTACAAAGAATTACGTGAGTCCCTTAGACCACCAGGGCAAGTACTGTAACCAGTTTCTTTTGTGACGTTCCAGAGATATTTGTTCCACGCATATGCAAGCAACTACGTTAGTATATATTTTAGATCGTGGCTGTGTGGATATTGTTATTCATTATACATAGACAAGTATGTCTACTACTCTTTCTGCTGGCATTGGCTCAGCTGCCTTTATTAGAAGTGGTAATATGTTTTCATAACACATAACATACATAATGGAATGCACTGTGGCAGTTAAAGCAGTTGCCACCGCGGTGACACCGCCATCCCAAGCGAAGATTCCAGCCAAGCTGGGCAGTTCTGGCCTCGCGAAGGTCGCCTCCGGGGGCGCAGTGCCAGGCTCTGGCCGCACGATGGCGCCCGCTTCCTGCGGACCTGGCCCTCCGCGGCAGCAAGACAAAGGCGGGCGCCTGGCCTCCCCCGCGGGGCCGCGGAGGCGGCGGGCGCCCCGGGTGGCCGCGGCCGCCCCTGCGCGCGAGCCCAGCAGCTGTCGCCCGAGCCTTTGTCCTGCCCGGCCCGCCCTTGTACTAAAAGACAAGGCGAAAGGACGCTGGTCGGTCGCAGACGGTGCCAGCAGGGCATTCCCTCCCCACCCCACACCCAGTCCCGACTTAGCTTCCACCCTCACCCCGAAGCGCGGACCCACGCGAGCTTGGGTTAAGGGCAGAAAGCTGGGCGTCCGGAGTGGGACTATCCCCCAAACGCCAGCCCAGGAAGCTTCCCACCTCTTCTACCCTTTCGCAAAGAATTGGCCCCAGAATTCAGCACTATGGAGATTTTTTACCACTGCCCTGACTCCGCAGTTGAAATGCTACAGGGCCTGGGTGTCATGTCTGTAGATAAAACACTGACATTTAGATTTGAGTAGAAACTAGTGAGCTCCTGGACCTGGCTCTCCCAAGCTGGTCTCTGCAGGGCCCAGGAAAACATCTCTTCTCTCCTGTCCTCACACCCTTCAGTCCTGCGATGCAACAGAACTTTCTGTGATGAAGAAAATGTTCTGCATCTTCACTTTGCAGTATTTGTTAACCATTAGCCACGTGTAACTATGGAGTTCTAGGGGTCTGGCTGAAGAACTGAATTCTTAATTGTATTTAATTTTAACGAACTTTAAGTACCCACATGTGCTTGCAAGTATGTTACCCTCTTGGACCATGCAGATTTAAGGGCTCAAGCTGATCTGAGCAGTTGAATGCATAGTTATGTTGTTAACAGCAAAATGTTATTAAGATTCATTCATATGAAACATGGAACATGTGCCTGTTGCACCTGAAAACATGCCTGGAAGTAGCTGGTGGGGAGAAGGAAGTGGTGTCAGCTGAGTTTATTTTGGCTGTTTGGGGAGATGAGTATAGGGGAGGAGCTGTGTGTGGGATTAGGTGGCATGGGAAAGAGGGTGAAGAGGAAATGAGTCCTTATAATGTCTTGCTACTCTTGCAAATGGGACTGGCCCAGCTTTAATCTATGTTTAGAAAAAATCTGGGGGCATAATCACCATCATGTCTTAAGTGATTAAGTATACACACATCACATGCAGGGCTTCTTGGAACAAGATAATCAGACCCAGAAACAACCTTGACAGAATTTGGGTTTTGGTGCGGTTCTGTGTGCTTGTGACGAGGCTCAGAGGAGGCCTGGGTCTGCACCCCTGGGTGGTGGAGGGCAGGGTTATTGCACTGCTCTCTTCCCTGAATGTGTGATAAATATTAAGCAAAGACAATATTGTTGAGGGTTAGGGAGGCCTGTATCTGTGGGATGCAAGACAACCCTGGATAGGGAAACCAGAGGATTAGAAATGTTTCTTCATTTGCCAGAATGTCTTTGATGGCAAGCTGACTTCTCACTCATCATCAGAGCATAGTTAAATGTAAAAGTCACAAGTTACCTGCAGGAGAAATCAGCAGGGTTCTGGGACCTCAAGGTTGCCTCACCACCTATCTCCTTCAAGAGTGAACACCAATCAACAACTGCCATTTAATTTTATTGAAGATAAACGTATACACTTGTTTAGATTCCCTAGTTTACTAGTTTACTGAACTAGTTTACTGGTCTAGTTTACTGAACGTTTCCAATAGGCAGTCAATAATGTGACTATTTTCTAAAATCTGAAGTGGATGCTCCCTTTTGATCTTTTAAATAATGTGTATGGTGGTGGTGGTGGTGGAGATGGTGGACATAAATGGTGGGAAGGGGGCAAAGATGAATCAAGAAATCTTGTATTATCTTTGAAGATTTAGTGTGCCCTTTAGCCTATTCTAAGGTATCCAGAAATAGACCTATGAACACTCACATCTTGTTTGAGCTAAAGCTGACTGAGGTGTCCTGGCAGGGCTCCTTGCCCATAGTAGGTATTCAATAAATATTTGGTGAATTTTTGGTGAGAAGGGAAAACGGGCCATGATTCCATATCCAAACTATCTTTACAGGTTATCCCATCCCTTTTTGTTTTGTTTTGTTTTGTTTTTTTTCCCTGGAGATGTTCCCAACCACAAATAAAGGACAAGGGGGAAAATAGTTAAGCACACCTAGAGCTGCGTCCAAACAAAAGAGGAAAGAGACTAAACAAACCCAAGGTTTTCTATTTCTCCCTGAGCCAAGTAATCCCTTTGATTACATCTAATACCTGCCAAAACCCAGATGGTGTGCCCACCCATCTCCCGTGTGATAATGCCACATTGTGAAATCTACCCATTAATATTAATTGTCAGCTAGAGAATCTGTCTGAACTACTAAAGCTTGAGATTGCCTTGAGAAAGCAGGCCCTGCCTTAGCAGGGATTTTAAGATAATTCTCATTCTTTCATTCTGTATCTCACATATGTAGAATGTTAAATAATGGCCCGAGAATGCTTTTCTAATTTTGGCACATGTCTGCCTCTCACAATCCAGGTTTTAAACCACTGTTCAATTGGCATCTACTCCTGCTGACCAAAACATTACCTTAAACTGCTGTGGGCTTGCCAGCGCCTTGTAGGTACCCACTGTTGACCATATAGAGAGAATTTTAACTTCCTGGGAGCTGTTTGAATTGAATGTGGCCTAGTCTGCAATGCTCAACTATGTATTTCCCTTTTATTTTTTCCCCTCTCAGTAATTGACTTGGTAATCCTTGAAAAGTATTACAGAATCTCAGTGTTTTGTTTTTTGTTTTCAACTATTGCATGGGCCTTGCTGAGGAAGGAAGGCAGAAGAGAAGGCCTGGGAAGAGAACTTGAGGTCCGGCACCTTTGGGGTGCTGCTCCTGGCTGATAATCCCAACTGGTGTTTGGTTTGGACTCTGACCATAAGTGTGCCCAGATTGGCTCCACAATCCGATCTGTCCTTCCACGTCTCCATGTTGAAATGTATCAGCACTGCAGTTTCTGCTGTGTTCATTAAACTTTTTTTTTTAAGGCACAAAATTTTAAATTTATGCCTGAAATAGACATGAAAATTTAGTAGGTGTGAGACTGAGTTTTTCCTCTGGAGTGTCCCCCTTTATTCTCATGGGTTATGGTACAATCATCTCTTGACAGTCATTCTTAGAGCCAACACCTTCAATTTTATGAGTAAATGCGGAATCCAGCCCATTGTCCAAAAACAAACACACTGTCTTTGTTTTTGCCAGGAGCATACAGGGCTGGTAAAATGAATTAATTTAATATTCTATGCCTCTTGTTCAAGGAGGTCATTCTCCGTCATCTTGAACTTGATGTCCGGCTGTGACCAAAGCTGCAGCCATGCTGGATTATTGACTAGGGCAGAGGGGCCCTGTGCAAATGAAAACTGGAAATGTTCCATTCTTTTTGGTACATAAATGGATGTTTACTTCCAAGTCCTGACAGGTATTTTATTAGCAAATATTAATTTCATCTGAAAAAACCAGAAGACCTTCCTGGAGCAGCATGTCTAAATAGACATTGAGATAATTTTAAAAACACCTATTGGTATGTAAAGCAACCTTCCTCATGAAAAGAAGTAACTGCACGAGTGGCAGAAGCCAGTTTACACAGCTAAATATTTTGATTATTTAATTTATTGCCATTATTTTACAATATGTAAAAAAAGCAATTGAATTGCAATTTTGTTCCCATTCCTAGCCAACTTTGCAATTCTATTTTATGAATGCTGCTTTTGGAAAGAGATGAGGAATGAGACAGCAAATGGCTTTTTAGGGAGAGAGGTGAGTCTTCTTGCCTACTTAGTCTTCTGTTTCTACAGGGCTGGGTAAAGGTGAGTTAAAGTCTTAGTGTGGGAAGAGACAGGTCTCCCTGGGTGTTCTGTCAGAAGGAATTGTTGTGTGGGGTACCTCCTCTTCTGTCCTGCCTATGGAGATTTTGCAAATTGGTTTTCTCTGCCTCTTTCACAGACAGCATTAGAGAGGAGGCATATCTGCAAGGAGATGGGGGATGGCTCTCTATCCTCTCCTCCCTTCTCCCTGGAAAGTTGCTTTCTGATGCCAAAGATTGGCACAAATTGTTATAAAGGCACCCAAAAGGCAGAGATGAGCACCTTTAAACTGAAGGTGAGTCACAAGGCTTATTTCTACCTCAAGTGCTTCTGTTCAACCATTTAAAAGGACCAAAATTAACTTTTAAACACATTCTTTGCAGAAATAGGAGTGGGAGGTACACCAAATCACTTTGTAAAAGAGAAACCCTCTTGGAGAGTTTGTTTCACGTGTATATATTTTTAAATGACAAAAAAAATTCAGGTTGTTATGGTGTTTGAAGGAATTTGCTTGCCAGATCAGACCCTAACATTCCAGACTTCTCTCTGAGCAAATTTTTATGACTGGCTTAAAGACCTTTGAAAAATACACTTAATTATAACAAAGCAGCATTGTGCAAACATGCTAGGGTGATGTTTACATTACCCCATTTTTATCAGTGAGAAAAAACACAACAAAAATAATAGGGAGCAAACAAGCCAAAATCAGTGTGGAGATGAAAGTATGATTAATTGAAAAAGAGAATATATGTGGAAGTACTGTAAAAATTGTGAAGTATCACCACCCATAAAGAAATAACCTATTATCATAATGATCTCTAAGCTTAAGAGATAGCACAGCTAGAGAATAGCCTGTTTCCTAATGTGTTGGAGCTATCTGCTATTTCCTGTATGTATACATTTAAGTTGCAGGATGGTGAGCCATTTAATCCTCTTTGCAAACCAGATTGTACCTCATTTTTTGCTGTGTCTTCTCAAAGGACTTTGCAGAAACCTGCAAACATCTTAGATATTCCTCGTAAGGACTTTGGATGGTAAAGTCAAAACAGAAGCATAAGAAGTTTCAATTAAACATTCATTTTGAGGGAACAGCATATCTTGAGATGAGAAGGTCAATTTGATAAACAGTGTGAGGATCTATGAGAGGTGCGTTATGTCTGAGACTATGGATGTCATTAAAACTCCTACATCACCCCAGGACAGTTATTTGATTTCCCCTGTAGAGGTCACTTACTGAGGGGCTATGTTAACCCCTGCCCACACCCACCCACTGCCCTGAAGCTAGAGCCCAAGAGGCAAAACTCAAATGTCCTGGAGGCCTTGGGTTTATAAAATACTTGCTTGCAGTTCCTACTCTGGTTGGAATAGAACCCAACCGAGAGCCTCTGAGCTTACTCCCAAGGAGTTCCAGGGGGCTCCCCCACTCCAGCACAGAGCTCCTGATATGTTCTTATAAACACAAATGAAGTCTCTTTGGTGTCTAATCTGTAGTATCTGAAACCAAGTTTCCTTTTGCATGAATAAATTGAGGGGTAAAAACTTTGAAAATAACCTACTTCCTCCCAAATCAGAAAAACAAACAGACATGAAACAGACTCCTATATTTCATTGCCTAGGACCTTGAAATTTTTAATTGGCTAGCAGAAAGTTATTTAAAAATAATGGGCAGGGCAAAATAAACATGTAATTTGATAGTCCGTTAGCAACTCCTTTTACTTATTGCATTCAGAACATTTTCTAATTTTCCCTTTGATTGTAAATAGAAATCTAGTTTATTAAGCAGAAACATAGATTATTAATAAATAAACCACTTGATGCCTGAAAAGCACTTTGAGGGTGAAAAGCCCCTACTAAATGGCAAATATTATTTTTATTGCAAACTAACGGGAGGAAACTAAGCTAATGAATGCTTACAGAGCTCAGAAGTAGTCATCACACTCAAATTGCCACATACTGTAAACTATTAAACTTGTATCTTAGATGGAGATGTGTTTAAATTTTAAGTTGATACTTTTTAATTTTTGCCAAGGATGAAAAGCAATGCTTATGGGTCTGTAATTTAAATAAGAATAACTCAAGGGCTTAATCATTTTTTACACTTAAATAGAAGTTGCCTAAATATAACACTTTTGAAAGTACAGCTAGCAAAAAAGGATTTAAAAAAAAAAAGACCGACTAATTTTCTGTGTTAAATTGTTACCAAGGGATATAGCTTTTTATAAGTATCACTTCTTTTGAATAATATCATATCCATACACCATTCTACATTAAGATAATAACCTACACAGATAAAGTGATAGCTGATGTTTTAGGGTTCGAGCTGAATGCTTTCTCATGTATACTCTCTTGCATTTGGCCTTGACACTGTGGTATATGTGATATGTAAGATGAATGAAATCTTTTATTATCTGATATTTGAAGTACCCATATAAAGGTAATACCAAGTCACAATGGGTTAGTTAAAAATGAATTAGGATATAAGTCTGATTTTCTTAACATTTTTCTAAAGTCAGACCTTAAATGTTCACTTTTGATGTTAGTTTAAGTGGACATACTGTATATTTCTATGTATTATGCTCAATTTGCTAATACATGTGTAAATGTTTGTTTACATAACTGGGATCCACACCTTTTGCTCATTCTTATTGAGAGTAGGTTTAATTTAAACCCAGATAATTTGGCAGAAAAACAGATAATAAGTAAATGTTACAATAGACACTACTTTGTTTAAGTCTTATGTAAATACATATATTTTGGCTAAATCCTGCGTGAGAAATTCATATGAGTTACTTGAGATTTTCCTCACTAAAAAATGTCAAAGCAGTCTTCATTCTCAAGAGAACTAGGTTCTGATCTGAGATCACAGCTAAGGTGTGCTGAAAGGAAAGCATTTAAAGACAATTTTCTTGTCTCTCCCCCCACCTCCGCACACACACATTCCAGGCATTTTAAAATGACACCATTAGGCACTATGTCCAGGACTGGAAAACAAAGTCTCCTCCTGTTTGACAAGATTCAGCCTGCAGTGATTTTTGCAGCCAAGATACAAGATTTTTAAATTAGGGCCTTCAGAATGGAATATTAGCAGACCCATATTAAAACAATGCTGGCAACCCTTATGATGATACAAGGTAATTTTCTAATTAGCAGGAAGCTATTTGAAATGCAGCATGGTGTCCCATTTTTCATACTGTTATTTTCTACTGGGTAGAACTAGAGAAGTAAAACAAAAGCCGTGAAGCCTTCTAGTCAAAGTTCTGTAAATTGGTCTCTCCAGTACTGTAAAGATAGGATCTAATTTTAAAGGGTTTTTAATTTACAGAACTTAGCTTTGCGGCACTAGGAGGGTTGTGCAGAAAACCAGATCATCATCCAAGTAGTTAACATGATTTTAGGTTTTTTTTTAAATTTATAAATTCATTCTTGTATTACTCATGTATTGTTATCATCATCCTTGTGTTCTTAATATCTGTGTTTGGGTTCATTTTCTTAGAGGATTCCGCAAAGGGCTGTGCATATGGTGGATGCTGAATAAGTACGATTGTATAGTTAGAAGGCTTAGATATCTTCAAGTATCTATTCTTAGAAGGAGGAAAGAGGGGTTTCCTTCATGAGTTTGCGGCGTACTTTTTGGCAAATTGGGTCAGGAGAAGGGGTAAGGGTTAGAGGGAAAAACTTTTGGGACTCACACAAGGAAAGGCAAATTAGAGTCTTTGACATAAAGATTTCAAATATAGAAGCTTTCAAAGAACCTATTTTTAGATGTGAAGATTCTGGAAGTCAGGCATCCTGTGCATGTAAATAGAAATCACTGTTGGTAGCATCGTGTTCAGTGGTGAAGAAGAAAGCAATGAATGTTCCATTCCTTGGAGGGTCCGAGTTGCATCATTGGCATATGGATGGCTTGTTCTCAGATTGGTGAACAGAAAAATAGGTTCAATGGCAGAGAACAACTTGCTTCCGGTCATCTTCCAAATAGCCTCCAGGTTTCATTTTTTTTTTTTTTCCAAAGAGCATGTCATCTATCCACTCCCCACTCAAAAGCCTCAGATGGCTTTTCACTGCTTATAGAATTTGGTCAAGACTGTGATGCGTGGCATTTGATGCCCTTCCCAAACTTGCCCGAAACTCTCTTTTCAGACATCTTCCTGCCACTCCATTCTATGCTTTAGCAACACCAGGCGAATTGCAGGTGTAAAAGCCATCATGCCCTGGTCTTGACCCAGGCCAGTTCTTCCACCCTGAGTGTTCTTCCCACATCTTCTCACCTAGCAAAGCCCTACTCATCCTTCCCAAGCAGTTGAGAAATCTCCTGCTTTGGAGTGCCTCCTTGATCTCTTCTTTTTTTCCTATCCCCAGTCTGACTTGTTTTGTAGCCAGATGTGTTTGAGTCCCTCCCATGGACTGTGAACTAACTGAGGACATGGGGACATGGAACTCTTTTTTTAACCTGTCTTCAGTCCCTTCCACACCTGATACAGGTGTCTGGGTGTGGTAGGGTGTGGTAGACACTCAAAAACACCTGGTATTACATTGGCTTTAAATAAGGGGCCTGCCTATTTCACATTATACATAGTATTCAATATTCTATCAAGTGGAGAGATGGGTTATGAATTAAAAGCAAAACAAAACAAAAGCAATAGCTGCCATGTTCAAAGAATTACACTTTGGGTAGAAAGAGAATAAAAGCAGCTGATGTTTAGGGTCATCCAGAGGC
Source organism: Rhinolophus hipposideros (assembly GCF_964194185.1). Taxonomy (NCBI): domain Eukaryota; kingdom Metazoa; phylum Chordata; class Mammalia; order Chiroptera; family Rhinolophidae; genus Rhinolophus; species Rhinolophus hipposideros. The sequence goes on from NC_138058.1 coordinate 34,586,043, forward strand.
ATTTCCCCAGCCAGTTCTTCATTCCCTTCTACCCCATTCCAACATAATGAAAGCAACTTTCACATCCTTCCCGGGACCAGGAGATTCATACTGACCTTTACTTGTATTGAAACTGGACTGGGATGGTGGTGGGCGTGAGAGTACGGCATGATTGGGCCCACTCTTCTCTATCCAAGGCACAGCCTGATCAATATGGACACATCCTATGAAGTTTTGGCTTTTTAGTCATGGTACAAATGTCTCTCTAAATAACAGGGTGCTTTTGTCCCCCGAGAACAACCAGGCTTTTTAAAAAGGAAAGAAAAAAAATGCATCATATAATTTTATGGTTAAATGAATAGAGCTGGAATTCTTTATTCTTATGATGATTAAAAATCAATGGGCTTATCAGAAACGCCTGAGCCAGAGATATGGTTTAAAAAGCAGTACATTCAACTCTGCATTGGATCTCCTGTTAGATTCCGTGCACTGGTGATTCCTGGCTTAGTCTGCCTTGTTTGAACACCAATGACTTGGTACATCCTGGACGATTTTCCACTATTTCTGCTGGTGGAGTAGAGTATTCCATTGGATCCTGTTTGCCAGGCCATCAAACTGCTGTCCATAGCCATGGGTGGCAGATCTACCTACCTACTGTCTCTCCCACAAATGATAAGCTACATTGTTTAGCATATTTCTTTGTATCTACGCATTTATTTGATGGGTTGTGCTTTTCCCGGCAAGTATGGGTTCCAGGAAATGTTTAAAATTTCCTCCCCATCCCCAGAGGATGCTCTGAGTGTTCCCACAGGTCTCTGACATTATTGACACCTACGACCAACTCGGGGTTACTGCACATTGCAGCTTCATCACATCAATCTAGGGGCTGATAGTCTAGCAGACAGAGCTGAACAGATTTGCACATTACACAGGAAAAGCACTAGAACCTGAATCTTCTGATAGAACATATGTAAGTAATTAAGAAAAAAAAATAATTGCACATTTGAGAAGGTGGACTCACCAAGCAGTTGTTGAACTATAAAAATGCATTAAGTGTAGTCGGTTTCTTCTTTTAATTATTCAGGAATGTTGTTTATGTTACCATGAAGAAAAGAGGTGAGAAATATATTCGGCAATTTTTGGTTTTCCCCCATTTGAGCAGATGGCAATTTGTAGTTCAAAATTTGTAACTCAAATTATTTCACATTTGTATTAATCAGTACAATATGTTTTTAAAACAACAAACTGTACTTAGAAATATCAGTGTAAGTTCCCCAATTTGCCTAGTTCCATCAGAGAGCAGTTTAAGAATTAGGGATTTTGTTAGCAACATTGGGAAACAGGGCATTCTAGTTCAGTATTTTAATTGTAATTATTTTTATTCCTGTGTTCAAAGTATCTCATATAGGGGAGGGGGCAGTTGAAAATAGTACAGAAAATTGCAATGTGAAGCTGTAAAAAGCTGGGAGAATCTGTTTCAAGATGTTTGCTTTTTTGGTAGAACAAAAAGTGCATTTTGTTAGAGACAAATATTTTTGTGATAAAAAAACATTTTATGTGAAGTGTAGATTGGACTTTTAATATAAAAAAGAAATGTTAAGCCATTCTATTTTAGGAAGGTTTGGCGTCTTAGAATGAAAGCTGTTAAAACTGCATATATTGGAATGTTCTCACAACTGTTGTCATCCTATGTTCTTCTGCAAACCTGTTAAATTACATGAGTGTAGAAATAAGAGAGCTTTTTTATTATTATTAATTGACACTCATTTTTAGCTGGCATGTGCTGGCAGGTCTTTCCAGACAAACCTCAGACAGTACAAGGCAGAGCTTCAATCTGGAAGTTTGGGGAGTATTCTAAAGCTCTGTAATATGGAAGCTAGGAAGTGTAATATTAAAGTGATAAACATCTTATATTCAGTGTAATTCACAGTTTCTTTCATTCTTTTTACTATCTATAGATCTAAATCAAAACAAATTCCATAAAAGAGGGGGTTATTTTCAAGCACATTTTCCTTCAGAGAGCTCTTGAATATTTTATCATATCTATTTCTATACATATGCTATACATTTCTAGATCCCTGTTGAACAAAATCCAAGGTGATGATAAAAAACAAAACAACGACAAAAAAAACTATGACATTAGAACTCCTAGGAGATATAAAGTTAGCCCTTGTAAATGCAATAAACTTTGTTTTGGCAATTAAGGAATACACAGAGATATTAAGTCAAAGAACAATATGTCTGAACTATTAAATTGTTTTTTTCCAGGAGGTTATTAAAAATGTATTTCAAATTACCAGAGTGGCAGGAAAAAAAATAATAACTTAAAAAACGGTTGCATTTTCCTTTGCTCTTGAGAAAGCATGTTGGATTTCATTAGAGGTGATTTCCAAGTAGAATGCTTCCGAACATCAAATATCCACTGTAGGACGTGTGAGAGGTCTCCCCACCCCCATTTCCAATAGTGAGAACTTTTGAGTTGTCACTGCAACAAACTGGATGGGTGGGCACTTCAACTGTCATCTGGCAATGGGCATAGATGGATTTTCTGGGTGTCTCTCCAAACGTGCAGAACCCCGGAATTTAGACAAGCTCTTCACAAGGTCAAACAAAAAACCAGACCCGGATCACCGTGCCGCTCAGGATCAAATGGGGCAGGAAGTATAAGCTTATGATGTGAGAAGGGAATCTCTGGTGTCTGAACAGCGTCTGCTTCCTCAAATGGTTAATTCCCCCAGGCTGTCATATTGCATAAACAGATCCTCCTTTAATAAAATTAATTAGGTTCTGAGCTTTATAGGGTGATGCCCACTGACCCTTTACATGCCTATTGTTCCCAGATCCGAGCGAAAGAAAAAAGAGAGGCTGCCCAGTAGACAAGAGAGACACCCAAGTTGAAAGATTAGAAATGTCAAGTAGGAGCTGGAAGAGAGAGTGGAGGAAGCTAGGTAATGTTTGCTTCTGCAACGAACTTAAGGAAAGAAAAAAACAAAACCAACAGCGCGGAGATGGGGTTTTGTTAATTTCGCTTTTTTGCACGCGCCACGAAATTCAGGCTGCGTCGAGCTCCTGAGAAACGTCCAGAGTAATTGCCAATTGCGAGGACGCGCGGCTTTGGTTCAAAAGAGACCCGAGGCAGAGGGGCAGGGTTAGGTGGAGGGCACAAGAAGGTCTGCAAAAGAAAAGAAGGAACCTGCAAACCCACGTAGATTCCCACTACTCCCTTCCTTTTTCTTCTGGCTACCCACCCAGCGCGACCCCGGACATTTCATGGCACAAGTTGTTTCTGATATTCTTTTAAGTTTGCTTAGGGAACTAGAGGGTGGGAGCGGGAGCTCGTATAGGGAAAGGTGAAACAAGCACGGTGGTCTTTTCCTTCTTTCTTCATCGCGAGGGGCTTGGGGTACCGGTTCTGGGGACTAAGTGAGCGCATCCCGGGCGCCTCTGGTCGAAGGAAATCTGAGGCACGAGAGCAAACATTGTCCGATTTTGTTAGAAAAAAATTTTTTAAAAGGAAAGAAAAGAATCGTCGACCGGATGTTTCCAATTACAGGGGAGCCAGAGAACAAAAAGGGAGGGGGGCTTTTGGCATGGATGGGGCAAGATTTGGAGAGGGTGGGGGTTGGAGGTGGGAAGAGACTCAGCAGGGTAAAATGCAAGAAATGAGGCTTCTGTGAGGAGAAGAGGAAAATAGGAAAATGAAGCAGAACTAGAAAAATGACAAAGTGTTGAGTGCTGATTTATTGCAGAAGCCTCTGGTCATTTCCATATATTGAAATGCGCCCAAGCGGCCAGTCAGTCAATTTCTTTTGAGCTGCTGCCGCCGCTGCCCACGGGCTGCCCACGTGACTCCCCCTCAGTCAGCCTCTTTACACCCAGCCCCTGAAACAGACAGAAGAGGAGGAAAGAAAGAGAGTGTGTGAGGCAGAGGAGGCATCTGTGTACTGTAGTGGGCGGTGTGGAAGACACATTTGTGTGGGTCTTTGGGAAAGAAGGAATGTGGCCTGGGGAGGGGAGAGGTAGGTTTCATGCTCCATTCAAGTGTTATATCCAGCTACCTCTCTCTGGCATCTTTCCATCTTTCTTTCTCCTCTCTTTTTCTTCACTCTTCTTCTTTATCTCTCCCCTCTTAAGCCATTAAGAAAGGGGACAAAATACAGAAAGAAAAATCTATCTATCTACACATACATAATGGGGATGGGTGTGGAGATGCAGGATATTCAAGTCAGATTTGATTTTGGTATCTTTGATACTATCCGTTCCTTTGGCAGATTTTTCTTAAAGAAAGGCACACACACACTCACACACACACACACACTCTCACACACACACAAATCCTAGATAAAAGCCAGTGAGTTGTTAAAAATGAATTTGCAGCATTAGAGCTGTTAGCATCATTCAGCAAGCAGCAAGCTTGATAATTTCCAGGTGTTGGGGAAAGCCGTTGTCCGGGAGCTCTTACAGAGCTTATAAATCCCTGTTGGGAGGGAGAAAAAAAATCTTTGGAGGTGAATGAAATATCAAATCACAAGACTCCTATGTAGATTTATGATTGCATAAGAAGCTTGATCATTTCCATATACTGAAATGTGCTGTCCTCCTGAGCCTGCCCAGCCCTTCCAGGAGACGAGGCGCTCCGTTCTGCCTTGATCAATGTTGACTATGAAGCAAGAAAGGGGGTGGGGGGGGTTGGTGGAAAGCAGGCTGGCACCAGATGGAGCGGGGTCTCGGGAAAGGTCAAGGTTAGCCCAGGCTGCTATTGAGTCGGTAGCAGCCCCACAGATAGATCTCTGCCTCGAAGGCACCCACTGGGGCTTCTCAAAATCAAATCTAATAGAAAAGGCAGTCACAGAATGAAATCGCTTCATCTGAATGCTAAAATTGTTATTAGGCTACATTAGAGAGATATCAGGCACGTGGTTGCCAAAAAAGGGAGCATGCCTAGCAGTTTGTGTCTGAAAGAAAAGCTATGAATATGTTGATAACATCAGTAATGGGCAAGTAGAAGAGATGGCTATCTTTAATTTTTTTTGTCTGAAAACCAGATTAACATATTAAATGAACACCCCCCCCCTTTTTTAGCAGGACAGCCTTGGAATTCTTCTTGGGTGGGTGGGGGTAGTAGTATGAAAAAAAATTCAATCCAGAAACAGGTGATCCTTATTGATTAAGAAGTTTGACTCACTTAAAGAATTTTGTTAGTATCTTTTGCCAGGTGTGTGCCTTTGGACATGTATTCCTCAGGCATTACATTAGGGGTTGACACTGCCATGGACATCAGGCTTTGGACCACTGGAAATCTGTCAGAGGCCTTCCTCCTTTCCCTCTTCTTCCCACTCCTCTTTTTCATTTTGCATTCTTTTTAGAGACAGAACTGTTTCTGGAGAAAATTTCATCTTCCAGGCAAACCCCAAGCTAGGAGAGTGCCTGGGACCAGACATACATAGCCTGTTAGGGTAGCCACACTAGCATTTTTCAGACAGTCTCTCCCCCCAATTATCATAATGAAACCCATATTAGCTGTTTTTAACCTACAGCATAGTCATATCTTAAAGAAGGATTTAGTCTTGTAAAATAAATGCGGGCTACACTAGATTAAACATGATGACTACACTCCAAGGGTTAATAAATTTAGAATTAACAGATCATCCCAGCTTGATACAGCTACTATAGATGATTTAATATGCAGCCTAAGCAGGTTGACAGTCAGCTCACAGATGCTGATAAGATCAAACAGTCTCTTGATTCAATAGATTGAATGGTTGTACTGAGTGTCTAGAAGGTGAGTGACAGAACATATATGGCAGGGGTTCTGGTAAAGAGGAGCTTCGATTCCCAACTGCTGTTTTATGCACTGGTTTTCTTTTTCTAACAGTTCACCTTCTGTGGCAATAAAACTCAGAGCAGGGGCTTAAAAATTCTCCTCATCATATAGAGTAATGGGAGCTTGTTTAAATTCTGAGTCAGGAAAGGATAGATATCTTTAATATCGAGATCTATTTCTAATTAGTTCTGCCCAGTAACTAATATCCACCAGTTCCTCTCCCTCTCTCTCCTCATGGGCTCTTAGGCCAGGGCTCCACAGACAGGGTGCAAGATTCCTGGATGATACAGATAAAGGCAGGCTCATTGCTAAAATTATATAGGTAATTTCCTCAGTCCTCTACTTTGCTCTAACTGAGTATGGAAAAAGATCTATGAAAATGAGGTACAGAGCTAAGTTGAAATTCAAACTCCAGTACATAGCCACTGTGAAGTGTTTACACTAGGAGAGAGCTTACGTTGCTGAAACTGATGTTTAAAAATTGCAAAACTGGGGAGCTTGGGACAGTTGGAACGATTGGGCAGTATCTAACAGAAAAAGTTGAGTATCCCTGTCATCAAGGCTTACTTTGATGGCTCTATCTAGAGTTTCTAATACCTAACTGAGCTTTTTTTTTTTAAAAGGTATAATTCCCTTTATCTAGTCCAACTCTAGTATTTAAACAAAACAAAAACAATTTTAATAGAAGTGTATGTGATCTGATGTGATAGACAAGTTTATAACAGTTTTTATGATTTGATCAAGAGCAAGGGCTCTTTCTAAACCCATTAGATTCTGTCATGTGAATATATATTCAGGCAATTTAAAAATGCATATTATGTATTCAATAGACCGGCACAGGTCTGAATTGTATCATGTTATTCTGTTCTATCACACCCACCCCTTCCCCAAGTCTTAATATGAAAATCTGTAATGGAGTGACTATACAGCTACGGCAATCAGTTTTTCAATGTTCCTAACTTGGTTGTTTCATTTATTTATTTTATTTCATTTTATTTTTGAATATCAAAATGTCCAGTCCACACTATGAGCTAATGGCCCACAAAATTTTCCTTTAATAAATAAAGCCATTTAGAACTGAATAATAGCTCTACACACTGTTAACACTTTAACTTTTCCCTTCTAGCTTTCATGTCCTAGTGGGTAGCATGTTATTCTTCTAATTCAGATTTTATTTTCATTAGGTAACCTCTAGAAAATTCTGAAAATATTTCATTCTTTAAAAATGCTGGTTTGAATCTTGGTGTACTGTGTTTTTTTGAGACATAAAATCTATCTCTATGTAAACTGCATATTTAAAGATTATGAGATAAAAGCGAATCTTATACATTTTAGGCTGAGGACAGTGTTTAAAGTGAATTGGTAACTGTCAGGAGTAGCTCTGAACTCAGGTATGACTGTTCTTGGAGCAGGGGTAGTGGGCATTTATTTCACATATTAACCAGATCTAAATGCTTCCAAATTTTATTCTCCCTTTCTTGGACAACGTGTGATTGCAGCAGGGGGCACTACCAACATACGAATTACTTGGAAGTAGGAAGCTTCAGCTCTCCTGTTTCCCGACTACTTGGAGGCATAACCACTGAAAACAGTTATCTCTCAGAAATTTGCATATTTATGGTGCCTCCTGCAGGTTCCTGTGATTGCTTTACAGTCAGGAAAGGTAACAGAAAAATATATATCCTCCTTTAAAACATGAAAAAGGATCATGTAGGAACAGTGACTCTAATAGGAGACTAATCCTTGCAAAGCCTGTAGCACGAAATTTGTTTCTGGAAGACTTTTTGTTTTGGTTTTGTTCTAGGATTTGAAGGGAATATTTTGGAAGTTTCATGGACTAAGTCCCTGATTCCTTGAAAATAGATGTAGGAAAATACTGAATATTTTGAGAAAAAAATTAGCACAGCCTTATTTATTCGTTGAATGAATACCTCTAAAGAACAGAAAATTCCTTGCAGACATGGAAAAGCCACCCAATAGATCATTTAAAAGCCTAGCTCCATGGCACATATATTTTTTTAGTTCTACTCATAAGCAATGAACAAATGTGCAGTGTAGCCTTGGATATAAAAGTTAATTAGGTCTCAGAAGAGAATAGTTTCATTTTTATTGGCTCTGAGTTCCAAGGATACCTTTGATACACCTTCTCTTTCAGCCCTTCTTGACCTTCTTTGTGGAAACTGTACACAGGCCAGACACTCTGGCTTGTTTGGTTCTGGATGCCAGATTTCTGTTACTCTGCTAGCTCTGTTGAAAAGCATTCCACCAAAGTAAGCATCATAATTGAAATTACACCCAGAAAAATCTAATCTTATTCCACCTCAGGACCAAGGCACAGTTAATGTGATATTGCATCAGAGTTTTAGTTCAGCAAGAGATTTCATACACTCTTCAGTTGACAATACCTGAATGCAGGAATATGGGGGTTGCAGCTTTAATTCTGAGTCATCCAGTTTCCACATATCTTCATCAAAACCCCATTCTTATTTATCACAGGTCAAGTGTACTTATTTTCCTTCGCTCTGAAAAGGACAGTGTACAGTGCTCATGGAATTGTTATCAATAATCATCGGCAAACATTCTTATTACACATGATGGAATTCCACAATATACAACTTTCTCGGTATCCCATCATTTCTATAGAAATGCCTATCAAAATCAAGGGGATGAAAATAATTTTTCCTGAAATTAGACTTTACACGATAAAGACACCATGTAGTAAAAATAATAGGTGCTATCAATAGTACATGGTGATATAAATGCCCAAACTGTGAGCAGAAGGATTCTCTTATCACACGTTAGTCACCAAAGCAGTATGTAGACTTATGTACTACATTTTTAGTGTTAACATTAGGCAATATATCTGTTTGTTATTCTGTCCAGGGAAATTCTCATTAAAATAATTACTACGATCATCTTATTTCAGTGCAAGTTCATCCACAGCGTTTAGGCATTTTGTATTATGTTGAAAAAATATGTTCTTCCTGATTAATATTTATTTCCTTGCGGCTGGTCAATCTCTTGTCCCTAAAAACTGAAGAAAAGATACCAACTGAAATCAGAGGCACTTTTGTCCCTTTCAACTCCCATAGTGAAAAGCTTCTTTCTTTTAAAATATTTAAAAATTGGAAGTAATGAATCACAACTTTTTGCCATTGTCAGAAACGTATTAATTTTAAAATGTTTTTAAAAATGAGATATCATGTCAATATTACTGAGGGTAAAATAACTGGAAACACAAGCCTGGGCTCAGCATTTAAACATTTCTCTTTGTCACATTAATTTCAAGAGATTGAAACACTTAAATATGAACATCAGTGGAAATAAAACAATCCAGCTTGGAATTACTAAAGCTAAAGTCATATAATTTTTTGTTGTTGTTTAAAGTAGTTCCTTTTTGGTTTCAGGCTGCTTTTCAGTTTGATTTATTTATGCTAAAATAAAAGTAAAAAACTGAGAGTTGCAAGTTCCCATTAACGAGAGCTGATTTCCTGTAAAACATGTTTTAAAATGAACATATTTTAAACTTTCTAGAATCTTTAAATTAACACGCCCAAAAGATCTACAATATTTAGCAAAACCCATTTATATGCTTAATATTCAAATAATTAATTTATATATCTTTCCCTCTCATACATTTATAGTCAGAAACTAAGTTTATTTTAAAAATTCCACTTATCTTGTGTTTTCTCCTACTAATTAAGCTGGGAGTTCATGATTGAATATTTTGAGAAGAAACAGCCATGATTCTTTCCCCACCATATTTGAAGAACACATACTGATATATCCCTATTCCCTAAGCAAGTCTACAAAAATCACTGTTTGGGGATGGGTGGGAGGTCAATTGCCCATGTAAGGATCTGTGAGCTTTGTCTCTTTTAAATTAGAACCAGCTAGAACAGGCCTTGATATTTAAAGAAGGTAGTATCGTGATAATCAGGCTCCAGAATTAATCTCTCAGAGTTATTCTGTGTTACAATGCACTTGGATTTTGGCTCCTTGAATATTTTATTGCATTTCAAAATCTGAGAATTGAGAACAATAGAAAGAACATTTTATCTATGATAGATAGAAATTTGAAGTTTCTGGGAACCTAAGTGGTCTATTTTGTAAGTTTTTATTCACACACGAGACATTTTCCTAGGGTCCTACTCTGTGCTGAGTGGGGAAAAAGATGAAAATGACAGAAGCTCTGCTCTAAAGGCACTGTTAACCCAGGACTTGAGTTAGGCAGTGGCTTTTATGACATGTTACTATATGTACACAGAAAGACATGCAATTGTTTTCACCTGATGCAAATGGGCTTGCAGTTTATAATGTTTAGGTTACATAACAGTGCAAATGGCCCATACTTAACTATTTAAAAAGTAAAATAATATAACTTTTCACTATATGCATATTTAATTTATTAGTGAGTAGAAACAAATACCTATGTTTTTTTCACCTGCAGCAGCAACTGAAAATACATTTGTGGAATTCATTCCTTGACTCAACAAATGTATTCAATGCCTACAATGTGTTAGGGAAGCGAAACAATGTCATTTAAAAAAAATGACTCATTCACAAATGCATGCTAGAAATAATCTATACTATTGTCTACAAAACAAATGTAGTACAGAAGGCGCATTTCTCTAAAGTAACTAGTTTGGCTATTTAATAACATCATAAACACTGAAAACAAAAGATTATCACAGGTATCAATGATCAAACTTCATTAATTTACCAGTCTACTTTTTGGGAAACCAAACTCGGGTAAAAATCTGGAGTCAGAAGTGACCAGAGCTGTGTTCCTTCAAATAGGTACTTGCTAAAGGTTTAGAACTGATCAAATCAGTAACGTGAAGCCAGGGCTATACAAAACAAGGATGATAGTGTGCATCTATGTGGCTTTTGCATGTGTAGCTCGTGAACTTTGTGACATAAAGTCTGGTGCCTGTGTGTGTATCCTAGTGCCTCAAAAATAAAAGCCATCTAAGAGCAGGAACCACATCTCATGTCTGCTCAGTGCAGTGCTCCATAAAGAAAGAAAGAATAAAAATTCTTAGGACCAGATTCTCCATTTTATAGGAACCTGGAGGCTTAGTTAGCCGACCTTATGCAAAAGATTTTTTGTTTTTAAGAGAAAGAGAGAGAAAACAGGCGAATTGTATACAACCAGAAATGTGAGACTAGAGACATTTATCCTGTACCGCACTGCTAAAGAAAGATGAAATAGAAATAGGTATTTTCTACCTAAAAGGTTCCCTTTGCTGAATTTGGCAGGAAAGAAAAAGTACCGATGCTTAACTATCAGGAAAAAAAAAGTGTCTTTATTTCTGGAAAAGGGACCAGAATGGCCCCAGCTATTCAGTGATCTCTGGGAATGATTGGCATACATCTGGAGTGTTTGTGGGTCTGGATATTCGTGGGGTTTATGAGAAACTGGCAGAGAAGGAACTTGAGCCTGGTGACATGTTTTGATGACTACTTCTCTTTTGTCACGTACTTAATTTCAGAGGAGACCAACTAAAGCTATTGTGAAGTGAGAATTATCAAGTCGGTTTGGCACTTGATGGCTTGATTTGGTGGTCTGCTTTCAGTAAGAGAGAACAGAGAACAGGAACTGTTCTTCTAGAAGTGAAAAGGTTTCTAAATGCAGACATGGCTGTACACAGTTCTTGGTGGGTCCTTCTTTATGAAGTCAGTGACCTTAGGGCCTGCCAACAGCACCCAGCTAAGGCCACATGTTGGCGTGTGAGAGAAGCACACAGAGTAACATGCGTTTGAAAACTTCATTTTAACTCTTCTACCACCTGATCTTTATGGAATTGCTTTTCTAAAGCAAATAGAGTTGGAGAAGCAAGGGTTTGAGCCTTTTATCTTCAACTTTCATCCTATTTCTACTCCCCTGTGATGGACATGATGACTAGAGAAACCACCGTCACCCTCATCTCCTACCCCTACCATCAACACCATCACCACCACCATCATCACCGCCATCATCACCTCCATCATCACCCCCACCATCACCACCATTATCAACACCATCATCACCACCACCATCATCACCTCCACTGTCATCACCCCCACCACCATCACCACCATCATCATCACCATCAACACCACCACCATCATTACCTGCACCATTCTGTTTTCCTTATGATAGAATCAGCATCAGCTACATCGTCACTAATTACATATTATGGTGGTGGTAGACCAGGTTAATAGAACATATTTTAAAAATCTCGTCCATTAGATAACCTAAGGTAAATTCTTCATCAATCTGTCAACAGTCAAAATTAAGCAGAGAAATATATGGTGTTTGTGTACAGTCCTTGGCTAGTTCAGTGCTGACGGCACCATGTTTGTTGTGGCTTTCTGAACAAACCAAGTGGTACCAGGAAAGCTACAACTTTCTGAAATATGCATAAGATGTTTAATACCTCTTTTATTTTTACCACCGTGTCGATAAGATAAAAGATCCGAGGTGTTTTATTTCTCCTTTTCAGTAAAGTTTTACATTTTCATCAGAATGTAACATCAAATGTATACATACCTCAGTGTATGAATATGAGGTGGTAACACATCTTGACATATAGTCTTGATGTTTTCAGTTGTCTCTCTCTCTTTCTCTCTCTCTCTCTCTCTCTCTGTGTATATATATATATATATATATGTTTTTCCAGGATAATAAAATAATAAACACTTATAATAATGGCAAAGAGTACTTGTCCAAATAAAGGGCAAACTGAACTGCCTATAAAATTTCCTTTTAGACAGTGAAGTCATAGCTACAAGTTGGCAATAAGACCATCTGAAACTATTAAAAATCATTTCTGTGATGTTTTCTTAGAAAGGAAGGGAGAAAAGGAAGGATAGAGAGAAAGAGAGAGAGAGAGAGAGAGAGAGAGAGAGAGAGAGAGAGAGAGAGAGAGAGAGAATCTCTAAAAGATTCCTCAACAGAGTTATTTTGTCTTTTACAATACAACTTCACATCTGGACTGATAACTTGAATTCCACCCAGTGCCATTTAAATAGCCCAAGTTATAAACCTCTTAAACTTGGGGTTTATAATAGAAACACTGACAGACCCTTAACTATAGTGCCTCTATAGTAATGAAAGCACAACTATTTCATTATAGCAGTGTCTGGCAGGGCTGCTATAATTAAGAGCCTGTCAGCGTTTCCATTAAAAACCCAAATTTTAAGAGGTTTTTAACTCACATTGTTTTAAATCACATTGGGCTGAAATTTGCTGTACAAAATGTTGGACCAGATGTGTATGTGTGTTGTGTTGCTTTTCCTTTTATTTACGACTCCACCCCCAAAGAGACAAATAGGTGAAGCTTGTTTTTAAGATTGGGTGTACTGAAAAAATGATTTCTTTATTAAAAGCAAAAGCTTCATGTAGTGGGGCACATAGGAAATGAAGTTTGAGATATTTTAAATTTTTTGTTTGTACTTATTGTGTTTTTTCCTTTAGAAATGCTCTCATTCGGGAAATCAGATTTGTACATCCAAAAAGCAATGTTGAAAAAAAAACTGGATCTTTTGATACTGGGTTCTTGATACTGGCTTATTTGGAAGATATTGACAGTGTGGGCTGCTGGAGTTGATGGAAACATCTTGCATTGTGTTTTTAATTGTTCAGCTGCTCTGATATTTGGGATAATCATTTTGAGCTCACCATCCTTGGTGGGAATCACTTTTAGGCTAAAATGCACTCTTAATAGGGTTGCCTGATCAAAATCTTAGTGATTTCTGAGGAAAACCAATAGAATATAGATGGTTATATTAATTTCATTTATATGGTGATGGGATTTATTCAGTGGTCACACACACAAACAAAAACCACATTTATTGAGCATCTCCTATGTGCTGAGTACCGCATTAGGACTTTTCTAATATAGTACGTTGGACGGGCTTCATTGGCCAGCACCTGTATGTCTTTGATGTCAATATTAGGGAGCTAAACTGAACATTTCACCTAACAGTGTTCTAATCAGAACTCCTTGTTGTCTTCAAAGGGGACTTTTACTTAAGTGGTGAGACTACTGCTCCCCACTCCCCATACATTATTGACTCAGCACACAGCTACCCAGTCTGGAGGCAAGTACAGACTTATTTAGAGCAGATTCAGCTTTTTCCTTCTTCCTCTTTCTCCCTCCCTTCTTTTAATTTTTGGATAGGTCCATTCAGGTATGTGAAGTGGTTTGCCAGCCAGCCAAAAGCACAGGGAGCCTCTGGAGAAGTATCAGACTGTTCCCCCAGGAACCTCCCTAGGGGAAGTTTGTGCCTTAGCAGAAGGTGTGGACACTGCCCTCCAGGGGCCTCCTCAGGTCTCAGGCTCTGGATCACACTGGAAGTAGAGGAAGAAAAAATGTTATTCTGTATGGAGGGGTGGAGGGCTGGGAGTGGGTGTTAGGAGCTTAGGGAGGCTGAAGAGAAGAGGGGACTGTGGCCCTTCTGCTCACCTTTCAATTTAGGGTGCCTACACAAAGCCCATCCCCTTCCTCTCACACAACCCCTCTTTCTCTTTTTAATTAATATTTCCTTTGTCCTAACAAAATCCTAGTACTCCTACCCTCAAGAACCCCAAATGCAAAAACCTATGCTAAATGTAGAATCTATACCTAAGTTTTATTTTTATGAAGATGACTGCCCTTTCTCTATCTTCTAAACTGCCTCTAGGAAAAAAAAAAAGTGAAAAAGCAAGGTGGGATCGATTGCATTTTTAACCATTCATTCATTCAGTCATTCATTTGTTTATCTTTAAGTTCATAAAGGTGTTCCCCCTAAAGGCAGACAGTGAATATTTTACATTAATCTTGTAGTTTCCTTCTAGACGGACCTTTTAACCCTTCATTCTCCGGCTCAGCCCGAGTCCCCCGCGCCAGGCGATCGTCTGCACGAGGGCTGGGACTGTATTAAGTCTCCCTCTTCAGAGCTGTTTGTTGACCACATTCACGTTCAGAGCCCTGGAGCTAAAAGCACTTTACACCATAAAATAAAAGCACTGTCTTTTTTTTCTAAAAGGTTACGTCTGGAGGCCACGCGGCTCATACTTCATACCGAAAACTACTGAAAGGACTATGAAATCCTCTATGATTTACACTCTCTCACTGCATTAGAGTATAGATCTACTAGACTCTAAAAATACGGTGAGTTTCTAACCGACGTGAATATATGTGCATTATTTCAGAAAGTCTGTTAGAAAACTTGTCAACACATTATAAAGCATAAACCAGGACTTGGCTATTAAGTACGGAGATCAGAGGCAGAATATATACTGCAGGAAGTCCTGGGGAGTCTCCTCCGCGGGCAAGATAAAAAGGGGGCGGAGGGGAGGGGAGGGGTCCTCGGTTGGCCTGGAGTTTACACGCGCAATGTCGTCACCAAAGGTTTGGGAAAAAGCCCACGGAGCGTAATGGCCCCCTCAGTGGAACCAGCAAAGGTTCTACAGCTCCAAATGAAGTTAACTGAAGGGCCAAAAAATAATTTTAACGTTGTCATAATTTATTACTTTCTAAAAACCACTTTTGGAAAGGTAAATATACTTATTGTGTATTCAAGTGTGCGCGTTTAACGTGACCTTTCACCCCTCTACAAAACCACCTGCATCATTAATCAATACTTATGTAATATTTTTAAAGCTCTTAAAACAACACAATTTTATTTCTTTAAGCACACATAAAAACCCTCCCCCTCCCCCACTTCTGGGCGCTTTAGCGAGCATCCAACCGCAATGAGGGAGGGGGCGTCACTCCTAGGGACTAGCTCAAGGAACCCGAGCGGGGGTCCGCGACCAGGAGGAACCAAATGCCTAAACACAGCCCTGGTTTTCTGGACTGGGTGAAATCAGGCTGGGGGAGGGGCGGGAGCGGAGGGCATTTCCTATTTCACTCTGGGCATTTTATGATGGTGAAATTAAATATATGTTAATGGTGGAAACGTTGCTGCTTACCTCTGCATTGGCACCCAGGGAAAGCAGCTGCAAAACTGGATTTTTAATGTATGTTTTAAGATGTGGTTTCGGAAGGAACCCCCTGGAATCTGAAACAAGTGCAATAACATAGCAGACCTACTTGTGACTAAGTGCTTAATTTCCTATGATTTTTTTAAAAAAAGAAAATCAATAAAATGTTGCCAGTTATTTATTGGAAATAACCACAGATAGCGGCCCTGATAGGGTGCCAGTTTTAGAGAGCACACAATTGTGTAATGAATTGTAATTCAGGAGACTGTTAAATGTGAACCACAGAACCTTTCAGAGGTAATAAGTCATTACTTTTACACTACAGCCAACCCTGAAAAGCTTTATACATACCATTATATATAAATCATACATATATATTTCCACAACACACATTCGCCCATTTATACACCTTCTTTGTACATGGACATTTATGGATGGATGGGGAAAATATTTAAATTTGCAAAACTCTGTTCCGAAAGAATCTGACTCACTATTGTTACCTGAAGGGGTTTTATTTTTTAAATTTATTTTTCAAAGGCCTCCCAGTTGTACTTTCTTCTTCCCTTTGCTCACCTTCCCTCCAACCATTCTCCTCCAAGTCCCCCTCCCCCAACCCCCGCAATGACATTTTTTGGTAGCTCTAAGGCTAGTTAAACAAGACAAAAAAATAGACAGTATTGGAAGAAAGAAGCTGACCTGGTGTGAAGAACTCATGAAAAGGGGGAAATGGTGTAACGCACAAACGCACAATCTACAGAGCTTTACTGAAAGTGAAATCTTCCTGCTTCTTAAACGGGATGTGAGTCTCCCTCCTCCCCCCAAACTGGAGGGAAACAACAACAAACCACATTTACACTAACTCAGTCCAGCTTACGTCTCTCCTAATGTTGAGCATCAAAACCTCCTTTTCTTCCTGAGAGGGGCCCGAAGCTTCACCGAGCTAGGCAAGCCAGTCATTTTCTAATAGGTTTGAAACTTTACTAAAACAACACATGAATAAACAGCCGCTTGCCGGCGCGACTGGGAGGTGGGTGCGCGCTGGTAAGCCGGGGACCCTTGCTTAAAACAATAAAGCCCCCTGCTGGGTTGGCGACTTTATGAAATAGACGGCCCTTAGACTGAGGAGGGGGAAGAGAAGCAACGAGGGGTTGTGGAACCCTTGGAGCACAGGGAAGGAGACTGCTTGCTCTGCAGATACACACACACGTCCACCTGCAGCTTGGAGTCTCGCGGGCTGCGGCCACCTGCCTACACCATGCAAGCTTTCGCCTCCCTTGGACTTGAGTCCCTTTTCCTCTCCCCCCTGCCCTTCCGGATTTGCAATCGCAGCGCGGTCTCCGCGGCGGCAGCGGCGGCTTGAAGCTACAGGGTGGCGCAGGCAGGCAGGGAGGCTGGGAGGCGGGAGACGCCGGGGGACTTTGCAGGCACGTTTCTGAATAAACTTTCCAATCGCAGGGGGTGCTGTTGCTGTACATTTCACGTAAAACTGAAAGTATCCCACGCCAGAGTGAAGCCCGCTTTTTGACAGCGGCAGTGTGTGTGTGTGTGTGTGTGTGTGTGTGTGTGTGTGCGCGCGCGCGCATTAAAGAGACAGGGGTTTATTTCCAACAGGTCTTCCCTAATTTCCTGAGAACGTCTGCAGAAAGGCCAGACCGGGGCTGCCGGTTCCAGCGTGTGCGCCTTGGCCAGGAGCGCTTGAGGAGCACGGCGCTGAGCCCCGGCGGTCACCCCACCACATGGCCTCCCCGTAGCTCCAGCGAGACAGCCGTTCTCTTTCCATTCCCCATCTTCTCTCCCCGGGTAACAGCACAGGAATAGTTGTGCTCTGCCCGTAAGAAACATTTTCTTTCTATTTCTCAGTGCTTTTGCAGTTGCTCGGGAATGGGAGGGGGTGTGTCCATCCCTGGGACCCGGCTCGGGGACCTCGCTCAATGCCGGGAGCACGTTCCCAGGGATTGGAATTACCGGGACTGCCGGTGCTTTGTCCTCTGGCCTGCGGCCGCTCGGTGAAGTGGACGCCTCGGCGCCTCCCTAGCCCAGGGCCCCGGCTCTCCCCTCCGGGGGCCGAAACGTACCCCTAATCTGGCTCCGGGTTCTTTATTCCTCAGCCTCTCTCTTTCCGCGACCCTAGGGAGATTCGACTCCGTGCTTCCAGTTGCATCCAGACCCAATCACTTGTGGGGGCGCGTAGAACCACGGCCCTCCCACCCCCAGTTTGGCCTTGGGGGCGCTCTCCCAGCCCTCCGACCCAGGCCTGCACCACTCTCCTCGCCCTTGCCCCTCTTTCCAGGCCGCCAGGGCTCCGGGAAGCCCGGGTGCTGCCCTTCCGGACCCGCCACCCTCCAAACTTGGGCTGGACTCTGTTTCGCCGCGCGCTCCCTCCCGTCTCCCCTCGCCCGCTGCGAAGCTGTAACTTGGAGGCTCAACTCTCAACTTCGGGTGATTTTTCTTTACTATCCTCTCCTTGGGCAAAGTTTCCCGACCGCAGCCGCGGGCTCAGGGCTTTCACTTGGGCCCCGGCGTCCGCACGCGGGGAGAGAGCGCAGCGGCAGTGGTGAGGGGAAGTGGGTGTGCGCACGGAGGAGGGTGTCCGGGAGCAACTCTACCTGGCTTCCCTCTGCCCGCGCTTCCTCGGCCCCGGGCTGCAGCCTCCCCGTACACGCCAGCTTTTTAATAATAATAAAAAAAACCTTTCATTTTTGGGGTGCGTGTGCTGGAGGAGGAGGGAGCACGTCTTGCTCCCCCCACCCCCTTTACCCCCCCCCGTCGCCCCTTTCTTCTTCCCCGGCCACGCCGCCGCTTCGGCGTTGGCTGCGTCCACTCGTGAGCCCGCGGCCCCAGCTCCCCCTCCCCTCCGCCTGCCCCTCCCCCGGGGGCCGCGTCTGGCATCTGCGGAGCCCCCCGCCCCGCACCTCCCCCGCCCCGCACTGGCCATTGGCTTGTCCTGGTCTCTTTTTCATGTCCAGCCCCTGATGTGTGTCCATTGGTGTGAGCTTCCCCTTCCCTCCTCCCCTCTCTCCTGCTCGCCCTGCCCATGTTTTGTGTGTCTCTGTCCATCCAGACTCCTGACGTTCAAGTTCGCAGGGACGTCACGTCCGCACTTGAACTTGCAGCTCAGGGGGGCTTTTGCCATTTTTTTCATCTCTCTCTCTCTCTCTCTCTCTCTCTCTCCCCCTCTATCTCTCCTCTCTCTCTCTCTCTCTCTCTCTCTCTCTCTTTTTTTTTTTTTGCTTAAAAAAAAAAAGCCATGACGGCTCTCCCACAATTCATCTTCCCTGCGCCATCTTTGTATTATTTCTAATTTATTTTGGATGTCAAAAGGCACTGATGAAGATATTTTCTCTGGAGTCTCCTTCTTTCTAACCCGGCTCTCCCGATGTGAACCGAGCCGTCGTCCGCCCGCCGCCGCCGCCGCCGCCGCAGCCGCCCGCCCGCCCCGCAGCCCACCATGTCTCGCCGCAAGCAAGGCAAACCCCAGCACTTAAGCAAACGGGAATTCTCGCGTAAGTAACCCAATAATAGTAATAATAATTATTAATAATCACGAGAGTGCGCAGGACAGAAGCAAGAACGGGGGGGGGAGAGGGGTGTGTGCATGCATTTTAAAATTTTTTCAGGAGAAAAACCTCCGAGAGTCGGGATAAAAGAGATTAAAGGGAGGGGGGAAAAAAAGCAAACCTCATTCCATCTCGAATCCTAGCCGTATGTACTTTTGGGACAGCACGCACCTTTTAATTTTACAAAAATTTGACTCCTCCTCTTTCCTGCTTTCCGCTGCTTTATTTCGCTTTTCGAAAAGGAATGCAATGATTTCCCCTCTAATTTTGCAAAATAATGAACAATGCTATGTATGGATGCGAACAACTCTCTTGCAAACCTAGGGGAGGGAACTGGAGGATAAAGGGGGGTTGCTTCCACTCATCGAAGGAAGGAAAACGGGGTGGGGGGGGGTAAGAGGGAACCCAAGACTAAAAAACAATTCCCAGTGAGAAAAGAGGTGAGATTGGCCCTCGGACATCAGCGCGCTCACGGTCAAGTGTGCACCGGGAGGAAAGTAGTCATCTCCACAATAGTGAGAAAGTGGGATTGTGGGATGGGGCCCCCGGCGCTCTGGAGTCTGCCGAGTGTGGAGAGGGGCCGCGGCGGCTGTGAGAGCCGGGCGACCGGGAAGGACGGGAGACGCGGCCGGCGCTGCCGCCTTTTGTTCCGGCCCGAGGTGGGTGTTTGTCCCGCTGCCTTTTGTGCCGGCTTCTAGCGCTTGCCCTCCCGCGCCGCCGCCTCCGAAGGGCAGGAGCAAGGGCCGGGGGTGAGCAAGAAAGGGAGGGTGGGCGCGGGTGCCGCCACCGCCCGGGTTGTGGCTGCCCTCCCCTCCCGGGAGAACCTCAGTGGCGGATAGAAGACGCGCAAAATTAAATCAAATTAAATTAAAAACTAAATATAACAAGGCAAGAGAATGTAAAATTTCTTGCCCCAAAACAGAAGCCGAACGCTCCGCGGGCAGTTGCTGCAACGCTCTCCTCTTTGACTCTCCCCCCCCACCGCAAAAATCTCACACTCTTTAAATAGGGGGGAAAAATACAATCACCCCCTTCCCCAAAACCTCTTTAGTTGCAAACTTAGAGCGCCGGCGGCACGGAGAGGGAGCGAGGAACTCCCTCCTCTTACTATTTTTTGGAAGATTTTCAAAAAAAGTGGAAGTGGATTTTGATTGGGAAAAATCTCGTGTCTGAATGTTTACAAGCACCGCGTGTGCGGGAGCCTCCTGCCAACAAACAGACAGAGGACCGAGCGCGGCGCGGCAGCCCGGGAGCGGGTGGCTGCCGCGGCCGGGCCTCGTTGGGGCCTCGCCGGGCCTTGCCGCGCCCCCGCCCTTCCCGAGATTGCCCACCCGGCGCCCGGCGCCCGCCCGCCGACACTGCTGGCAGGCCGCGCCGCAACTCTGCGCCAGCGGGGTCCACGGTTCTCTCGCCCCCAGCACAATACCCAAACCTCCCCCCGGCCAACCCGACTGCGAAATCCGCTGGGGAGAAACGCGGCTTTGCAAAACATTTTCATTTTGCGAAGCAACTGAAAAAGCGAGTTTTGCGACCCCTCCCACCCCCCCAATCCCGGTCTCTTGTCCACAGCTCTGGACGGCGGGGAGGTCACCACGTGCTTTCCCTGCCCTCCTCCCACCCAGTCTGGTTACCAGCCCCTCGGCTCCCGGAGCGCTGACTTGCGGCGGCGGGGGGGGGGGGAGGGTGTTGGGGGGTGGTCAGGAGAGTACTATATTCGAGTACGCGTTTTGGGAGTGCTGAATCTCGGGACTCCGTGCACCTCACCCTTGAGTTCTTTCCCTTTACCCCTGGTCTGGCTCGGTCGGGGGCAAGGGGCGGGGGGTCCTTGTGAGCCTATCAGTGGTGGGTGGGTTGCTGCCTCCTCGCTAACAGAGTGCGTCTGGAAAGGCGGGTGGTGGGCACTTAGGAAAGTTTGGCAGTGAGGGAAAGAAAGGCGTGACAGGGCCCACATCCTTTCTCCTTATTCATGACCCTTATTTTAATTTTTGATGCAATTTTAAAGGGCCACAGATACCCAGTTCTGTAGTTTTTAAATCAGGGGGTGCGCACAGGGAATTGAATTTTTCACTGGGCCCTGGAACTTATCACAGACTTTGGGAGCTTCCCCCGCCCCAGCACGTTGCGGGGCCCTCCCTCTCCCCACCCCCGCGCATCCCTCCCTCGCCGCTCTCCCCCGCCCCCCACTCCCCCGGCTGCGCCGGATGCGGAGCAGACGCGGCGCGCGGCGGTGTGAAGTTACAGCCGGGCCAGGTACCCGCGGGAAGGAAGGGCAGTGTTCGCAGGACTCGGGAAAGCCGGGCCCTTCTTCGGAAGGATGCATTGGGGGCTCAGAGGACAGACTGAGGCGTGCAGTCCGGGCTGCTCCCCTGCCTCCCTCCCCCCATCCCGGGTCCATCTCGGGACACTCCAGGCTGGGTGGATTAGTCCCCCTTTCCCCCCACCCTAGTGCTTTGGGTTAAGGGACCAGCTTGGAGGGGGTTCGGGGGTCGCTTCTTGTACTGGGCGCAAAGAGGGGGCGGGAGCCATTCAGGTCTTTAGGACCCCCCCAACCCCCCATCCTCCGCTTCTTGGGCTGAAAGAGAGCCATTCGGTCGCTAGGAGGCAGAACAAGATCAAGAAAGCTCAGCGAACTTGAACCTGTACCAGAGCCTCCCCCCACCCCCAGTTCTGCGTTTCTCCGCCGGGGAGGGAAGAGCTTTGCGAGGGTGGGGGTGGGGGAAATGGACGGTTAGGCAGAATTCCCTTTCTCCCCTCATCACCTCTTAGGTCTTTGTTCTTCGTTTTGACTTTAAAAATGCTTCAGGCCAGGGCTGCGTGGAAGCGCCTGGGCGCACCGACAGCCCCGGGCACGGAGAGCCGAGCAGGGTGGAGTTCTCGCTTTCTCTCGGGGCGGGCATTTTTGGTAGGGAGGAAAGGGGAGTGCGCGCCCTTCGGCTTCGGGGTAAGGCCAAAGGGCAGGATCCCGAAAGTTTGCACTTAATCTCTAGGTTCACTCCTTCCACCTCCTCATCCCCGCGCAAAGCACCTACCCCCGGCTCCTCCGCCTCCTGCAACTCTTGCTTCCGAGCCCGAAATCACAACAATAGTAATAGTTATCATCGTAATGATGCGGGCAAGCAGCGTCATTAATAATGAATAACCTTAGCGGCCGCCGCGCTGCGCACACCAGTGCCGGGAATTGCGGGAGAAATGCATTTGCCGAGATCCCCCAAAGTAAAGTGTGAGCCTGTGGACACAGAATGAATTTCAGGAGCCGCGCTTGAGGTGTGTGCGGTGATACCGAGACTGCACCAGGTTAACCAGCTGAGTTTTTTAAGCCTCGAGTACCATTTCTCCCAACTGGCGGGCCCAGGGAACCTCGTCACCCGGCGGTCGGGATGGATGGACGTGGAGGAGGCAGTCGGGGCCCCTGGCCGCCAGCCGCCTCCTGGCCCCGGGCCCCACGGCCCTGCGGCCGCTGCTGCACGTGTTCGCAGCGAGCGCCGCCGTAGCCTGCAGCCTGCACGCTGCTCGCTTTGTGCTTCATAGTCCCTGCGCCCAACTTCACTTTCTGCACAGCCCGACCCAGCCGGGCCCCCTGCCCCGGGCCTGTTGTCCCTGCCTTCGCTTTTGTCTCTTTGCTTTTCCTCTCTACATTTCAGCCTCGGTTTGCTTCCTTACCCTGTTAAGACAATTATAGGGAAAGACTTGGAAAGCAAACTTGAAGGCAAATCTCCTCCCAACCCCCAGCAGCCCTCGTTTCCCTTGCTCCTTCTCTACATTTCTTCTAAGGCTTTTTTTTTTTTTTTTTTTTTTTGTAATTTATTCCTTTGCAACTGCAGAGAGAGGAACGAGATCTCAGCCGCTGGGGCATTGAGACGTTTCAGTCTGTCTTGCTGTTTGAACGCAGAAGCATTTTATTTTCTATTTCTCCCCTTGTAGAGAATTCGCGGCTAATTATTATGATTATTTGCTCACTCCCTTCCACTAAAGTCCTGGACTCTTCGCTTTGTAGCGGGAGCTTAGGCCCGAGCTTAGAAAAGATAGTATTGTGGGGGCGAAGGAGGATGGAGTTGAATTGAAGGAGGGGGTAAAATGGCTGAGGTTAGGAATATTTTCAGGGAAAGAGGAATTTGCATTAAAATACAGAGAAATTATCAGATGCCCAGAAAGGAAATGTTGATTGCCACTGAGAAAAAAAAACGTCAATGCAAATCAGTAGACTACACCAAGAGAACTGTATTCTCATATTTTCTTTGTGCCCCACTTCGTCTGATTGTTAATAATATAGCGACAATAATAAGAACAGGCTTTGGAATTTCTCTGAACATCACTAGCCAAATGTTTTGCAGGGAGCCCGATGTTAAACGTATTTCATACATTAGGATATAATTCTTGTTAATTAGCAATAATTTACGTTAAGAGCATAGAAAATGTTGAGGTTACAGGTTTTATATCTGTACATTTGATCATCTTGTTATTTTCAAGAACTTTGCCTCCTATAAAATTAATTAGGTGAAATGTGGAGGTGTAATCAGCAACCTCTGAATTACCACTTCATTTCCTGGTTTTGATTATAAATCAGTTCAGTCACTACATTTAGAAGACCTTAACCAAGTCTGTTTTGTACCGCATTACCTTTAACTATTTGATACCTAGGAGAATATTTCCATTTGTTCCTAAATAATATTTACACTTTAAGAAATGTGTCAGGCCTTGGGAATAAAAAAACGAATCTTAACGGAGTTTTTTTTTAAAATGTTTTTTCCAAAGGGTCTTTGTACTACTAACTTTAGTAAAATAAAATATTTATTCTTAGTCTTTCTTCAGTCTGTAAACCTCAACTTGTAGTTAATGCTGAAAAACAACAACAAAACTACATTTGTTAATGTGTACCTTAAATCCTTAATTCAAATAGCAGGGATCTTGGAGAATGACTTCCTTATTCAGTTCTTCATTGGGTCAAAATGAAAGCAAATGTAGGATAAAAATGACACAGAGGCATAATGCACAAGCACTTCTGTTTGTCTTTTATTTGAAAAGTATGCATGTGTAGTCTCTATTTACCTTTTGGTCAGTGTGTTGGGCAAAGAAACATAAGTGCTTACCTTGCTGTCTTTATTAGTAGGAATATAACCTTCATATTCCTGTGGTGACCTTATGTTAAATTAGGAGGAGGACCAGAGGCTAGAAATTATGACATGTCCTACTTGAGCACAGGTGCAGCTAGGCAGGGCTCTCTCAATATTATTTCACCCAGCACATCTGGGAGTTACTCCAGATCTTCCCCCTCAATATTCAACCTGGGTAGGGTTGAAATAAATTTAACCTGAGTTCACTGGATTTTTGCACTTTATCAAAATCTGTTCCAATATTCTACACTCAAATTAAAATCTATTTTTTGATTCTCTGTGGCTTTAAGTTCATTAAATGTGAAATTGGCAGCTTGCTAAAGAAGGTCAGACTGATTAACTGTTTAAGACATACATTTTCTGCTTCAGTTTTATTAACTGGCAGCATCCTGGATGTGTTGTGTATTTTGTGATTTTTTTTTTTTTCCTAGAGTAAGCATGAGGTTTCAGGAGCAGAGACTTACCAACTCTTTTTTCCCCTTTGGAAGGTCAAAAAATGATAGAAGCTGTTCAAATAGGTGCTGAAGTATTTTGGTGCAAAGTTATAAAAAGGAAACAGGAATGAAAGACGTACCTACCTTGTTATACCATCCGCTGGTGATTATGTGTGCAGAAATAGTTCCATAATGAAGCGTTTTAGAGCTCATTCAGAAAATTAGTCAACTTTGACAACATTAGGCAAAGTATTTCAAGTCTAAAGAAAGGACTTCTCAGCCTTGTTCTGAAATGCGGCGTTTTGCTTGACCATTCTGATTTTTATGTGATGGGGGCCACCAAGTGCAAACATGTTTGGAATATTTTAGGGTTTCTTTCTTCAGAATGAAAAAATGACTAATTGGCTTATTTTCTTAAGTACTCAAAAGTATCCCATTTAGCTAATGTGTCTGAGAAGAATTGCCAGTGAATTTGGTATTTCTTTGATTTTGTGGCACTGCTGAGATTGAGATCAGAAAGGTTTTTGGCAGTGTGAATTATGCTGCGTTATGATTATTATTTAGATCTGTTTCACAGGTGAATGCAGTCGTTTTCTTATTACGGCAGTGTAAATGTGCACATTTTCTGTGTGATGTAGTAGCTTTCTAATTTATGAAGCTATGTCTCTATTCTTAGGAGTATATACATTCACACACAAAGGGTGTGTATGTTTATTCACCTCTCCTTTTATTCTTTGGCACAATAGACAACTTAGTCTATAGGAAAAAAGAAACTTGGTTTCAATCCATGTTTTCATCAAGTTTTTCGATGAGGGTAGTTATTATTTAAGTTTTCTTTATGCCTTCTGCATTAACTATTTAATAGTCACATTCTTCCCAAACTCACAAACCAGATACATTTGTTGTTGTTGTTGTTGTTGTGTGTGTGTGTGTGTGTGTGTGTGTGTGTGTGTCTGGAATTATGCAAGTCAGACAGTTTTCTTTAAATATATGATGATTTGCCTCATTGATAAATTTGCTTGCTTGTTGACCACCTCCACAGCCTTGTACATTTTAGGCGCTCACGTTTTATGGGTGTTATATGGAGGAGTCTAGAAACACTTTATATAATGTGGTGGGGTGGGGTGGGATTAAAAATGAATGTATTTCCCCCTTTTCTCTCCTTTCTGGCACTCTAATAATTGTGCTTTTGTTTCTCCAACCACAGCCGAACCTCTTGAAGCCATTCTTACAGATGATGAACCAGACCATGGCCCTTTGGGAGCTCCAGAAGGGGACCATGACCTCCTCACGTGTGGGCAGTGCCAGATGAACTTCCCATTGGGGGACATTCTTATTTTTATCGAGCACAAACGGAAACAATGCAATGGCAGCCTCTGCTTAGAAAAAGCTGTGGATAAGCCACCTTCCCCTTCACCAATCGAGATGAAAAAAGCATCCAATCCTGTGGAGGTTGGCATCCAGGTCACGCCAGAGGATGACGATTGTTTATCAACGTCATCTAGAGGAATTTGCCCCAAACAGGAACACATAGCAGGTAAATGAGAAGCAAGGAGAAAAGCTGTTTGCATGTTTTCTTTTCATTTGCAGAGGCGCTGTAGCCAAGCACTAAGGAATGGTGAAGTGCTTTCTGTATTTCTCCATGTGACTGTCCATGACAGCCCTGTAATGTTAAAATAATCATTCCTATTACTTACATCCAGAACACAAAAAAATAAATATTTCCACTTCACTGAGTCAGCAGTAGGTGCAATAGGTACACACACCTGATACCTTCTCTCTGGGTCTCCAGATTCTGAATTTCTTCCCTTTTTTCTTCCCTTCTTATTTTTAAGTGTTCAATCTTATTACACCTAGCCCAATTTCCAGTGTCCATTTCTAGCCTTGGGGACAATTCAGAGGCAAAGTAGCCATATAGACATTTGTAGTTTGGCCAATGACCTGTTTGAGTCAGGCCTCCCTAGGGGTTCAGTTAGTTCTCAGGGCTTCCATGAAGTGGGCTGGGCTGCAGGGTGTTTTGAGAGGGTGGAAAGAGTTAACTGAGCTTCAGGGCTAGCCTTGGATCCATATTGGCTGTCAGCCCGTATGGGGCTGTAATTAAACACAGCCCCGTGGTGGGATGACACCGTGACCTTGACTTTAAGATGCCATTTTCGACTGGCCAGGCCAGAGTAGAGAGGGCAGTTGCTGAAGCGCACAGACATGCTTACTCGAAAAGTTTAAGGGCATGTTGGAAATTTCAAAAGGTTGGTTTGACAGGAACGGCTGCTCCCTGCAGCCTGCCTCCTCAGCTAAATGATAAATGCTTCTCTGTGCTCTCTCTTGTCTCTGATGTGGTTTTGACAGATGTATCTTGATTTTGTTTGTGGTTTACACAACCACATGTCACCCTTACAAATGTCCAGTCCAGACTTCCACTGTTTCTGCTATAACACAATGTAAAAATTCTCTTGGAAAAGTACATACAATACATTCAACAGCTCTCCTTCCTTTGGTTAATTTTAGCAGAGAGGTAGCTAGGTGTGTGGGTTTCTCAGCCACACGAGGGAAAAGGAATTAACGGCTAACAGGGACTTAAATCCCTACTCTTAGTGATAAACAGCAACACTATATAGTGGCCTTTAAAACGTATTTTTTAACGAAACAACAGTGATTTAACATGTAAGACAAAGTGAATGCAGATTCTATGGTGACAAAAACAGTATGCCTGTTGTGGATCACTTTCCTCTATTTTTCTCTGCTCCCTCCCCCTAAGGCAGAAGATTTGTTCAGTTTTAGGCAAGGTGGTGCATATAATCAATTGATTCACTGGAAGTTGTCTCTCTGACCTAGTTTGACCACAGAGTTGAACTGTAGTAGGTCAGTGGTCCGGAGAGGATTAAATGTCGTATTATTTCTCCTCAACCCCCCTCTGGAATTTGATCATTAAAATCAAATGTGGCATTTTCTTTCCTTTTTAAAAAATGCTTCCTGCAGTAGCACTCAGATACTTCTCCTTTAGTGCAGTGAGAAATCTGCTCCCAGGGATGCTGCATTTACAAAATATTTTTCTTGAATCCACCACATTTCGCTTATGTGACATGTAGGTTAAGATTTTATCTCCACCCCGTTACCCCACCCCCCAGTAGGATATGGGAATGGCCATTTCCATGTACTGTCTTGTGACTGGAAGGAAAATGAACAGAAGTGTAAGGCATGATTAATGAAGCAGGAGCAAGCGGAAGGGGATTTGTCGTCTTCAGAGATCCAAAGCCTTTCTAAATCACCAAATATGGAGTAACACTTGCGTGATGTAACATCGTATTTACATATTGAGCTGCTCGTTTAAAAGACAAAACACAGTGTCTGTCAAGCAAGAATTAAAACCACACTTCTTACTGAGGTCCCAGATAGGTTATTCAGTCTCAGATTAAGCAGCTCAAAAATTCTGTGCTTCTGTACTTAGAGGAGGTATCTAAAAGCTGGGGGAAAGGCCCTATAGGAAAGGCCTTTTACTGTTACAGTTGTGAATCTATGTAGGGGAAGAAACGATATTTTCCTTACCTTTCTGGTTGTATATTATTGTTATGTTTTTAAAGAACGAGCACAATAACAGAGTCCAGAGAAGCCAAAACCAAAAGACAACTTTAAAATGTTTTATAGGGCTAATACAAAATAATTCATTGAAGTGAAAAGCTATCTATGATATTCAGTGGGTGCACAAATGCTGCGACTCAGGTGAGGTAAACCTTGCATGCACGAATAATTGCAAAGCCTTGAATCCTTTCATTGTGTTTAATCACCTATTCCCACCCTGGAATTGGCTGTACATAAATAGCATGGTCACATCTCAAAGCGAGATGTCAGTAACTAGCATCATGACTTCTCATAATTCATAGTAATGAATTAAGAGTTTCCTATGGTGAAATTAACATTCTACCATGGCACATAAATTAAGATGCCCTGGCCCTCAGGTGCCTCTGAAGTCAAGTTCTGGAAGACGGCTGTGTACTCCCAGCCCATTTCTCTCAAGCACGTCTTCACAATTCCAAGTCTGCTTTTTTTTTTATGGTGAGGAGGGAAACAATAAGAGTAATCATTCAGTGGATATTTGAATCGTGTCACAAAAAGAAAGGAGAAGCAGTGCTCTGTATTAAGAAAGAGATATATTGATGAATCTCTAGAAGAATATGTTTGGCAACCACATAAAAGGTAGTCATTTAAGTGTGCTGTGTAGGAAAGGCTTTATTAAAGTGGTGTAAGTTGGATTCGAGCTCACTGTGCTCTGTGCCATTTTACAGGCAGGAAGCAGGAATGAAACAGAGACAGATCTTCCTGAGATAAATAAAGCTTAGAATTTGGGGCTTTCAGATAGGAGAATGAGGTAGAGTTCTTTAAATATTTAGTAAAATGGTATGCATTTTGACTGTATATAGGCTTCTCAATAGTGAGTATTTCTGAGAAAGGATAATTTTTACCTGGCGAATAGAGGGGTATGTATGTGTTAACTAGACACATATACGTGGATCAGGTTGCTTTCTTCATTTTATTCCAATAGTCAAAATGTATGACTGACCCATTGAGACCATTGAAATAGTATTAATTTAACTGGAAATGAGCAGGTTATACTGTGCGGGGCCCAGTCCATCAATTTGTATGTCAGATATCCACCATCAGCAGCCTTTGACTGGCAGTCAGGGCTTTTAATAGGGGTTTGGTTTTGTTTTCTAGTCTCATATTTTATGATGGGAACATATTCATTGGAGATTAGTGAATATAAAACTGCTATTCACTTATAGAAAAGTCCACAAAATATTATCCCACAGTATCAGATTTGAGGTTTTGGCTTATTGCACATAGAAATGTTTAAATTAGGATCGGGCTATCATAAAGTTAGCTTTTTGAGAGAATGGGAGAAAATATAACAAGTTCTGTAAAATGAAGTAAAGTCTACTGCTATTGATATGTAACATTTTTTTCCTCAAAATCATGAACATAGACATTTTATATCAGGGTATTTGAAAATGATTTGCCTAGACGATACACCTCATATCTAAATAATAGTATGTAAGACAGATATTCTAATGAAGGTAGAAATACTAATTCAAAATCGAAATACATTAACATGTTACTTAAAGGTAAATCAAGTATAACATACTTATGCTTTTCAGAATTTAGAAAATCAACTTGCCTTTTCTCTTTGTACCCATTCTGATTCTTCCCTAGCTCAGACTGATCTGGAGGATGGTATTTGTATACTTTACAGTGTAATTGTAAATGAGACTAAATTATCGTATCTTATTATGACTACTTATTTTTCATTTTTCTTTATTTGTGTGATTCTGAATAAAAACTACTGACTGCTGAAGTGAATTTTTAGCATGACAGCTAAACAACAACAACAACAACAACAACAACAAGAGCCCAGTATACTGATTAACATTTTATTTGCCTTCAGAATCCAGAGTCTAGAGAATATTGTTTACTAATAAATACCTGGGATTTTCATTGGGAGCCTGTATTTGTGAGGCCACTACCCAAAGAGCCATGTCCATGAGACTGGGAGTCCTATATACAAGCTATATTTGTAAATAAGACAGAGAAAGGTTGTGAACTGGCAGCTTGGATGTTTTGTCAAAGTGCAATGTCAGAGAAACTCTTTCTAAGACAAATTGTAAATAGAACTGTCACAGTGATTGCATGATTGAGCCGCAGAAGTGTCTTACAATTGTTGGCATTGTCAGAGGACTTTTGAAAGCTTAATTAAACACAGTGGCCCACATGGCTGCTAAATTTACTTCGGAAAGCCAAAAAGAAAAAAAAAAAATCTGAAATGTGGAAGATCCCCTAAATCCTAAGTTCTTCAGACATTACCTTTCTGGTGACACAGAAAAGATGCATTGTGCATTTCCCTAGTTGTCTTTTATAAATAATAGTTTTGAGAATAGGGCCACGTGATATGAAGATCATCCTGTGTGTGATGTGGCGATTGTGTTAGTTTTTCTGTCTCCTGCTGTTACAGACAGTTAATGTAAAAATGGCCTTTTATTGGAAACACAAATATGTATTCACTTCAAGAACAGGAGCAGAGGGAGAAAGTTTCCCTCCCATTCTCTGTGTTTATTCTGTGAAAGCCTAAAAAAACAGTGCTGTAATTTCTTAAATCACCCCATTCCTTGTTGTGTTGCAAGTTGTGCCTTTTACTTTAAAGGATCTGAAATCTGTTTTGCACACCTTTCTCCTAGAGAATGTGGCATTTAATTGTGGAGCTGCCCATGGGCTGGAAAATGCAAGTGGGTGTAGAAACATGCAGGCGATGTCAGGACAGCGAACCTTAAGCTCAGGGAAGAGGCGAGTTAGATGCATATTAATGGCATATTTTAGAGTCCTGGAAAATCATTAATGTCACACTGCAGCATCAATGTACTTTGGCTAATGTGAGAGGACTAAATTGGAGTACATAACAAACATGCAAATTTTAGGGAAGCATTTTTCAGAAATTCATGATTTTTTAGTGAAAGTGTTTAATAAAGGAGAAGACATGAATGGTGGCTTCCCACATTAGTCAGTGAGAAAAAAAAAGTAAGTTTGGCTTTCCTTTGGGGGAATATCTGAAATTTAACCAAAGGAGCACAGTGAGGGAGATGCACCGGGATTGTGTCATTTGATGTTAATTTAATCTACTTTAGTTGGCCTGTTCACTCCCTTTATTGCTCAAAGAAATCATTTGACAAAATTTACCCCAAGCCGAAGTCTGTTTTTACATACAGTAGTACCAGCTTTGTGCAATAAAAAGCACTTAGCATCAAGCTGGACCCAGCCTGGCACCTTGCCACTTTTTTAGCAAGAGATTTAATCACCAAGGATCTTTAGTACCTTTCTGCTTGTTCAGATTTCATTTAGGTCATGGTTATGTCAGCAGTGTTGTTATTACAAGGATTAAAAAAAATTTTTTAACTTAGTGCCCATTTTTAACATTACCTCAAACCAAGCAGGTTTTTATTTTACGTGTCAATTTGGAAGGACATTAATAAAGTTCATAAAATATGTTCAGAGTATATAATTTAATGGATAATGACTAGTATTTTTATTTGTAATACAAATACAAAATTGGCCGTTGTAGCCCTCCCTCCTCTGTTCTTTCCTCCTACCTTCAGGTGCTTCTCCCCTTTACTTCCAGGGTACAGAGCTCTGGCCAGTATCAGTAAATTTACCTTTGTAATTTGCCATGTAGTTTTTACAACAATGACCTAATTAATTTGAGCATGAACCATATTATTGCTACTAGAGTCATTTTCTGTCACAAACTTAATTTCCAGGAAATGTAACCTGACGAATAAGAATGCTTTAGCTCTCCACATGTGCTCCTAGAGACCAGAGGCAGATTTAAAATAATAATAATCAGAAAATGCCAGCATTATTAAAGCCAGTATGTTTGGTGCCAAACTCAATTGGAAGCCAGTAAACATCAGACTGTATTTCTAATCAGTTTTAGAATGTAACGCAGTCCATATTGGGTTCACTGGAATTTGTCTCCCTGCTTTTTTACTGGCCAGCTGCACTCCCTATGCATTTTTAAAACATTTCAGCAAAGGCTTTTGCTGTTCTTAGCAGGGTTTCTAACTTGGGGTCTATTTCTGAGCTCATTCGTCATTCTGCGATGGCATTGAGTTAGGTTGGCAAGGGAAGGATTTGAGGCATGGGGGGTGGTGAGGTCACTTCTGACCCCAGCAGGGAATAGGTGAGCTTCATTTGCCTTTACAATAGGCACACAGTTACTGCACCTTGGAGGAGCTCTCAGGTGCCGCTCAGATGGGCGCATGTAAATGCCCTGTCAGATGCGGAGCTAGAATATTAATGCTTCTTCCACCACCGCACCGTAATAAAGCTGTACACAGCCAGCTTAATATGCAGCTAGTCTGGGGAATTGTGTAAACTTAGATAGCCCAGTGTGAAAGACAGCGATGTAAAAATGCTCGATATGCCACAGTTTCCATTCTTGTTCTGTGATCTATTGCAAAATGAAAACATCATCCTTTCCTCCTCTTGGAGTTGTCCCCCCAACTCTGCCACGTCCCAATCCACCACCAGAATTTTTTGCATGTGCTGGTATGGAGAAATGCAACATAATTTGTTTCATATGGTTAATTACAGGCGTTTGAATATTTAAAAATTTAAATAGTCACAGTTCCAGCTTTTCCTGTTAAAAGTATGTGATTTGAACAAAGAGAGTACAGTGTAAATATTTGTGGTGATTTGCAACACCCCTCTTACTCCATTAAACACACATACACGCGCACGCGCACACACACACACACACATTCAGTTTAAATCTAGTGCCGACTTGAAGAACTTCTGTACCTTCATATGTATTTTTTTCTTAAGCAACTCTCAACTGGAACTCCATTAAAATATTTTACCATTATTTTTGAGTCCACTGTTGCTTCAGGTTTTAAAGAGGATTTTTATAATGTGTTCATTTAACAGAATCAACAGCTGTCAGAACCAGTTGTGGTAAATCCTCAAAACATACAAAGAAAAATACACACGTTTCCTGAAACAAAACACTTGGAAAAATAAGCTGCCAAGAACTGGTGAATGAGAAGTTTGCAGAAAGGGAACCGGAGTGTTTCATCTCTGGGTTCACCCTAGAGACTGATACGAGCGGATCTGATGCAATGCGGCTGGAAGGCTTACCTGTACAGGTTGCTGCTCTGAGCCACTGTGCTATGTACAAGGACGAGGCTCTCTCCCTCTTCTGCCCCCTTTATGATCTCTTTAGACAGATAAAAATACCAAATTCTTAGAGTGCTCAACAACAAATTATGTCCACTAAAGGTGAGATGATCAGGTTTAAATTTACTGGAAAAGAGGCGAGAAGGCGCCTTTGAACACCCTTTTCCAGATAGGGTTGGCAGCGTGTTACTCAGAAGTGAATCGGGCCGCCAGGGAATTCCCAGAGGGAACCTGGAGCAGGCATGTTGATGAAGGGGATACCTGGGGACCTTTGGCCACTCACAATGAGTTTCTGTTTGTATCTTCACTCTTGTTAGCATTGGTGATGAACAATTACACCTACAATTTGATCTTAGTTTTAGATAGAGGTGAGTCCACTGATTAAAAACTCCCATTAAAATGAAGAATGGAATTATTGTGAAACCTGCAAAGGTGCTTTCAAAAAGAACACAGGTGCTGTTGTGTTTCCCCCCCTTTTCTATTTTCTTTTTGAACTTTCTAAAAAACACAAGTTAGCCCTCTGCTAAGCATCAGGGCATTTAAATTTATATTCATCAGTTGTTCATTTTCTTGACATGTAATGATGCATAAAAAAAGCTGCAAAAAAAAAAGTCACATCTGTTAATTTTTAGGGAAATAAGGTGTAGGTAGCTGGGATCCTTACCTTAGCTGGAGCATAATGCACTACATGCCACGTCTGATCTTTTACATTTTAAATAATGGAGTTTTTCTTTGGGGGGAAAAAATCTCAAGTATTTCTTTATATTGACTCGGGATACCACGATTTCATGATTTATTTACATTTAGGGGGCAGCTCACAATGAGCCATTTACTGCTCATTTTAGCTGCCCCCTCCCAAGTCTTTGAGTTCACAGTTAAAACAATGCATTTACCAGTGTTAAAATTTAAATCTCATGATTTTCTCTCCCCTGCTTCATCTCATCCTAAGATTAAAAAACAAAAAATTTATTCTTTTACATTTAAAAGTGAACATTGGCTACTGAAGAATGATTTAAAGACTGAGAAAAATTTTAATAATAAATCGTAACCTTCTCATGTTATGTTTTTGTTATGTTAAGGGGAAAAATCAATAAGGAAAAATTTAATTCTGATAAA
Source organism: Rhinolophus hipposideros (assembly GCF_964194185.1). Taxonomy (NCBI): domain Eukaryota; kingdom Metazoa; phylum Chordata; class Mammalia; order Chiroptera; family Rhinolophidae; genus Rhinolophus; species Rhinolophus hipposideros. Next base: position 34,620,734 of record NC_138058.1, read on the forward strand.
GATACTCTTGGATCTTTGAAAACAACTGCTGTCCTTTTAACTAAAACATTTGAGCAGCTTCAAAGACTATGTATTTCTTCTGATCTTGGAGCTGTGTGACTGGTAGCAAGAAAGAAAAAAAAATCTTATTCTACATACAAGTGGATTGCTTAACAAGTCTGCACAGACACGTACTTGTTTGTACAATAGAGATAAAAATTCCTGTATAAAAATAATTCAGCTGCTGACAGCAGGCATTGTTGTTGGACCTGTCTTTTGTGCTTGTCCCAGCTCTGGGCCCCCTCCCCCTCTATCTGCTTGGGGCAGCTTGCTGCCTGCAGACTCCTGACCAGAAGTTAATTGCTATATATTAAATATATAGGTATTGTATCGAAAGAGGAATATCTTCAGCCTTCCTATATGCATTCCACTCTACTTTCTGATGTGACTGCAGCATTGCCAGCAGGGGGGTGGCAGGCAAACGCTCTAATAGGGAAAATGACTTGAATGCAGTTAGGGGAAATTTGGCCTTCAAGTCCCATTTGCTCTGCAGTGTAGCATCGGTTTCTAAACTTTTGTTTTTAATCTAATTCTGATTTACTCTGTCACATCCCATATCAACCCTCATTGAACTCTACTCATGTAGAGTAACATTAGTGTCAAACGGAATTGGTCAGGACCGCGGACCTGTGGCTCATACAGATGGTTGTGGATGTGGGTTACATGCAGCTCTGCGTCCTGTTCTTCCTAATAAATGGTACAACGTGGCATGTTTCTGAGCAGGGCCCAGGGATCAGAAAGTCAGGGAATCAGCGATAGTACCTGAAGTTGTCTCCCTTCTCGCTCCTCCTCTTTCCCACTTCCTTGATATACCTGCATTTCAGGTAAGATCAACTCGAGGAAAACAGCTGAGATTGAGGGTGAAGGTTTGAAGGATGGCAGAGCGAAGTCAGTGGAATATTTTCAATAGGGTTCAAATGCAGTCACCAAGCAGAGAGCCCTTTGGGCCCCTGCAGCTGAGCAGTAAGCACAGCCACGTGGTCCTTTCAAAGCTGTTATTCTTAGTCTGACTTGTACACTAGCAGAGATAGGACTTGGATATACTTTGGTGCTTTCACCTGGGTTGGGTGTTCGGCATGGGGGAAGGAGAGGCCTTCACTGGGAATTCTTTCACTAGAATTTCTTAACTGGCACGAGGTTAGTAAGGTGTGTGTTAGCATTCAAGGGGCTGGTTAGATTCTTCTCCAGACTGGAAACTGGAAACATGAAAACCCCAATTTCCACAATACTCTCTAATAACTGGGCTGGGTGAGGTGGTGGTGGTGGGTGGACACCACAACTTTCTGAAAGTCAGCTGATGTCTGCATGATCCGAACCTCTTGGATTAAATGCTGCCAAGTGCAGGTTGGGGGAACCCCCAGGAAGATAAATGCCCCAACGACAGGATTTTCACTCCTCAGAAGTAAACCAGATCTGGCTCCTCTGCCTCATAGACTCTCCTTTCTTGCTCTTTTCCCTTTGGAAGCAGAAACTTCTAAAATGAATGCCACTCCAAGCCGATGAAAAAGCTGTTTTTGTACCATAGTGGATGTTTACACAGGAGACTCAACTTGAGGGGGAAAAGGCTTTTTGGGAGGGTGGTGGGACTCCTGTTAATCTGTTTTGTTGGAGGACTGTGCAGTATTGCCTATGAGCAACTCTGGGCTGTTTTTGATAAATTACCATGTTTAGAGATAGGTTTGGCTCTTAAGGGCTTAGTTTTATGAACAAAGTCCGTAACGATGTTTGCTGCCTCTGTTTGTCTCAGCCCCTTCGGCTTCACTAGAAGCTCAATGTTTAGTTTAAGCTCAGTCTGGAAGATATAACAATTTTGCATTAAAAAAATGAGGAAATCATAGGAAGAAAAACCCTTTGCTTTTTGGATGAATCTTACTGATAATTTGCTAAAGCTCATTTGAATTTTAAGCACTTCTTTAATCTTCAAAGGCTAAATTGCTTTATGAATATGCATGGTGTGGGCAGACTTCAGTTCATTACCTAGTTGTAAATTCTAATGACCATTAGGTCCTTCCAGTAATTGCGAATTGTTTTGCATTTTTGATTGGCCTATTAACATGTACATTCGGTGCACATCAGGCTGGCCTGTCAGCCTGCTGAAGGAGAAAAAAAAGGTGAAAATTGTTTATAGCACCAAGATTCTTAGATTTTCAATCTTGCAAAATTGATGATGTAAAAAAATTAAAGCAGTGTTTTTTCTTCTCAAGATTGAAAGTTCACCAAGAGATTTGACATATTTAATTTACATGATGACTTTGCACTCCTTCATTAATGCAATTTGCATATGAAGCTGTTGTTAATCACTTTTGATCATGTTTTGTGTATTAGCTGCCTCAGTGGCTCTCCTCCTCGGATGCCCCAGTAGAAAGGAGCAAAATGATGCATCTTTTTGCCAAGCTTCCTTTAGTGAATTGAGGAATTAGAAGTCTAACCTTGAGTAATTACATATGTTTTATCCATTTTTCTTTTAATGTTAAGTACATTTGTGGAAGTGTTGGCTGGAGATCCTTCTTATTTGGGGAGAAGACTGTAAAATTTAAGTGTGTGATTGAGGCACATCCAGCTATGTACAGAAATATGTATTGCCTGCCCCTGTTCCCCCATGAAAGTTGTCGGGCAGTTTTATTGTTAGCAGTTTGATGGCAGGGAGACTTGACTATTCTAGTGTATTAAGACATCAGACTCCTTTGGAAGAGACACGGCTACAAACTACAGACCTTTCTAACAATGTGTTGGATTTCTTCTTTAAATGTACGGCTGGTACCTACATGTCTTGGGCCTGGGTTTGGCTGACTTCTTTATCTCTTAGTTCAAGTAAGTTTTCCTGTGGTCTTGTTCAGCTTCTGCTCTCAAGCTGCTCTCTCTCTGTGTCCTTTCATAGTCACTAAAATAAATCGTGGTCTCCGGGCTCCGGGTGCCTTCCTCAAGGTATACAAGTGCCCTGGTTGTGAAAACAAGGTGCTAACTAACGGTTTCCGATTTTTGAGAGCCTGTGATTTTGCTGTTTGCCTTTGCTGTGGAATCGCCTGTGCTGTATTATTGATGTTCATCTTTGGTTTATGAGTTTGTCACTGGTGAACAAGCAGAATCAGAACACTGAAACTGATATTCTGATTAAAAGGAATGTGTAATGAAAGAAAATAAATTGTGATGGAAAATGAACAGTGTGTAAGAAACATAACTACAATTTTAACCTCCGAGGGACCCTAGCACTGCCCTACCGTGACTTCCATCCATACCATGCTAAAAGCATGCTTCAGTTCAAAGTTGTTAATATTCAGCTGGGAAACAGTATCCAGAACACAAATAAATTATTAAGTGCATGAACTTTTTAGGCAGTAAGATGAACTGATGGGGTCCATCTGTGAGATCCAGGGGCTTTTTATTTGTGTGTGTCGAGCGATTCTGCCCTCTCCGACTTCACAGCCTTTGGTCTCCGGCCAACTGCATGCATAATTGATTCCACACGCACTATCATTTTCTTGATGTAATTGCTTTACTAAGATATGATGAAATCTAATGGATAATTTGCTATTTGAAAATGGGCAAAAAAAGGTTCATACTTTTTATTGGGAGGAGGGCAGTAGACAAGGGGGTGTTCAGATGACCTGGTATGTAAGAAAACAAAACGAAACAAAAAAGGCAAAACTAACTCATGGACGCTGCTTCAATCGCGTTGGTTGTGGATAGGAAGGTCTTTATGACATATGGAAGCCAGTGTATAATAAATCTCTCTCCTTCTATCTCATAGCACCCCCCTTCATTCCTTCTCTCTCTGTCTCTCCCCCAAACTTTACAAGACAGGGATCCTAACAAGGTAAAAAGTAAACAATTTAGTCATCACAAGCCTTATTATTCAGTCTATCCAGGAGTTTTGCCATGTAGGTTTATTTAACTTCCAGGAATGTAAACACTGACACAGCCCTAGAAGCAGCAAGAAAGATTACAGTATTAGAGTTAAAAACCGTGAGCATGGAGTAGCTGTGCTTTATACTCAGCTACAATAACACTTTACATTGAAACATAATGGTAAGTCAAAACCGACTGGAAACTTCTGCTTATATGGAGTACAAATTTCATTCTAATAGATTGGCATAATCTAGTGTACCCAGAGTAGATTTTCATATAATGGAGAAACTGCATCAATGTCAAGTACACAAATAATTCGACAGGAAGTAAATGAAAAGTATTAGAAGTTCTTAAGTCACCATTAAATTTTGTTGCTGGGACAATCTCATTTGCTCCTTCAAAAATCATGTGTGGCTTTGCATAAGTCTTTTAAAAATGTATTTTAAGGGAATTTACGGACGTTGAAACATTGTTTTAATCCAAACCAGTTCATGCTTTAAATGTACCTTAAAAAAAATTGTACTGTTTTTTTCAAAGTATTTAAAGGGAGTGGAGGGGTAGAAAGCATATAAAGCGAATCCATCTCACTGTGGCAAACTGTTTTTCAAGTAAAGTCATAATAATGAACAACACATGATCTGAAATTCGATCAGCAAACATATACTTATGCCAAGGAATTTTCTTTCTTTCTTTCTTTCTTTTTTTTTTTCTTTGCCATTCACATACCAAATTTCTGTAAATCAGTAAACCGGGCAGAGAGTAACTCTTGTAAGAGGGAGACCAAATCCTAACACATAGGATGGCACAGCTAAGCTGTCTTTTGGAAGAAACATTAATATCACCACCACTAACAACAACAAAAAAACCTTTTTCCAAAATTGGAAATGACAGAATCGTTTTTAAAGGCAAAAAAAAAAAAAAAAAAAAAGCAAAAAACAAAACAAAACAAAACACACACACACACACACTCACACACACACACAAACACACGAAACTACCCCACCTTCCTGGTGCTCAAAACTTCAAACTATTAATAGACCACCAGTGAGATAGACTGTCTTTGTGCCTTGAAATGCAAAATGAGGGAAATAATTAGCAGAGGAACAAAATTCTCAAAATTTGAAGAACTTTTGTGATTACTGGGGGTACAGTGAAAAGAAAATGCAAATTTCTTCCTGATCTTAATTAGATTCAATTGTGCTGTGGGTGTGTTGGATTTGGGGGGAGTGGAGGGGGTAGGGAGTGCTGGGGATGAAGCAAAGGGCTGAGTGATGTGGAGACAGGTTCGCTGGGGCCTGGTGATATGGCAAGAAGAAAGAAAGGCAGCTTCCAGTGCTGGTGCAGTAAGGTGTGAGGGGGCCCAGAATCCTGAGCCCTTAATGTAGCTGGGCTCATTTCCCTCTGGGTGTAAGGGATTTAATTTGGTGTGCACTGAAATAAGAGCTCAGGCTTCCTAAGGAAGGGGAAGCAGCCTGTGGGTAACTTTTCCCCAGCACATGGGAAAACGGTCTGCTCTGTCTGTGCACTCCGGCCCTCAGTCTCAAGGTGGGTGCACTGAGCCCCCAACCCCAGGGCACTGCCACCCTGACCCCCCACAAACATGCTCTTTAGAGTTCAGTGGTGGTGGTTGGCCAGAGCCCTGCCAAAGTATGTGTAGCAAGTTTCACTGGCTGGATTTCCTCTTGAGTGAAATAATAAAAGCCCTGGCCAAGGCTTATGAATCTATTTTTGTTTCATTAATATTATTTATTATGTATTTTATTAATATTTTTAGGAGGGACTGTGCTCTCATTTGACCACTTGTAGTAATAATTAATACATTCCGTGCTGGTTATAAAAAGTGTACTTGCATTTAATTGCAAGTCAGGATAAATTAATGGATATGATTTAAAACAAAACTCACTTAAAATATTCTTGCAGGGAGCAAAGGAGGGGGCAGCCCCTGTATTTAATTTATTTTCTGGGTGAGTGTCCGCTGTGAGAGGGTCGACAGGATTGTGTGGGTCTAACGGGATTCGTGTACGTGTCCGAGGGATGTGGGGGCACAAAGGGGGAGGAGGAAAACTTGAGCAGGAGGAGGGGAAGCTAGGAACTCCGTTCTTTTCTTTAATTTCTGAGGTTACAAGGGGAAGAAGGGGGGCTTAAGCAAAGTGGTCAAGTCCATCTGCTCCAGAGAAGGTGGTAAAGAAAAGAGGTTAGTGCAAAAGGGAAAGAGCACAAAGGGAAAATTGTACATTGGGAGCGCTGCTCTCCCGGCCGTGGTGTAGCCAGACTGGTTTAGCAGACAGAATGATAGATTGTTTTGTCAAGGGTCCCAGGGTGTGCCCTGAACTTGAAGCACTTTGTTTATCTTGAATAGAAAGGGAAAAGCACAGACATAATCGATGTCTAGTTTTTAGGAGCTAGAAAGAGGTAGGAGAACAGAGAAGAGTCGGGGAGGTGGGGGAGGTGCAGGCCCTTGGTTATGGCTGTCCATTAACAGATGAACTTGGCCGAGGGCCAAGCTTTAGATGAGAGTGTCAGGGCCCCAGTGCAGCCAAGCCTTTTCAGTGGGTTTTTTTTTCTTTCTTTTTTTCTTTCTTTTCTTTTCTTCTTTCTTTCTTTTCTTTCTTTCTTTCTTTCTTTCTTTCTTTCTTTCTTTCTTTCTTTCTTTCTTTCTTTCTTTCTTTCTTTCTTTCTTTCTTTCTTCTTTTTTCTTTTTTTCTTTCTTTCTTCTTTTCTTTTTTTTTAATACCTGCTGACTGTACATCAAATGCTCCCAGGTCTTTGGCTAAAGGCAAGAGAAAAAAAAAAACCACACAGCTCAATTTTTTCCCCTCTGAACCAGTTGAGGCCAGTCTTTTGGCTACGTGCACAGGTTCTATCATCTTTCCTGGCTTGCCATTGGGGAAAAAAAGAGTTGTGATAACGCCAGTAACCTGAGGGCCCAGGATCCGAAGGGTTTGGTGTGTGCAGGAGACCAGCGTGTGTGAGCGCATGCGCGAAGCTGGGGCGGGCATGGCGAGTGGGCCTGCGTGTGCATGTAGGAAATCGGTAGAAATGAAATTTTATTAATTTTTTTAATGGCTGAAGTTAAACTCCTTGTTGGAAAAGACCTGTGAACTAATCTGTTGGTGGCTGAGAAAGATAACACACAAACAAGGCTCAGGAGAGGCCATGGGTGGGGAAAAAGTGCTCTTGTTGGAAGCACAGCATTTCCTGTGCAGGGCTGATGGCAAACCCATGTGTCTGGGCTTGTTTTGTTCTCGTTTATATCGTCTTCTTTGGTCTGTTTGTGTGTTTTTTAGTTTGTTGTGACATTATGCATTCACTTATGAGGGTTGGCAAACAAGAGTCATCAGCCCAATAACTTCCTGACATTTTTAGCTCTTTGAATGTGCAGTCTTTGCCCTTTTGCCACAAGTGGCAAGGTAATTGAATTTCCCTGTTACTTACTGGCAGGAGCCATGTTCTGGTTCCCACCAGAGGGGCTGCTGGGGCTAGAGCTGGGTTCTTAGAATTCTACCTGGGGGACCCTGGGCCTGTCTAAAATGCAGTTCACACAATGAAATCCATTTTTTCCCCACCATAGACTTGAAAGGCAGCGTTGTGAACATCTATATACAATACAGTAAAATCGTGTTTACTCCCCCAGGCCGAAGCCTCAGAGCAAGGTGAATTTTTCTCTCTCCTTAATCTAATGGCAACTAGAAGCTGGTGCTCTAGAAGCTGGGAAAAGTTGGAGGCCGCTGGGCTCATCCCACAAACGAACGAAAAAAGTCAGTCAAGCCCTTAGATGCCATCTTCTCTCCCACCTCGGTGTCTTTGTAACCTGTGTGGTAAGGAAGGGAAGAAAGGCTGAAAGAGGGGAAATAGGCCCTTAAAAATGTTTATCTCTTTTTATCTCTTTTTTTTGTCCTCTTGAGCTTCTGTATGTAAAATAAAATGGTGAAGAAGTGCTGTCATTTCTAGCTGTGCGAGCTTGGGCAGATTTCTTCATCTCTCTGAGCTTCAATTTCCTCATCTGTAACATGGGGAGGGGGGAAGTCACAGGACCCACCTCGTAGATGTCATGAGTATTATAGGAGAAGGCTTGCCTGGCACTTGGTGAGCACTAGAGAAAAACCAGTTACTATTATGATGACTCACGGCTGGGAACTTTTTTCTCCTACCAGAACCGGGCTCCACATAGTTCCTCACTGTGTGTGGGTGAGCAGTTGGGATGAGAGGGGAGCAGGGCAGGGAGGGTTCTAAAGGGCTCAGAGCCTCTTTTTGCCTTAGGGTGGGCTCTTGTGGCAGCCTGTGGGGAGGCGTTCTTGGGTGGAGGCTGTTCAGTAGCCCTTGCAGGTCTGGTGAGGTAGGGTGACTTGGGGGGCTTCTTCCATTGGCAGTTCCCTCTGTGCTTAGCCTTTCTCCCTACAGACATGTGCTGTACCACCAGGAGAGTGTGCCTGGATGTGTGACTTAGTCACTCTAGGTTCAGATTCCTACTTTGCCACTGACTGGCTGGGAGAGTTTGGGCAAATCATTTAACCTCTGTGAAATGGAGACAACCTGAAGTATCTCCCTTGTAGGGTGGATACAAGGAGGAAATGAGAGAAAGCACCTAAACTCCTTGCTACACAGGATGTACTCCAAGAGTTGTTACTGCCATACCACGTATCCTATGTATCCTACGCATTGTTACCCCATTCCACAGCAATCCCAAATGGGAAGTCCTAATAGCCCCATTTGGTAGAGGAGAAAGTTGGGGTTCACCAAGGGTTAAATGACTTCCCTGAGGGTTCACAGTTATTAAGGATTCAATCCTTTGTCTTCCATTCATTACCCTTTGCCACCTCTACAAAAGGTTTGCAGCTTTCTGCACTGGGCTGGGCACCAGTGGGTGGGAAGCTCTGGTGCTGGACGGTTGGCCCTCCTATGGGTTCTGTGGTCAAGTGTTTTAATCTTCTGGGAAAGAGAGGAATGTTCCCATCTAGTCCCTGGGCGGCTGTCCTGGGCTTATTAGAGGAGCCTTGGAGCTGTTGGAAAGAGTTGCAATGTAAGGAATTCTGCTTTGCAAGTAGTCACTTCTCCATCTGTCTAGAGTGAGCCAGAAGTGGGGCCAGGGTCCTGTGAAGAAGAGGGAGGAATTTTACTATTTGTGTATGACTCGGTTATGAGAAAGCAAGTAGGCTGACCAAGAAAGCAAGCTAGGACTTTTAAGGGCTGGTGAAATCTGGCTTTCAGCAGTTCCGTTCTGTTGTCTCTCTCGCATTCGTTTCACTGGCCACACCTTTAAAGGAGGGGGAGAATCAGAATTAGACTGTGACAGAGAAAGTGTGTGAGTGTGAATGTATATGTGTGTGTGTGAGTGTGTGTGTAGGGAGCGCTGGGGATGATGGGTGCTGGGGGGTAATAATCTGCTTCAAGGAGGTTTTCATTTCTGGCCACACCAGCGCTGTGGTAAGGCAAGTCCGGAAGGCATGCGAGGAGACTTGAGGGAATATTTGAATGGAAACTACAGTCAACAACTCCATATGATCCACATGTGGCTTTCCCTGAGGCAAGTTTTCAACTGCATGGTGGCCTCCCCCAGTCACTCCACAGGCTGCTCTGACACCATTAATATTTGCTGAAGCAAGACCTGAGGTTCGTTGCAGAGGGATTACGTAATGTATTCCAAAACCAAATGTCAGTGTTTTCCTTTCATTACCCATTCTTCCGAATTGGCTGGGCCTCCATAGACCTCCACTTGTGTATCATTCCAGAGTCAGTTGGTAGTTACGAAGCACCTACTGTGTGCGAAGGCCTCATGGGGGAGCTGAAGAGTTGGCTTTAACACTGACAAGTGTTAGTTGTAAGCTCTGCTCACTCGATAAGCCCTTGTATTCCAACCAAGGGAGGTTGTTTAGATCCACCATCAAGAGGTTGTCACTGGCATGGATCTAGGACGTCTTCTGAGTTGAAGTGGGCGTGGAGGTGGCTGCTGAGAATACATGTGGGTAAAGAACTTGAAACCCTCCATTTCAATTTTTACTCTGCCCTGGGACTGACATTCTTGCTCTTTGCCCCTCGCCTCTTCCCCGGGCTCTCCACGATGTCTCTATGTATCCCAGGACAGGATTGCAGTGGTATTCCCTGATCGCTCCAGAAGAGAAATTCTGAGTCGTGTTTGCTGGGACTCCTAGACTGAAAAGCTGACATGATAAAAGGAATACCGTTGCTTTAGAGCTCCTATTCCCCCTACTCCCCCACCCCCCGTTTTCTCTCCATTCTCTTGAAAATCAGGCCAGCTCTCTGATGGTGGCCTTTTGTTTCTTTTTCTATTTTGGTTCTGCCTTCGTTAAGGTAAGCGCGATTTAATGTCCCAAGAGGCAGGCTGGTGACCCTTCAGGCCAAGTGCCTGGATGTGGCAAGGCTATAATAAATATTGAATGGTGAGAGCAATGGAAATTTAACAAAGCCATAACTGAGGAGACCACAGAGGGGCAGTGGACTGGTTAAGAGGCTGTTGGATGAGCTGGGTAGTATTTCTACTTCAACCTGATTGAAATGTCGGCTAAAAAATCAATGCTGTTGACTAGTGATAATTTACAACGTTCCCGGTGCTAAGTAGTTCCCCGCTTAAGAATGCGTTGGCTGGGCAGAGATTAGTGCAGGGAGTTGTGTGTGTCACAATGAATCAGACGCATTATAGGTCAGCCCTTTATTTGTTTCATCATGACTTTTACACAGTTGTCATGTAATTTATGGCTGCTTTCACGTTGTCAAACATTTTCATTGCATCTTCTCCTTTAACACACTCCTGACACGGACGCGCTGTCTTGGAAGGCTTGGTATTATTTCATAATCCGAGAGGAGGCCTATAAACCAACAAATTACACTATCTTCGGGCTAATCTAAATGCGCTGCAGATTAAAATCAGAGCTCATTTGTCCCTGATGCAAATTATTAAGTTCTAATTATAAATATCCATTTAATTACCCCATACATTTTTATTTTGCGGACCCTTTTGAGCATTGCTGTCTGCTACTGGGGGGGAGATGCATGGGAGACAATCTGCGGTAATTAATGTACACTTCCCAAATGGTAAAGGATAAACATATGCTGCTTTGTTTATCTTATTTATTGATTGATTAGATGTATAGAGACTTTGGCATCGGCACAATCCAAAGTTGAAATCCTTTTAAAAATGAAAACTATTTAAAAATCTTCTGGGAGGAAAAAGCAAAATACAGCCAACCAAGAGCTGTCTGCTAGAACACATCGTCCTAAAATGTAGGATTTTCACCAGATTCTGAAGTTGAGCCAATCTAGATTTTGCAGAAGATAAGGGTGAGAGAAACCATATCTGTTTTATACCTAGAATGTCAAATCATTTTTGGTAATAGAAAAAACTATAATGTTTAGTAAAAATGACATCCTTATTTCCAGCCCTGCTACCACTCTCTACTAGGAAATAACAGTATCTGCATGTATTAGGAAGACAATCTAATTGAGAGCCTTATGATCAACTGTTTGATTACCAAAGAGTAAAGTAAAAAATGAAAAGAACGATAAAATAAAAATTTGTAAAGGCCTTATAACTAGACTTTTACTCTTCCATGAAGGCAGTGGAAAAATTACCAACACTGATTTGGGAAGGAGGGAAAGGATTGAGGTCTTTTGGAATTTTTCTAGAACCACACTTTAACTTTTAATGATTGTGGAAAGACACTGGTCTGGGAACTATGTTCTGACTCTGAGCTGTGAAACCTTGGGTTCCCTTCATCTCTTGGCATTTTAGTTTCCTCATCTGTAAAATGGGTAGTTGGACCGGGTGGGTCTCTAAATGGTTCATATATGTTCTAGCATACTGGTGGGTCTCTAAGCTCTTGTCGTGTTCTAGCATGCTCTGAACACACAGGCAGGTGGATTGATTTCCTGCTTTTTTTGGAATCTAGTTATTGAATGGGGTTCACCTGCAAAGAGGACAGAATACTTTCTTGATTTGTTTCAAAGATAGAAGCTGTGGTGGTGATTAAAGTTTGGGCTCATGATCCCTCAGCAGAAAGAACAACTTTCAAATTGCTGGAAGCAAAACTGAAGCATGGTATAATGGAATGGTGACAATTCACAGAAGTTTCCAACCTTACAAGATTTCTCCATCTTCTAATTGTTGCAAGCTGTGGGTTTTTTTTTTTTTTTTTTTTTTTTTTTTTAAATAAACTCTAAGGAGTGTAGTGTGTATTTTCTCCAAGCTTGCTTTTTTGGGCAACTCTAGCTGTGTCAAAATAGAAATACGTTTGACAAAGAAATCAGTTGAATTCAAACAATCAGGTATTTTAAATTCAATTAACTGACTGAATTCAGTGATATTTTCCTTCTGCCTCCCCCAAAAGCTGGTTTCTCTGTATGGACACAGCCCACATATGCTGAGTTCTTGGAGTTACAAATTCTTGCTTGTTAAAGGCATCCGATGCAACATGTTTAGAAGAACTCTCCCTCTGTTAGTGTTGAAGACAGCATAAATTGAGGGAAAATGTTCTTTTTTTATTCATCATGTAGGTAAAAGCATATGGCCTGTTCTGGAACATGTGATCTTTGCTATCCATTTTTCTAAACTTGTTTACCATTGACTTTTAGCACGGATGTTTCCGTCTTCCACACGTCCAACAGATACCATTTATATGTGGCATTAAATTAGATAGAAAATGATGTTTTTAGAAGCAGACTGAAAAACAATGTTCAAAGTTATTCTTTGGATAATAATTATTTAAAACTTTCTTTTATTATCGCATGTGCTGAGAATGAGAGGGGAATAGCCCAGTTGTGAAATATGTGTTCCCTGTAGGACAGAGGCACTTTTGATCTACAGCTCAATAAAAAAGTAATTTATTTAAATTACTGCCTTTTTAATTTATAATGTTTTCGGGATTTTTATTAGGAGTGCTCTATTTGGGCACTGATAATCAGCTATTTCAGATTTTGCATGCTCTTTGTCTCTGGCAAAAGCAAAACAAACACAAAAAACCCCCACAAAAAACAAGTTTGGGGGGAGGAGGGAAAACAGGGAAAGGGAAAAAGTTTAGTCCTAAGCCAAACCAAAGGAAGATAACGAACAGACTGAATGAATGGCAGCCACCCAGAGGTACCACTTTCCCCTTCGGTTATTACCTGAAGAGAAAGCATGATAACATTCATGCCAAAAAGATAGGTGACAAAATATGTATTCAGATATGAAGTTTAGGATTTCATAGCCTGATAATCTCTCTTCTCCTCCTGCCCCTCATATGGTGCAGATGTTTCAGGCGTTGTATTGTTAATGTATGATAGGATTGCTGTTGCTAGGACAGGCTTGGCTCACGAATGGGGTCAGCTGTGTCACAATGTGATGTATGGATTATGTTTACCATGGCATATTTTGTTTGTGAGCTGGGCTGTGAGATGGGAGCAGATGATAAATGAAGATACCCTACAGTTTTCACACTTGTTCCTGTGGTCCTGTGTCTCCAAAAGAATCAAGCACCTCTGATAATGGAGAGGTATTTATGAGGACATAATTCGATTTCAAAGTTGTAGATCTCTGGCTGAAGTTTAAGATGTGATAGTCCATTACGTTAATGTCTTTAGTTAAAGCTCTTATTTGACTTAAATAAATTATTTAGGCTTTGCTGCTGAAACTTGGGTAAATCCATGAACTTTCGGGCTAGTTACTTTCCAGTGGCTTTGTGTGCCTTGACAATTCATTTGCTTGGGCTCTTGTGTGTTTGTATGGTTTCTAAATTTATTTCTCAAGTTTCCCTGGCAAGAAATGATTTTTCTTATTGGAGTTTTATGTGGTACACCTGTAAAAGACTTATCTCTTTTTTAAAAATGTTCCCAAATACAGCAATAGCAACACAGTCGTCACAAGATATAGCGCGCACACACACACACACATTTACACATACATATATACTGTGTATAATATAATGTATACATATATATATAGTGTGTATATACGAGTATATATAGAAAGAGAGATTGAGAGAGTAGAAGATCTTTAGATTTACCATGATTTCATTTTTAGTATAGAAGTTTTAAAAATTGTCCACATGAATTCCTCTTTTCATCATGCTATTTGTCTCCGAGGGCCTGAGGGTCTGTGTTTCACATAGCCCCGGACTGAGGGGCAGCGTTGTACATTGAGCGACAACGGTCTGAAGCGGAACTCATGGATGGCTGCCTGTACCTTGGCCTTCACTGAGTTGAGAAGACTGGTCTTTCTTGATCTCTCTCGGCGGCTGTAACACTTGTTGCCTTGAAGTCCCCTTCTCCAGAATTCAGCCACAAGTCTGTTTCCTGTGACCTGTCTCTGCATCTGGTTAAATGGACGTCAGTAATCTGTACACAGTTACTTTTTACTGATTTTATATCCTGAAAGATATTAAGTCCAACAAGCTTTTACACACCAAATCTGCAGAGAAAACAGCCAGGCAGTTTTTGTTTCAATCTCCTCGTCTCTCTGGAGCACTAGTTCCAGAGGCTGATCAATAGCTTTTATTGTAGACCTCACTGTCTCGGAAAGCATTGTGACCATATCCTGCCTAAAAATAGTATTTGCTCTTGCCTGCAGAACCTTGACCTGTGAAAACCCGTTTGGAACATAACTGACATACATAGTCAGCTGTATATCCAAGACACGCTCTGTGAATGAATTCTGTACAGAACTGTCCAGGAGAACACTTTCTTTGAAGAAAACATAAATACCGGTTCTGAACACTGGGAGTGCACCTACTTGCCTGATGGGGTGATGGGACACGCAGTGGAGAGTGAGGGAGACTCCAGGCCTAGGGGCCATTGAGAGGAAAGAGGCCCTCACAGAGGATTCCTGGAGGGTGCAGGCGACCCCAAATAGGGCAAAGGACTGCAAAGGACAGAAGTCTGGATTGAAGTACAAGGTGGCTTTAAATAAGGTCTGCGACCCTCCTTAGAGAGTGTGACTCTCCAAAGCTTTTCTTGTCAGCCTCAGTCTTGAGCCTTGGTGAAAGGGATCCTCTGAAGCATGACCTGGATGGAAAGAAGTACTTCTGAGTCTAAAGTAACTCCTCTATTTAGTGATAAGGAATTGTTGTCACTTTATTTTTTTAGGTGTGATAATGGTTTTGTGGTGAGAGAAAAAAAGTCTTTATCTTTTAACAGTACAAACAGAAGTATTTACCGATAGAATGATAGAATATCTGGATTCAGTATAAATAAGCTAGTGGGCAGGGTTGGTGTTAGGGTTATAGATGAAAGAAGATTGGCAATGACTGGCTAGTGGTGGAAGCTGGATGACTCATACTTGGGAGCTGATTTATACCACTCTCTCTCCTTTTGTATATAGGTGAGATTTCCCTGAAAATAAAGGTGCTCCCTGACTGGTAAAGAGCAAAATGGCCTTATTCAGTGGATGTTACTTCTTCACCAAAGGTTTGGTTCAGAGGTAGGGAGGGGACAGGTGTACTGTGGGGAAGAAAGTACTTGTGAGCTTGTCTAGTATCTGGACAGTTCAGTGTTAAGGGGTCATCTTAAAGTCTGCACTGTGTACTGTGCTCCATTCTCCTGGAAGAAGAGATCCTATGATTTTTTTTCCCCAGTGCATAAAGGAGAGCTTCATTGAGTTTCATCCCTGGGGCCTCTTTTCATCAGTTGGTGTTGGGGAGAAGCAGGTGGGCAGTGCCCGCTTACCTGGTAGTGTTGAGGAAGACAAGTCTCTTGGGTCTTCCGAGGTCATTTGTACCCTGGCTATTTGAGAAAGATGGTTTGCCTGAGAGGAGGCTGACCACACCCTAAGGAAGAAGGGGATCAAAACACAGGCAAGGGAGGACTGGGTTACAGCCTCCCAAAGGTGAAAGGGAGCGGTACAATGATTACACAGCTGTAAAGGGGCATTTTGTTCTCTTTAGCAAAAGCCAGGACTGTCACTGAGTAGTGTGAAAGTGAGGCCACTGGTGGTCTTAGTGCAGCCAGTCTTGTCAGAGCCAGGGTGGGCCTGCTTCTGCCATAGCTGCTGCCTGGAAGCTGAGACCAGCCTTTCTGAGCCATTCCCAGGTTCAGGTCCCTCTGCTTTTACAAAATGTCCGCTCCTGCTCATTTCGCGCAGAGGCTATTATTAGCAAGTGTCACTCAGTTATCTGAGAGTGGCGCTTTTAGCTGCCATCTAAGTGCATGACACTTGGGTTTACAGCAGATTAAATTAAATTTTAGGCTGGTTTGGCTTCACTGGCAGTAGACAATAGGACCAGCTGTTGTAGAAATGTAACCTGGCACCCTCAAGGACCTGTGTGTGTGTGTGTGTGTGTGTGTGTGTGTGTGTACGCGCACGCTCACATGTGCACTTTTGGGAGTTCTGAGCACGCAGGTAAATCTTGGGTGATTAGGGACCTGACAGGCACCATTGTGGGAATGGGAAGGTGCCATTGTCTGAGGCTGACCTTGGGGCTACCCCTCCTTTTTCTCTTTTCTGTACTTCATCCCTTCCCAAAAGAGTGTGACAAACAGTTTCTCCATCTTGATTTTTTTTTTGTTTGGTTGCAAACGGAGTGTACGAAGCTGGAATACTTTCTACTATTTGCACATGCATGTCAGTGTTTCTCTGCAAAGAAGAGGCTAAGCTTGCACGAAAACACCAAAGGAAGCTAACAGAAGGACATAGATGGTTGTGGCCTTATTGCAATGTGATGACCAAGTTGATCTGATGGGTATTGTAGGCAGAGTGTCTGCCTCCCGCGTCCTGCTGTGTACCTCAGACTCCTGTAGGTCCAGAGGCAGACAGCCCTTGGGGTGGGAGTAAGGTCTGCCTTTTAAAATGCAAATATCCTCACTCTCCTTGGTTCTTGGTGCCTGGTGTGGTTGTGCCTGTGAATTTAGGACCTTTGTGCTTCATACTTTTGAGTCAGAGCAAAGCAATGTACATCAACATCACTCATTTAAAATTCTTCAGAAAACTCTGGGGAGATAATTTCTCCTTATAACCAGAAAGTAAGTGTGTCGTGTACATTATTTCACCAAAGGGAGATACCCTTTACTTTTTAAGATTTTAAAAATTCTGTGGCACTTGATTTCAGTTGCTCAGACTCCAGAATTTATACTCACTGATTAGTAATACATTATGCAAATAATTCAGTTTACATATCCAAATACTGTTTTTGCATCATTCACACCTCATGTCTTGAAAAAAAAAAGTGAAATGTTTCCTCAAAATAAACAAAACCTGTGGAAGAGTTTATTATAAGGGTGAAAATTAAAGAAGCACCCATTTGCCAGGGAACTTTTGAGGAAATTTTTTTTTTTTTTTTTTTTTTTAGATTTTATTGGGGAAGGGGAACAGGACTTTATTGGGGAACAGTGTGCACCTCCAGGCCTCCCCTCCGAGTCAAGTTGTTGTACTTTCAGTCTTAGTTGTGGAGGGCGCAGCTCAGCTCCAGGCCCAGCTGCCATTTTCTAGTTGCAGGGGGCGCAGCCCACCATCCCCCGGGAGTCCAACCGGCAACCTTGTGGCTGAGAGGATGTGCTCTAACCAACTGAGCCATCTGGGAGGCAGCTGAGCTCAAGGTGCCGTGTTCAATCTTAGTTGCAGGGGGCCGAGCCCACCATCCTTTGCGGGACTCGAATCGAACTGGCAAACTTGTGGTTGAGAGCCCACTGGCCCATGTGGGAACAGAACCAGCAACCTTCGGAGTTAGGAGCATGGAGCTCCAACCGTCTGAGCCATCGGGCTGGCCCAGGAAATTTTTAATATTCTTGCATAAATAATTCTGCAAGGTTTTTTTTTTGTTGTTTTTTTGCTTCTACCCATAGGGCATGCCATGAAGGTATATTATGTGATCTTTGGCTTTCTGGATTTTTCAATTTTTGGAAAAAAGAAGCCATAACACTATATCAGATACACATCTGTGCATATATACGTACAGCCATAAATGAACATTTAAGTTGAGTTATTTGAAGGAGGTAAAATAATTGCTTACCAGTGACATGATTTTTCCACCAGAGAGAGGGGAGAGTAAGTAAATGCAAACTTTGAATATTTCATGTTGAGAGAGAGTTAATTAAGCCTAGCCATGAATGCTTACGTTATAGATTGGCAAATGGCAGTGCCCTGTGAAAAGTATCTCTTTTCTTTCAGTGGGTTTTTATTGTCATTGGATTAATTCAGGAGAATACAGGATGTGACCCGGAGCCCTTGTCTGAATAAGCACGTTCCCATGCTCACGTGAATGTCTAAACCAGTGGCTTTGACCTCACATGTCAGAACAGAACTGGCCTCAGAAATCTGCCCAGATTCCACTGGTTCCAACCTCATACTCTGGAATGGCTAACTTACTGCTGTTGCAAAGCATGTCAGATTGCAGGAGGAACTTCCCTCAGAAAGAAGGAAGGACAGAAGGAAGGGAAGAAAGCCAGTAGGGACCTTGTTTTTTCTCTGCGGTGCGAGTGCTGTCATCTTTCTCGTACGATGCTCCACACCCATCTCCCCTAACAGGTTATAGACACATTTTTGGCACTGCATAAAGTCAGCGTTCCAACATGTTTTTAATCTTTAACTTTCACGTCGTTAAAAGTCTGATGTACTGACTCTCAGATGCCTGGAGATAGTTCAGGGCACAGCACCTGACAGGTGTAATGTTTTGTGTTTTATGTCTCTCAGTATGGAGGTTACAGAATCAAAAAGGCCACAAAAATGCCTTAAAGATGTTGGTCCTTGTATACTGACAGACACAGTCCTTAGGTTCCCTTTCTTGCCCCACTTTCACACCTACCTTATTTATTTATTTATTTGGTAGCCTGTATTTGAAAAGGGCCCTTGGTGTACTTAGGAGACAAGAAACTTCTTGCCGTGGTATAACCTACCAGGATTGGAGAATCTCGCCTCTCTTCATTTTCTCTCAAGGGTTGAGAGACATGTACCAGAGCTCCTTTAAAAAATGGCCTCTCTTTTTTCTGTGGATTGTAGGGAGGCAGATTTGGTGTGTCCTGTGGCTTCAGGACTTAACTTGAATGACAACATGTTGGTAATAAGCAGCCCCATGAACTACTGCTGAGAACGACTCTGTCTTCATCTTTACTCATCAGACACTGGCATGTTGATGAAGTTCACCCAGCTTTTCTTGAGCCTAAACAGTAATTGCTGGGTCCTCAGAATGCTCTGTGGCAACCCCCTCTTACATTCTGGTTCCTGGATGGACTTTTTTGGGAATTCTGCAATGATAAGTAGGCTCCTAAAATTTCTTTAACAGGCTCACCTCCACTCTGGTGTGTGGTAATTCTCAGATTGATCCTAGATGCCTAGATGCTTCTTGCCTTGTACCCTTCCCCTCTCCCCGCCATGTCTGTGCATGTGAGAAACTGACATTCTCATGTGTGATGCCCTCCCACATGCAATTTCTGGCTGGGCCCTACCTCTTACTCTCCACTCGAGTAAGCATAATGAAATTCAGGTGAGTTGGAATGTCATTTTACAGGCACAATCTTGAGTGTGCTCTAACACATACACTTAAAGAGTATATTTTATTAGTAGTAAGTGGTAACAAAATTCTTTGGACTCCTTTCATGACGGGCTGCAGCACACCCATGCAGACCTGAAGGCCTGCTCCAGTTCTGCCTTCACCTCTCATGCCTTGTGCAGTGAGGGAGCTCAGCAGATGTTGAGGAGGGAATAAGGCCAGACGATTTCAGATCCAGCTTTGTCGGAGGGAGTCTGGATAGAGAAAAACTGGCCTTCATTTTTTGTTTTCTTAAATGAAGAGAGCTAGATCCCAGTAGTTATTATAATGTGTTTTTAAAGAACTTCTCTCTTCCTCTCAAATTGACTTTTTGGGCAAGGCTCTTGTTCCTCGTTAACCAGAGTGTCTGAGGAATCACAGAATATAGTACAGGTCTTTGAGTGGAGGCATTTTCCTTCGTGAAAGGGGAGGTCAGTATTTACTGAGTCTCTTCTGTGTACATATAGGTTCGTGCAATCCTGTGGTTCACCCTCTCAATTTACAGATAAGGAAGGCTGAGGCTGAGAGGGGAGCGATGTCCCTGAGGCCACTCACTAGGCAGTGATAGAACTGGGCCTCACGTGTTCATGCTGGCTCGCTGTACCAACTCTTATAGCCAGTCCTTGCCCAGCAGGACCAAGGGGTGGCTCCTTGGGCTTCTGCCAAGAAACTTACGCTACTCCCAATGCTTTTATTGAGACAGCTGGATTACGTTTCACAACTGGAGCTTTGCTGGTGTAGATATCGGAACTCTCTGGGCATTGTTAACCTAGGGGTCCCATGGTAAAACCCAAACAACAAAACACCCAGCCAGCTGGCCATTGCAGAGACTGGTTGTGTTGCTTTGCCCTTTCATCCCACCTCCTGCTGCCCTGTGTCCTGATCGGGCTCCCACAGTGTGGCAGTTCTAGGGTTTGCACTGTGTGCACATGGAATAGGTTGGTGTCTTCATCCAGGTCGTTGGACATATGGGGTTGATGGAGTTGGGATGATGGTAGGGCCCACACCCTCTGGGGGACGGATGCGTCTTAAGAATTGGCCAGCCCTACCTCTTCTTCTAAAACCTATGTTCCTTCTTCTAATTTTAAATGCATCTCTCAATAGCAGGAAATCCTCCCTTTCGTCTACCTCAAATCCCTTATGCTTCAGTGTATGCCCATTTTGTCTTCATTCCATTCTCATCCCCAGCTTTGGTCTAAAAGACCTCATATTTTAGAATCCTTTCCTCTCTGCCATTGCTTCTTCCTGAGTAATCTCGATTCCCTGAACTTGATTGAATTCGACGATTATTTTTTAACCCATGTATTATTTTTGTACCTCTCTTTAGAACCTCCTGGTTTCCCAGGTCTTTTACTCAAACACTAGTCTGATTACTGCAGAGTACAATGGCAAGGTACCTTTGTGCTGTCTACATTCCTTACTCCAAGATCTGCACTCGGGTATCTTGCTTCCTTTTTAAAAAAACCAGTGCTTCATTGATGACTCATGCTCAGCTTGATGTCCACTAGGAATCTCAGATCTTTGTCAGCTATCTTTGAGTGCAGTTAAACTTTCACTCCCAACCATATTGATGTCACAGCTCTCCCTTCCCAGGCCGCCCTCTCTGTCCTTGTTCATATTGAACTTCACTCTCCACTCCTGTCCCAAGTTCCCTGACCACCTGTCTGCTTCACCAGGTGGCGGAGAGTTATGATCCTGTCTCTGAAGATGCCTCCTCCCTCTTGGCTTCTCTCCCAGTGACAACTTCATGGAGGCTGAGAAATACAGTGAGTGGCCTTTCTTGCCTCACTTACTGCTGGGGAGAGAACTATTCATAACTTTCTGCTGACATCTGGAGAACATAGGTTTTGGAGGACCAGAGCCCAGGTTTCCCACAAACCAACAGAGCCAAGTTTTTTTTGTTTCCTGCACAACCTGTGTTATAATGGTAGGAGCTAGTCATTGTGTTTAATAGTAAAACAAAATCTAAGTGCGCGTAATAAGCACATCTTTTCTGTGTGCTGGGGTAAAGAGAGGTGACAGTGAATGTGTAGGATGGTAGGAAAAGCATTACAGACATGGGAAAGCATTTCAGAGCACACGAACATGGCATGAGTAATAGGCTTATAGCCACAAGGCTCAATTTTCAATCCCTGCCTCCCATTTTTGTACCCCAGTTCAATCAGTTAAGACATAAGTGAAGTGGTGAGAGTAGGGGCCACCTGCTCCTCAGACTCCAGGGTGTTTGTAGCCCAGGACCCCTTTGTGGGCGTTGGCCCAGCAGGGCCCACAGAACGTCCTCCGACTGGAACTTTCTCAGCCTGACTTGCTCACTTCCTGTTCTGCCCTGCCCAGAGGTGACTTGGTAATCCCCACCGTATGACCTCATGGTAGGCTCAGAGGCCTGGGAACTTCTGCCTCCAGTCTCAAGTCAGGAGCAGAAATGGGGAAGCTGGGAAGTTGGGGGCTCAAGAGTCGGTTGGAAACCCCTGCCATCTGTGTCAGACCTGTTTTCCTTCCATCAGCCCCTCTGTTCACCCCCACATTCTCCTTGCCTGAAAGCACTAGGCTGTGTTTCAAAGAAGAAAGAGGTAGCTTGTTTCCATATACATGTATTGAGTGCTTGCTTCTGTAGCGCCTTCCCCTGGGCCAGATCTCCAAGGCCATTTCTCCAGATCACTAAGAATGTCTGAGTGGGGACCTGGCAAAGGCTCGACTCCGTCAACTAGTGGCTCTAGCTCCTTTGGCTCCCTTTGGCGGAAGTGTTGCTCTGGAATTAGTGAGAGGGCATCAACAATATTTACATTGCCTCCTGGGTGTCAGTATTTTCTCTTCCCAAAACTATGACCCTTTTGAGGGCAAGGACTGTTTTACTTTTCACATTTTCATGTCCCAAATAATGATGGTTCATATATGGTATTTAATTTATACTTTGTTCAGGCTGATTGATTGCAAGTGAAAAGACCAGGCTTTGAATTGTATTCCTTGGCTCCCTGTGGTGGAAACGTGCCAAGGCTGGGTGAGTTTATTTTCCCCCTTTCTCCCTGTGGACAAGATGAGAAAGGGGATGGCATCTTTGCAGACTTCACTCCATGGGCGCCTTTTCCCTTGGCCAAACAGTGAGCTCTCTGCTTCCAGCTTCTGCCCATTCTCACCTGGAAGTTGGTGTGGGGGAGGCTCCTCAGGCTAGGGGCTCCCCTGGGGGTGTGGAAAGCTGGCAGCAGCATCCTGTCATCAGCCCAGCTCATACCAGAAGGAAGTATGGCCCATATTCAGAAGAGACTGAGCACTGCTCTCCTCTGGTCGCTCTGGCTGATGTTGGGTTGGGTTTAAATGGTGATTCATTGTCTCTCTCTCTCTCTCTCTCTCTCTCTCTCTCTCTCTCTCTCTCTCTCTCTCTCTCTTTCTCTGGTGTATGTGTATGCGTGTATGCAAGACCTTCGATATTTAAGTAGGAAAATCCTCTCTTGCCAGTGGAATTCACCAACTTTTGCAGTGTTACCCTTCTCAGTGTGTTGTGAAGAGTCATCCAGACCAACTAGATTTACTTGCACAACTCTAATTTATTTCATAAGAAAAAAAAATTAATTCCATGTTTAGAAGGCCGGTTCTCCAAGTCTCAGGACTGTCCAGAAGTGGGTTGCTCAGCACTGCTGTTCCATTAGAGGTGCGGGCAGCCCACAGCCTTCTAGTTTGTTTGTGACCTTTCTCATATTACTTTGTTACCTGCTCCCACCTGTACCACCGGCGGTGGCCCAGCACAAAAGCGTTCCCCTTAGAGAGCCTTGGGGAGCTCTGCTGGCTGGCAGTGCTTTGGGGGGAAGTCTGGGAAGAATTCGCTTGTGTGGCTAGAGGTCTCTGTGACCACCTCACCCCAGCCCAGGTAGCCCACCTGCCTTTCCTCAGGCCATCATCCTTCCTTCCTTTTCCCCCTACCCTTCTTTTCCCTTCCCCGCTCCTTCTTTGGGACTTTAAGATCTTAGACTTAGAGAATTTAAGGTAGTGTATCTAGAATCCAAGTCTTCTGACTCAGTCTAGAGTGTTTTTTCTACTGTAGTCCTGGAAACAGTTTCTCTTCCATGGAGGTGCCTGTCTGTGGAAAGCATCGAGTCTGGCTTATTGAGAAGACAGACCACCTGCCCTTTGGACAGCACCCCTGTGTAGGTGCTGGCCCATCCGTGCTCAGTTCTAGAGCAGGCTTGCACCTCTAATTTCTCAGATGCTGACATGAGGGGAGTAGTAGTTGTGGTGGAGACTTTCCATCCTTGCCCGGGATGAGTCTGTTCTGTTTTGGGTGGGAGTGGGTGAGCCAGCCCTTGGAAGGAGGGGGGCACCTAGAAGGGAGAGGGCAGGACAGGGAAGATCCTGGCAGGATTTGAAGGTATGTTCTAACAAGAGAGAAGAAGCAGTTCTTGCTAGGGCTGACCCAACACCACCCCGGTGAAGCACCCCACTCCCACTCCCGTGGGGCACTTGGCTTTCGGGCATTGGGCGGTGGCATCTGCTGCAGAGTAGCTTCGAGGGGGCATGGAAGCAGCGTCACCTCACCGCCTGGCAATGAATGCCCGAGGAGTGGGCCTCTGAGTGCAGGAACTCCATCTGGTGCAACTCTTAGGACTCAATTCCGTCCCTACTTTGTCCCACACTCCACCATCCTGGAGTGGTGTTGATTGCATAGATTGGGGACCAGGGCACCATGGAGGTGTGCTGCAAGCCTAATTAGCCCCTAAGTCCCTGACTCTGGTCATTCTCCTCCCAGGAGAGAGACTTTCTAAGAGTTGTTGGGATGAGAAAGAGAAAGTAACACTTCCCCTCAAAGGCTCTGCAGCCTGTGGATTATGGTGGGGTGGGGGTGAGTTCTCACTCTCCCCAAAACTCTCCCCAAAGGTGACTGTTCTGTGGAGTGTCCTTTCTCTCCCTCTCTTGGGGGTAACTAGAGGTGCTGGCATGGTCAAATGGAACTTGTCAGCTGTGGCCCGGGTGAGATTCATCTCTGAGATGGCTAATGGGTCAAACTCCTTTCCCCTTGTCTCATCCAAATGGATGCATGTGGGTGGACAACATGGTCAAGTTTATTTCTTCACTTAGCTGTGTATTGCAGTAAAAGCTGCCTGTTCTCCTGCCCCTCGTTAAAGGGGACTCATAGTTGAGAAGCTAAAAGAAAATAAACCATCTTCCTCAGACTGTGATCCTCTCCCGGCTCTGAACCAATTTCAAGTAACCGAGGACGGCCCTAATGCCTACCTTATCGAAGCCTCTTACATTAGATACACAGCATGAAGCTTTTGGGGGCTTTCGTTTTCAGAGGACCAAAGAATTAGAGCTGAAAGGAGAAGCGGATGCCATCTAATCTCATTCTTATTCAACTCCAGTTTATTGAGCACTTACTGTACGCCTAGCACTGCGCTGGGTACTGGAGATACATAGATGAAGAAGACAGGCACACTCGCTCATGAGGCTTGACTTTATGTGGGAGACAGATCGGTGCGGGGAGGGAGGCATATGGGGCAAATCCTTACACCCCAGAGCCAGAAGGTCTAACGTACACAGTCTAAGAGAGGTGAAGTGATTTGCCTAGGCCCTCAGCTACCTAGCAGAGCTCAGCCACAAACCCAAATAGGTTTTTCTGAGTCCAAACCTATGCCTTTTCTAGCACATCAGGCAGCTACCTTTAGCAACGCGACAGAGTTACAGGTGGGCCGCTAAGTTGCCTTCTGAATTGCTTCCTTTAAAGTGTCCTAGATGAGCAGGCTTCCTCTTTGGACAGCTCTCCAGGGAAGGAGAGCACAAAGCTTGCTTTGCGGCTTCCCACCCCACTGTTTCTTAGCCTTCCAGTTGTTTGGATAAAGTTGCAGGCCCAGGTCAGCACACATGTTCATTTTGGAGTCACTAAGACACTATTTCCTGCGAGGAGTTACTGTATATTTGGCCCAATTAGTACGAAACGCTGAGCCTTTGAACACTCATGCCAGTTACTAGAAGGCCAGCTTGGTGAGTTGCATGTAGCAGATGAAGCACCTCACGTTCTTATTTATTTGTGTGTTTGGAAAGAAAAAAAAAATCCTACTTGCTTTACCATTCCTTTTCTTCTTGCCTTCATGGGAACAGAGTGCACAAAGCTTAGAGAATTGATGGCAACGCTCCCTACCATTGTCTTATATTGCGAGCTGCTTCTATGCCTCCTGCATTTTCAACTTAGTACAGCTTTTCTATGGCTTGGAAAATCCGTTGACTGAGTGATGATTGTTTTCCTGAAACGGTGCAACATGTAAAGCGGTGGTTGTCATTAATAGTGCAGTTATGTAGAGTGTAGCTCTTTAAGGCTTCAGTTTCAAATCAGATTAGTGCTCTGTTAACTTAAAATAGCCCCAAAAAAGAAGAAAGAAAAAAAAAGAACTGTCGGAAATCAGAGGGAAATATTAGCATTATGAAACATGTTAACAAGTGGCCATTAGCACTTTATGTCTGCATGAATAGCATCTTTAAGTGTTTTATTGGTAACAGAATAGAGTAGAGTCACATAGAATGGCATTTCTTTTCAAATTGGCAAGTTCTTTTAATTCCGACTTCTCCTTGTTATTGCCTACTGGGGAGCATTTATTCGCTTGTCAAAATGTACGCCAGGGTGGGAAAAGGTACTTTAGCTTTTCTGGCTGATCCCTGGCTCTCAGGTGTAAGGGATTTGCCCCTTCCCCATGGCCATCCTAACACCCCTCCCACCTGGAGGAGGGAGAGTCTGAAAGCTGACATGGAGGAAGAATAATGCCTGGAGGAAGCTGGCACCTCAGGGCTTGTGTCTGCCCAGTGCCCCTGCACAGCGTTGAGTGTGAGTTTGTGCATCTCAGTTTGCAGAGACACGTGGCTGGCTGCAAGGGTGTGTGTGTGGGGGGAGAGTGGTGAGGGGGTGGATGGTGGTCGCCGAGAGATGGGAGCTTTGAAGAGCTGAGGGTAGATCTTAGCTCCCTAAGCCTTAGGGAAAAAACTCTTAATTTGGTCCTGATTGGCCCCTCTCAAGAGTCCCCTATTCACTTTCCTTTCCCCAAACCAGCCAAACCCTTCCATTTGTATTATAATGCAAAATGCTGTTCCTTCTGGGCCTCAGGGCCTGTGGGGAAAATGCAAGTTGGCTGCAACTCCAACTCCAAAGCCAAAGTGACCCCAGGTCAGTCCACTGGGCGATTTTATAGGTTATAGCACTGATGAACCTCCTGGCTGTTAGGGATTCTGGAGGTTCACCGACTCATTTTGCACAAATTTTTTGAACACTTGCTCTGTGCCAGGAACTGTTTGTCGGGCATATAATGATGATCAAAACATTCAAAATTTCCCTCATCTTGTGGCACTCCCGTTCTTGCTGGGGAGAAAGACAGTGAATAAAGATGTGAATTATATAGTGTGAGCAGACTGTGTTGGAGAAAAATAAGGTAGGGACCAAGGATGGGAGATGGGTGGTGGGCACACTTTATAGAGTGATTAGGGAGCGCCCCACCGAGAAGCAAAGTCTCCAAGGAAGTGACACTAGGTCAGGTAGATTTGTGGGGGAAGAGGGTTCCAAGCAGAGTGAGTAGAAAGTGCATAATCTGCCTGGTTGTTTTTGGAGGAGCTAGGGGCCCTTTCCAGTCAGAGTGGAAGGCGTAAAGGAGGTGAGTAGGATCTAAGATCCAAGGAGAGGAGGCCAGCGCCTTGTAGGCTATCGTACAAACTTTGGCTTGGACGCCAAGAGAGATGGAGGAAGCCACTGGAGGACTGGTGTCATGTGACCTGGGTTTCCAGAAGGTCGCTTTGGCTGCTTTTTGAGACTTGAGTGAGGGGAGGTGAAGCAGAAGCTGTCAGGAGGCTGTTGCCCAAATCCAGGCAAGACGATGGCTGTTTGGACCAGGGTGGTCGGGAGGTGAGAAGGGGCTGAATTTTGGGACATATTTTGAAGGCAAAACCAACAGGATTTGCTGACACATCGGATGTGGGGTATGAATGGAAGAGGGGAGTCAGGGTGGACCCTAAGATGTTTGACTTGGTGATTGGAAGGATGAATGGCACTGCTGTTTGCTGGGATAGGGAAGGCACTGGAAGGTGCTCAAGAGGATGGCAGGGCTCAGCCAAAGCTGCGGGCTTCTTGTCCCGGGTTTCGGACTTAGGGCCAAGGGTGGCAGTTAGATTGCTCTGTTCAGGAAGGGTCGG
Organism: Rhinolophus hipposideros; assembly: GCF_964194185.1. NCBI lineage: Eukaryota > Metazoa > Chordata > Mammalia > Chiroptera > Rhinolophidae > Rhinolophus > Rhinolophus hipposideros. The sequence continues at coordinate 34,648,222 of NC_138058.1, forward strand.
AAGTGAAGGAGTGTGGCCTTCAGGAGGGGTAGTAAGGAGAACTTCAGTAGACTGCTTGCAACTGAGGTGATTTAAATAAAACTTGAACTTGTTATTCTTTGGAGTAGGTGTTGTTTTTGAATCGTTTGACTCAGTTTTCTTCTCTATTGTTCTTTTGATACCAAAGACACAGAAATATGTGCTTTGTGTCTTGCATTTTTTCCCTTAGCTTGTTTTCTCAAGCTGGGGTAGACCCTCAGGGGCTGCTGGTGAACCATGGGCTCTGGAAGTGGGTATACAAGCTGCGCCTTTCCCTGGACTTCACCTTCTCCTGGTGCCTGAGGCATCTCAGGAATCGATCACCTTGTACATCCAGAGAGTCTTTTTCTTAAGATGTGTCTGTGGCTCTGCTTTGCTCTGATCTGCCGGTCAGCCTGGGGGTTTGGAATTCCTCATGGAAACCAGTTGTCCTCCTTTCCACAGGTCCTCCTCCTTTCTTTCCCATTCCTGGAAAGAAGTTGGCTGGCAGATAGAGTGTTTTTCCTTGAAAGGAGAGTGGAGAGCCCTCTAATGGAAAAGTAAAATAATTCTTGGAATCCTCATAACACCCAAGCCCGCCAAAGCTGAGACCAAGTAAATTATTTGGGGGTAATTTGCAAGGGCCTGAGTCAAACAAATTGCCTTCTTGCCCTGACCTCAGCTTGAATCTTTAGATGAGAACCCAGTGATTTTAGGAGTATGATGAGAAACAGGAGACAGTGCTGCTGTCGGAGCCACTTTGGTGGTAAGGGGGTCCTGCAGTGGTCACGGCTCACAGGTGAACACCTTTGCCCAGCTGTAGGTTCTTTATTGCAGGAGGCGCTCCTTTACTTTCAGAAATCTCAAGAAAAACCTTACAATTGCAGTATTTAGAGTACGAGTTTAACATTCCTCAAGTTAGGCCGTAGTGTTCTCTCTCTCTCTCTCTCTCTCTCTCTCTCTCTCTCTCTCCAATTATTCTGGAATCGTAGGTGATTGAAGGGAGAGCCCATAGAAAAATCTAGGCTGCCGGCTCAAAGACCCAGGCCTGTTGTCCAAGAGACCCTCAGGGAACTCCCAAGGCTTCCAGCTATTGCCACGGTCCGGTCCGTGACCTGGAAGCATCCAGCCTTTTCCTAATCCAAGCTGAGACGGATCCCTGACACCTCCATTCTCATAGCGACACCCCTCCTTGACCCGTTTGCTGAAGTGTCTGAGAACCAGTATCTGCCCTCCTCCTACCAGTCACGTCCTTCCCATCCTGGAGGAAAATAGTCTTCAGAAAGGAAAACGTCCAGCGCAGTTCCACATTGGCTGTTCCATAACCTTACAGCCACATTCCTTTAAGAATGTGTTTTGAGGATGTTTTTCTTGCAGCAACTGGCAAACTCCTTGTTTCTGTAAATGTCAGGCGCCGTGACTGGGCTGCCATGCTGGCCCCTTTCCCCACTGCAGGGAGAGTGGCCTGGGGTGTAATTCTGTGTCCCCAAATAGCTTTTCTCTGGCTCCTCTTTCTCATCAAGTCTTGTCCGCCACATTCTAAAACAAGTGTGGCCAAGTTTGAGTTTCTTCCTATTTTTTTATTTATGTAATTTTTTGTAGTTGTTGTTGAGGGGGGCGCGGGGAGATAGCCCTGGGGCAGTCAGCATTTTAGGTTGGCACTTGGAGATGAATAACTACTTAGCTATTGCTCAACTACTTTTGTTTGTGAAATAAAGGGCAGTAAACACCATGACATGAGAGAATTTCAGGTTTATTGTGATTTCTTTTTTGTGTTTGCATCTGTCCTACTCACTTAAGACATTACTCGTAACCCCATAGGAACCAACACCGAAGACCATATGATTTTCAAGCTTTAGAAATCTGTGTGTGTAATATGTCTTTTGTGAAAAAAATTTTTTTTGTTCTTTCGCTTTAGAAACTGTAATAATAATCCATAGTAATTATCCCATAGTATGCTGTCCTTTGTTACAGGAGCACTGGATTAGTGTGAAAACGTGTCCTGTATACAGTTTCAACAGCTTGATTTTGCTTCTTCCTTCTCCCATCCCCCACCTCCCCCTTTTCTGTCATGTGCTATTTGGAAGACAATTTCCACATTTCTGCCATATGTCTTAGAAATGCTCGGGACTGAGAGGCGGTAGCAGACTTAGGACAGCGAGCTTAGTTCAGGTGGGGAGGCGGCCCTGAGTAACAGAGACTGTTATGCAGACAGCGAGCTGTTGAAACAGCTGCACTTGGAAATAGTGCTTCTCCTTGCCTGCCCTCTTTTCTTGAGAGACTCCAAAACATGTGAAAATGCAAAAGCACTTCACCAGGTTTTAACTTTTCTGGCTCAAACAGAAGCGGCTTCAGATGTAAGAGCATGGCAGTCTTTGTATGTTTAGTACACATTTTTCCAGCTTTTAAAGAAAGGCAAGCCCTTCTTTCTCACTTTTTCTCCCTTCCTTCCTTCCTTCCTTCCTTCCTTCCTTCCTTCCTTCCTTCCTTCCTTCCTTCCTTCCTTCCTTCCTTCCTTCCTTCCTTCCTTCCTTCTTCCCTCCCTCCCTCTCTTCCTTCCTTCTTTTGGTGCCTTGTTTTGCATTCTGCTGTACTAGAGAACATTTAATCCTTGGCCTCCCGTCTGTTGAGATATTATGTTTTTTTAATAGTGCTTGTTTATGACTAAGGTCAAAGACAGTATTTCAGAACAAAAATTAGAGTTAGTTCATAATTGAGTACATATGTATGTAACTGTTTATTTTTATAGTTTGCTAATTTATTTTTAAACAGCTCAGTTATGCCAACATGTTTATAGCTCCGTTCATCACAAGCCTTACCAGTCAGGGTGTTAAAAGGCACATGCTTTTCAATAGTTTGGATCTCAAGTTAAATTAGATAATGCCATCAGGTAGCAATTTAATTACATTAATTGAATGTTTAGGCGGAAAAGTAGTTTTGCAAAGGCTATAATGACATAACATTTATAAGTACACATGTATAAATCTCAGCATTATAGACATTATTTGCGGTTGCTGACAGAAAAATGGATATATATCAGGTGTTTAGAAGGAGACATGAGGGGGCTCTTTCATCAGTGGTAAATGCTGCCTTCGCAATTTAGGAGGCTGCCGGGCACGGCCATTTCCTTCGTGAGCTGCCTTTATCATTAGTCCTGGAGCAGAGACACACAAAGGCACTTGGGTGTGTGTTGTGTAGCCAGGGATTTCCTGGGAGGCTGCCTGCCAGCTTGGGGTGGCTCACTGAGCCTGAAAAGATGAGACACAATCTAGTGAGGTCTTTGTCACCTTGGAGGGTCAAGGCTTGGCACACTTGGGTTTATCTCCGTGGCACCCCCCCAAGCCAGCTCTGTCTGATATATGAGGAGGGCTGTCTCAGGGTTCCCTGGGGGTTTATAGACCAGGATGGAAGCCACTGGCAGAACCCCGGGGCATCAGATGTGGCGAGTCAGCCCTTCCCTCTTGCCTGTAAAGGTGGCTTTTCCTGTGATGCAGAGGGAGTTAAACAATAGGGCCAGAGCTCCAGCCCCTGCTCAGCTACCTCCCCCTGGTGCCCTGGGATGAAATGGGAGTGCTGGCATTTGGCTAATATGACAACCTATGTTGGGTCCTTTCCCACCTCTCTGTGATTTAGTGTGGTATCAAACGATGGCCAGAAAAAAGGGATTTTTAGGTGTGCTAAGAACAGATCCTTTGCCTATGAGTAATTCATTGTTTTCTGATACCATCTGGTTTCACCCAGGCTGCGAAGCCTTGTGTGGTGTCCCATACCCTGTAACACCCTATGTGGGTTACTTACCAAATGCCACTGTGCCACCCCCACAGCCTCTGGCCAAAAATCAGGTGGACCTGCTGTCACTCCTGGGAGTTTCCTGGATGTCAATGTTTTCTACCCACCATTGCTTTTCGGATACTGTCCCCCTCTCTTAGGCAGTTGTTCCTGGTGATATCTATAATTGGCCCTTCCCTTTAGGAGTCACCCATGAATGACCTTGTCTGAAGTTAAAGACCCAGATGGAGGAGGGTTGCTCCTCCTCATCACAGAGCGATCAGCTTGTGTCTCCTGCCTCTGGGAGGTGGGGGCAGGCGGGCGGGATTATTTCTTGCGTTGGTGGCCTGGAGGTCTCTGTTCCTTGGAGCAGGAAGGATGGAGCTGGAGGAGTGCCTTTGAAGGAAAGGAGACCTACTGGTTGGGACAAGAAGGAAAAGGAGGGTTGGTTTGGCCCCCAAGGGAAGGACCAGAAAGCTCTCACTCCCACTGAGGATTCAGTGTTGGTCCAGCTGAAAGCAGCCCCACTCGGTTGACTACCTGGTGAGTGATTTTCCCCAAGCTGACAGCTGCTCCAACACATTTCACCTACAAGTCCTGACAAAGTGGTGTATTCTTTTGGGGCTGTTATTACTGCAGCAGGCATTTGGAAGAATCTGGAAGAATGGGGCTCCAAAGCACAACCTTGAAGCAATCTCTGAATATCTGTTCGTTTCCTTCTTGCCAACCCTCCAGCTTTTTTGGTTTATGAAAAATTGGGCCCACCCCTTTCAAACATCCATTGTGCTGTTTATGATGAGGATAGAAATAAAATCGCGGTGTGTTTTTATGTTTCTTTTATAAGCCCTTTGATGAGCAGTGTCAGATTTGAGCCTCACCTCATGAGTAACCTTGTGAAGAGGCGGGAGTGGTGGTATCTGAAACCCCGGGAGGTTAAGGGCACTAAGGGCACGTCGGGTCTCACAACTACAGGACCAGGACTCCTCACTCCCCGCCCTTCACTGCTTCCACAGCCCACCCACACGGCACATCGTGGAGGCTTGCAGAAGGCGGTGTTTTGGTGGAAGGTCTATTTGAACAGTTGGGAGCAGGGAAGTAGGTGAGGGGTGCTCACTGTACAGGAGGCAGGTGATAGGAATTAGTTTGATCCCTTTAGGGTTTGCAGGGAGAGAACTGTGCCTGGCATTCAGCCTTTCTATATAATTTCAAGAGTGTATTGCCATCCCTTGAGCACCAGGGGAAAGGTTAACATAGAGGGGCTTCTCAGTAAATACCTCAGGTGCATTTCCTGGTGAGTAGCCATTCCCGTGCTCTTACTCCTAACTCGTTGCAATGCTGAGAGGAGGCTCTGAAAGGGAAGGTTTGAGGGGGACACGCGTGGAGTTGGTTATACGAGCACACTCAGCCTTCTATTCGCGTTTTGCTTCGGACTTGACTTTTCCTGGGTTCCAGGATGCCGAGCTACCATTTCAAGGAGCACATTAGTGTAAATATAAAAACCACAGGTAGTTGGAGGTTGACATGTTTGTTTTATTATGCCTTCCTTTTGGGGAGAGTGGGCTGGCAGGGTGGAAGTTTCAAGCATGTATAATATTCGGGCCTTCAGGTTGGTGGCCTCCTCTACCTTTGCAGTGGGTGGCTGGGCTGGCTGAAGCCCTGAGGCGACTTAGAAAGGGAAGGGTGGACCACACAGACCTCTGGAAGACTGCGTCTTCATCATCCCTCCTGCTTGTGTGCCAGCAAGCAGCTGTGCGTGGATGGCTGGGGAAATAGCTGTGTGGGGTGAGTGCCTGGCCCTGTTCTCTTATGTGAAGGCTCGGTGGACATCTCTGTTTTCTGTGGTGGAGTCCTGCCAGGCAAGTGTGATTGAAAAGAAGACCAGGGCCCTGTGGCACAGAGATGGTATAGGCTGAATGATCCTTTTCAGAGTTCACAGAATGTGTCACCCAAAGCCATGAATGCAGGCAGTAGGAAATGCGGGATTTAGGTCTGGTTGGGCCTTAAACACTCAGTATCTTTCATTTCCTTCCTTCCTTCCTTCCTTCCTTCCTTCCTTCCTTCCTTCCTTCCTTCCTTCCTTCCTTCCTTCCTTCCTTCCTTCCTTCCTGTTTTGGAATCAATAAACAGTTCGTAATCAATTTTCAGAAGGTTTAGATGAATGCAAATTATGGTTTAACTTTGAAAACTTTACAAAAAGAATTGAACGCTGATGAAAGATCCAGAATACCCTCTCTCTCAATGGGCATTAGGTTTGCATTTTGCCTTCAGATTGTTTAGATGGGTTAAATTAGTCGTCACAAAATGTCGCACTTTCCTGGCAGAGCCATCTGTATATTTGATGAAGGCTTTTCAGTCGTGGGTAGGAACTGCTGGGTGTAGAAACCCCAAAGCAGCCACTGGTGTGGGAGCTTGGACAACACTCAGACTTAAGTTGTGCAGATACCTTTCCTGGCTTTGGGTGGTGCATGGCGAGTCTACCTGGTAGGTGGGAGCATTATGTCCTGTCCTGGGAATGGATGGAGGAGAAGCTATACAGGAAATTGTCATGGTACTCAACAGAAGCAAGAGCCAGCTGTCTCCCAGGGAGAAGTACGGGTCCTGGAATGCCTGCCCAGGCTGGCAGGTGGTGGCATGGGTGAGGTTTTAATAAGTCAGATCCCCGGAGAAACGAGGTTCCTTTGCCGCTGCCCCCTTTTTCTGTCTTGGGTATCTTGGTTGGACTTGGTTTGTCCTACCTGCTGGGAGACGGCTATGGTTTCAGAATGGGGCTGACATGCTCTGGGGGCATGTGGCCCCTCCCTCCTGGGACTGGGGGTGACTTGTTTTGCAGGAGGTGGCCTCCTTCCCTGTTCTTACCCCAAGGCAAATGCAGTGAGTGGATCTGGGTCTACTTACTCCCTTCCCCACAGATGCATTCATGGCTGGCTTTGATCCTTATTTTAAACGCATTCCATGTGTATTATGACAGACACATTGGTTTCACTCCAAGCAAGTAGCCATTCACCCTAGATGGGCCCTGGGCCCTAAAGACAGATAGGTGTTTGCAAGAGAGTAAGCAACAAACCACGCTGTTTCTTCTGGGAGCCCCAGATGGACCAATGCGCGCGCGTTCTCTCTCTCTCTCTCTCTCTCTCTCTCTCTTCCCCCCCCAATCCCCCCCATCTAAGTTTACCCATGAGAAACTTGACTCTTATTAGAGATTAAGTGCCTTCTCCTGGTCACATAGCTTCTTAGTGACAGAACTAGAATAGATGTTTTTTGATTACCAGTGGAGTGCTTTTTCTGCTCTACTATATTACCATGACCAGAGCTAAATATGTGTTTTTAATTGGTATTCCTTAAATGCATATTTTTAATATAAGAAAGCACGGGATTGGGTGTGAATAATGCCTTTGATGTAGGAGGAAGATTGGGGAGGAAGCTGAGTGGGATGATTCTGGAACAATACCTGAGATCTGGAGTTGCGTGTACAAAGCAAAATGAAAATATGTGCTAGCGCGACCCCACTGGGCTACTCTTCTGAATTCCATGAAGAAGTTATTCTTCTGTCTGTGTAATTTTATTAGGCTGAGACTTTTTCCGATGGTTTATTTTTCCATTTGCTCACAGCCCATAGAAGAGAGCCAGGGAGGGAAGCCAACACGTTTGCACGATTTACCTACTCTCTGACTTTGGAATTCAGCATCTCTGCTGTGTGTGTGTGTCACTCTGTTGCACCAACTTTTACAAATCAGGACAATAAACTGTAAGCACCTCAGCTCACTTTGAGGGACTTGCTATCTGATCGTTACTTTGATAAGTGTCTGTACAAATATTTATATGATTCTGATAGTCTTGAGTTGCGTTGTTACGACACTTAAAGCTGTCAGGTTTCCAGCACTTCTGGTGGTAAAGCTTCTCCGTGCATTGAGGATTATTTTCAACCTGGCCTTTCCTCTCTGAAAACCTGTTAGCCTGAGATTTCACCTAATGCAACACAAGTTGTGTAGAAAGAAACATAATATTACCTCGTTCCATCATTCAGTAGTAAAATAACTAGGAGAGGAGGCCATTCTGGAATGCAGAGAGGCCGGTGTAACTTCTCAGAATGTGTCTTCCTGTTCCCCCTTCCTAACTTTTCATGTGAGATGAGCACATTTCTGTGATTAAGGAAGCAACGTAATACTTTTGAAAGGACTTTATCTCTTGCCGTTCAGGCGAGCGCCTGAAAGAACTTATAAGCCGTTGGAAGTGACTAATCATATTGCAAAAGTGCCCTTCATTTCCCCGAGGGGTCCACGTCTTCCTCGGACACTCGCATGTCTACTTACATACAGGTCGTTAAGGATTAGAGCCAGCGAAGGGCAAGGAATGAAGTTCATTTTGTTCTCCCTGCCATTCACAATACATGTTTGGAACAAGTGAAAGAAATTGGCTGCCATTGACTATAAAGGGGAATGAAGGTAGCATTTCCGGAACGATGATATAAATAAGTGCACAATTGGATATTTACTGACACCTTTCCAGAAATAAGTCTTGTTTCGGAAGATGCACCAAGGGCTTCTCATTTGGGAGGGGTTCATGTGATAGTTGGAGCCCTCTGCTGTTGAGTTAGTCAGCTGTAACTAGGCCAGGCAGTTAAGGTTTTCCCCATATTACAGATGAGGAAGCGGAGCCCCAGAAGTGCTTGTAAGCCCATCGGGCAAGGTGCCTGAGTTCCAGCAGGTCCTGAGCTCCTGCTCTGGGCTGAGTGCTTCACAGATACTATTTTAATCAGTTTCCACAGCAACCCCAGGAGGCTAGGCAGTACAGTATTATCTCGCACATTTTACTGATGAAGAAACTGAGGCCCAGACAACTCAATGAGCTGTTCTGGGTTGCAGAGCCAGGAAGTGGTAGTAGATAAAGATTCCACAATCTAATTTGGGAGCCTGAGTGCTCACCCCACTGACCTGCCAGAGCTTGAACCCATGCGGCATGGGTTTGTGTTCCAGGCCTGTCGGCCTTACACCTGGACTGCTGGCAGGTGTGGTTTTAAAAGGTATCAGCCGCCAGGCTGGCCCTGGACTTGGTCCCAAGGGGTTGGGAGGAGTGGGGTGTCCTTAGTACACCTAGTTCTTTCCACTCTTTCCCCCGTCTTTCACAGAGCCTCACCTTCCTTCCCTACCGCAGAGACTGTCTGCCTGGCTCTTGGGTAGGCCACCTGCTCCCATGTACATTCCTGCCAGAATGTATTTCTTTGGCCAGGCCATGACTGCTCCCCACCCCACTCTGAAGGCATGTCTGTCAGTCCCCAGGGGTGTGGTGCACAGGGTGGAGAAGTCAGAGGCCGCTGGCCTTCCCCCTTTCTCCTACCCGCCCGGGCTGGATTTGGGGAGTTTCACTCTCAGGACCACCCCCTCAAACCCCTCTGCTGCCCCAGTTCTACCCCAGACCTTTCTGGGCCTCTGGGTTTTCTATCCTGGGCAGAGCAGCAAGACTGTGGGAGTCCCAACCCTCGGTGCCCTGGGCATAGCCCTGACATGCAATCGCTCTGGCAAGCAGCCTCAGGCAGGCCTGGGCAGGGGACCGAAGGAGGAGAAGGAGAAGGAGAGCGGTAGCAGACCAGACAAGAGACAAAAGCCAGCTCAAGAGCACACAGCCTGGCAGTGGGGTGGGTGCCCCGGCTGGGGGGGCCAGTCCAGGCTGGCCTGTCCTGGGAGGAGTCAGGTTGGCGCCTGCTTTCTCAGAGTGTTAGTCCTGCTGATGGCTGGCCACCTTTTGGAGCTGTGTATGCGACCACGAACACAGGGTCTTGACGTATTGACGGTGATGGTTTGGAAGAAGGAGAAGAGAGAACCAGTATGGTAGAGCACCAAACAGCGTGGGTCTTCTTCCCACCACACACTGTGGCCCAGATGTTGCCTCAGAACTGTTTCACAGCAGCTTAAGGCTGAGTGGGTTTTTTCACTACAGTCCATGCTTTGGTCCTGGGGGTCCCTCGGGCTTACTGACACTTGTACCTAGGGCTGGTGGGTAGGTGCAGGGCAATTGGCAAACATTGTCTTGAGAAGGCAACACTTTGAAGGGTCTTGGGCTCTAAAGGCAGGTACAAGAGTTCCTTCCCCTCCTGGCGTGGTGGCCTGAAACAAGTTGATCAACCCCATTGAGCCTTAGCCTCCTTATCTGTAGAATGGAGCTAGTTACATTTCCTGTCCATGGGGAAGAAATGTTCTGCTTGACCGCCCCTCACACAGAGGTGGTACAGAATGTGCGTCTTTTCCCAGGAGTATTCTGGAAGGCATAAGGCCTGGTGGTCTTCTGACGTCAGCCTCAGGCACTGTGGGCTGGAAGTGTGTGGCAGGGGAAGCGGTGTGCTGGGATCCCTGGCAGCCCACTGAGGCTGCTGTCTGCCAACTTTGCACAGCACGTGTGGCCAGCCTGAGCTCCCCCTGGCCTCCCCAGGCTCTGTGGCCAGACATTTTTCTCTAGCTCACTGGCTCAGGCCCAAAGATGGGAGAAGATGATGACAGCCCTTGGAACCTGAGTTGCAGGGGACACACCAGAGGGTCATCTCTCAGAAAAGGCAAAGATAAATGGTTTGTTGCTGTAGCATTCTTCCCTTTTGCTGCCCATGTGTGGAGAGAGTTAGAGGAAGGGAAAGTGGAGAAGACATGCTGCCCCTGCCGCACACCCCTCATCCTACCTGCTTCCTGTTCTGTTAGAGAAATGTAGTTTCTGCATGAGTTGGACAATCATCTGAGTCTGATCAAGGTTCCTGGATGATTCAAATACATGTGTAAGGTACATATGTAGTAGTACATAAACCCAAGGGGCTCCTCTTAGCAACAAAGTTTCCAGGCTCCTTGGAGAATCAGCAGCCTGGCCAGCAATGGGGTGGGTCTGGGACAACCTTGGATCTACAGATGTCCTTAGTGACGCCATTGACTTCTGGCCTTCTTCTCCCTCATCAGCCTGCTTCCCTCTCATTTCTGATCATACATGTTGGTGAATAGATGAGTAGATCAGATCATCCCTGCTCACTTCTCTTCAGTATGCTAAACAGTATTTGTTAGCTATCAAAATTAGAAAAACAAATGCAGGTGCCCAATGTGGCTATGTCATGAATGTTCCAGGCCACCCAGTGCTTCCTGGTGCCTTCCTGGTACCAGGCTGATGCAATGTTTGGAGGCTGTCACCTCCTCAGTGCACGCCCTGCAACCTTGTAGGGACCCCTGCGTCCAGCCCAGCCTGGGTGTGCATCTTGTGTGCTTGGTCGGCACTGATAGGGGTCAGTGGTGGGGAGGAGTTCCCATGGAGCACAGTGCCACATGTCCCTGGAGCTGTCCCTGAGGCAGTGCCCGGCCTCTAGTGTCCAGGACCTCTTCTACCAAAGCCCTGCTGGTTATCACTATGGGCATTATCTCCACTCACCACCTCTGCGCCCAGGGCTGTGGAGTCCCCTGAAGAGTCACACACCCATCTACCCAGACGCCCTCTTGCCTAGAGTCTGACCCAATCCCCTGCTCCTCCCACCTCCTTTAAGGACATTTTATGCAGCCCAGCTCTGCTCAGAGCAATGTCCTTCCCCAAAAGACTAGAGCCCCCGCTCTCAAGGGGCTTCCCTGCCTGTGGGTCTCCCCAGTCCCTCACCTCCTTGGACTTGCAATCTCTGCAACACCTAGACCTTGATGGGTTCTCATGGTGACCTTCGGCGGATAACATGAGTTCATTTAGGACTGCACAGGACCATTTCTCACTAGATCATTGTCCTGTCATTGGTAAAGGAAGAAATGGGACAAAAGAGGCCATGGTGTCCTCTGAGGGCAATGCTGGATGAAGAGAAGGTGGTAGTGCAGGAAAAGTGGGAGTAGAAGACTGGTCTGGAAGGCCTTCGAAGGAAGGAAAGTTTGTTAAATTGCTCTATAAGCTGCAAAGTGCCATTCAGTGGCCGCTATTATTACTATTATCATCACAACGGTCATTATCATCACCGTTATAGGTGATGGCAATGAGGTAGATGGTAACTGGTGAGCACTGATCGAGTTTCCAGCTGATTCCTGATTTTAGAGGCCATGAAATTGTCTACCTGGAACATTCCACTGCAATTCAAGAGCTGGGGTGTGAGTCTAGACTTCACAGCTCTCTGATATTTCCCTGGCTTACTAAATTAGGGGTTAGTTTCTAGGGTTTCACTTGAAGACGACTTTATATGGCCTTGAATACTAGTTATCCATAGTGTGAAAAATCTTGAATTTATCAACCACAGTAATGCTTAAAGGTGATGCTTTATTTTGCAAAAGATTTCTTTTTCTTTCATTTTGCAAAAGGATCCATAGTGCTGTTCCTTTTCGATGGGATATTGCTTTAGCTCTGTAAGTGTTTACAGGTCATTAACTACTCCATGGAAGGACTTTGATAGAGAAAAGGAAGGCTGCAAGGAAATAGACTCACAGCTCCAGCTCAAAGGAGTAAGAGAGGATCAGAGTCTGTTAGCTAACAGGTGTCTGCTAAGCCCTCCGTATGCTCAACACTGGGAGAGAAGTGGGGAGCGAGCTTCCTTCCCTCTGAGAACTTACGGTCCCTTTGGAGTCAATATTTCTGGTGAAGTAATTGTGAAGACAGTATTGTGAAGACAGAAATTAAGTGCTAAGTTGTGTTCACTCATCTCTTATGACTGTCGATAGGAAAATGGGCCCTGCTTCACAAAAATCCAGTTGACACACTGCTTTTCAGTATGCTTTGCTCTACAGAACTGCGTACAGGGAGGGAGCTGTGAGGAAGGAGTTGGCCTGAGATTCCTCTTGGGAGCATGGAGAGAGCTCATGATGGGATGCAGAGGGTTGGCTGTCCTAGAATTTAATTCTGTGTGATCAGAGTTTGTACTCCAGAAATGGCAGGCCCCTGGGCGGTGAGGAGAGAGAGTTTTACAAGATGGGAGAGTTGTATTCATCAGGCTCTTCCCAGAAAGGGTAGCTGGCTCAAGTCCGTGTTTCAAACCAGTGGCAAAGTGGAAGATGGATGTCATCCTTCTGTCGTCCGGCTCTCTTCCATCTGCTGTTCTGAGTTTAATTTTGCCGTGTGTCCAGAGCTGACCAAGGAACAATGGCAGACCTGTCGTCAGACGGTCACCTGCCTGGGAAATGGTTTTAAAAAGATCCTGGTTCTGCCTGGACACCTGCTAGCCATTGCCCCTCTAGTAACAGCTTTGGGATGGTCTCTTTTGCCCCCCCCCCCCCCCCCCCCCCCCCGTCTGTAGCATCTTGCACCACCTCCCCGGACAAGGCATTCTGTAAATTTTTATTGGACTTTAATTGTATAGGTCAGAATTTGTTTTTCCAGCTCAGGGACCTTCCCTGGTCCTAGTGTTCTGGGATTTCATGAGCAAGTCCATGTTGCCCTAATCCGTTTCCTTTGCATATGCATAGCTCTCAATTGTCTCCCCTCTTGTTATCCTAAAAGCCTTCATCATCGAGTTTTCACATATGAGGGTGGCTCTGGCCCCCTTCTCTTTCGTTTGTTCTCCCCTTCTCTGGCAGTCTTTCCCACATCAGCAGTATGATTCTTAGGTGTTTTAAAAAATATTCTAAGAAGAATAAAAACATTCTTGTAATTCAGAGACTCAGAAAAATGGCAGCATTGTTTAGAACCTGGAGTTGCCGTCTGCCCAGACCCCACCGAGGCAGGGGATTTGGGTTGGGGGAGGAGTGTTGAATTACCCATCTCTGAGCAGGATTGGGATACACCTTTTGTGTGTAGACTGAGGACCCCTTTGGAACATTTTGACTTTCAGGAAAGCCCCAAACTCTCAAACCACCAGGGACCACACCAGACACATAATGTCTGCACCCCAACCAGGAAAACACCCTGACTGCCCCTAACTGGCTGAACTGAACTCATTCCTAGGTGTTCTGCCCTAAGGTACTGATGGGCCATCCCTGTGAGAAGAAAGCAAGCTAGGCAGGGGGTGGGAGTTATCTAGGGTGATACGGCTGGCTGAGGAGAGGACAGGGCTGGGTCAGTGCCCCAGGGGTGTACAGGTAAGGGCAGATAGCTGATTCCCGTGTAGTCCCCACATTGGCCAGAAAAGATATGCCATCCACTCTCAGATGTAACACACCGGGGTACAAGACGTTGACCTGGTGCAAGCTAACAGTTGCTTTTATCGAAGCCCTCATGGAAGGGCTTGGCCTCCGATTGGGGCGGGGTGGAAGAGGAGGGGTAGATCTCTGGGTCTGTGGCTGTTTGCTCAGGTGGCCTCTTTCAGAAGGCCCTCTTGTCGGTGGAGAGTTAGATTTTATTTCCCAATGGCAATAAAATTATTCGTATGCCATGCCTGGTGGTCTAGATTATCTCTCCCAAAATTGTAAAGGCGGTAAGGCTGCGCTGTCTGCACTCTCCCTATCTCATCACTTCCCACCCATTTTTCATCCATTATCCACTGTCCATTTGTCCATCCATCTGTCACATAGAGGCACCTGTCAGGTACCAGCTGCTGTGCTGGAATCTGTATTCCCAGTTGACCACCACCTCCCCCAGTCTCACATTCTTTTCCTCTCTTCTCTCCCTCTTCCTTTTTCTCTTGATTTGAACTTACTCTTGGGATAGGGGTTGATGACTTCATTTTTCCCCAAGTATAACTAATAAATACCAAGAGGTATGTGTTTTATTTCATGAACAGAGCACTTACGCTGTTTTAAGTACTTTACAAATATTAACTCATTTTACTTTCATACCAACCCTATGAAGCAGACACTATTATTGTTATTCCCATTTTACAGATGAGTCAGTTTTTTTTAATCCAGCTGAAGAAATAAAGTTTGGCGGTGAAACATTAGGAGTGAGCCAGCAGTTATTTGTGATCACAGAACCAGTCTGCATCTCCCCAAGTCTGACTTTGCCAACTAGACATTAGGTAGTAGGAATGAGTTCTTTTCTTCCCCTGCAGTATTTCATCGCAGGTATCTCTGGGCCATTTTCACTCTCCTCTCCCCATACTCCCATCTCTGCAAAAATGGCACAGGTTTATAAGATGTTGGGGTCCTAGAGATCATTTATTCCAACCTCCTGGTTTACAGTGAGATGGCTGAGGTCCAGAGAGGTGATAAGACCTGGCATGCTCTCCTGGCCAGGTATTGTCAATGCACAGATGGGAAGCCAGGACTTCTAGCTCCCAGTCCCGTATCTTCCTGCTCTCCCATACCACTCCATCAGCACCATCCTCTCCCCGGCCTTGGGCTTCTTCAATCTATTCAGCTAAAGGATCTATTGCCCCAGGAATAAGAATCTCCTCAGATTTCTTAAGTGATGTAGGTGTGCCTCACTCCTGGGCTTTACTTTCTTTTTCTCAGTTTATTGCCAGTAGCAATCTCTGTTCTGTTTTCTCCAACTTCTTCCCCTTGAGTAGTAACTGTCTTTTTATTTAAAATGGCTGCCCCTTCTTTTGTCCACTTCCCCTCTACTCCCCATGTCTTAATCCTCTTGCTTTTGCTACTGCCAGGGGGGGCCACTGCAACTCTAGTCTCCAGACTCTAGCCCCTTCATGGATCTTCCTGCTTCCTGTTTGCCCCTTGTCTTCCAGCTCTGAGGGTGAGGGAGGCGGCAGGAGGGTACATCTTCATTTCTTCCCCTGATTCTCTGCTGTCCACAGTCCTGGGCTGCAGCTGTCCCCCCCACCCCGGGGTGTTGTCTGAGCGAGGCCTTGATGTTGTCTTTCTTCCAAGGCCTTTTGGCAAGGTAGACATTATCTCTAGGACCCTTGGCTCCCATTAAATTGTATGGCTAATGGGGGAGGTCAACCACCTGACCTAGCGGGGGCTCTTAGGCCTCTCAACACCACATGTAATAGTTACCCCTGACTCAGAAGGGGCCTCAGTCCAAGTGAATGCCCCTTATAAGAAGTTTTGGGGTCTCTTCCCATCACTTCTTTAGAGTACTAGAGAAGTTTCTGTGTGGAATAAGATGACATTTGGTAATTGAGCCAAGCAGATGGCTAGTGCATAGGCTTTGGAGTTGAACTCCAAGGAGGGTGGGGAAGAAGTGGGGGCAGACTGGGGGGTGACAGAATGGGGGCTCCCTGGACTCTCAAACTCAGAACCCTTTGTGTGTTCTCAAAACTTGAGTTGCCCTAGATATTTACCTAAGAGAAATGGAGGCATGCATTCATATAAACACATATACACAAATACTCATCATATCATTGTTTATAATAGTCAAAAAGTGGTAACAATCCAAATGTCTATCAGTAAATGAATGGTTAAACAAATTGTAGTACAGCCATACAATGGAATGCTCAATATAAGAATGAAATAGTAATACACTCAACAACATGGGTGGATCGTCAAATCATTCTGCTCAGCGAAAGAACTTAACACAAAAGGAGACATACTGTATGATTCCATATGTAGGAAATCTAGAAAAATCAAAACTCTAACTATGGGAAGTAGATCAAGGACTAAAAGAGGTGAGAGAACGTGGAGGGCGTTGGCTGCAAAGGGGTGTGAGAAAAGGTTTTAGAGTGATGGAAATGTTCTATATCTTGATTTTGGTAGAGGTTATACAACTGTATACAATTAACAAAATTCATCAAACTGTACACTTAAAACGAGTAACTATTGTATGTACATTGTGTCTCAATAAAGCTTAAAAATGAAAACGAACCACTTGGGTTGGACCATTATGGATGGCTGTCTGACTATTTCTAGTCTTTAACTCTTTGCGACTTCTCAAGACTCCAGCCATCTCTGAGTGGGGCAGGGGGAGGGAGGAAGGGCGGAAGGGAGGGCACCAGGTTACATTTCAGGTAAATCAGGATGCTCGGGGTTTTGAGGAAATTTCATAGAAGTTGGTAATGACTGGGAGAGAGGCAGAAGCAGACTGAGATGGTGTTATCCACCATGAGCAGATCATGTGTATCTGTGTGAGAAATGTGTGAGCACTCGAGAGTGTGTGAGGGAAAGAGAAAGTAAGGGCAGAGAATTTATTTCATAGAATCCAGGGGCCTTTAAAAATAAAAAGGGGGGAAGGTGCCCAAGTCAGTCTTATTCATTGATGTACCTTCTCCTTGGGTGGAGATCCCAATTATGTGACTGGTGAATTCTAAAGTGAGAGTTTTTGCTTGTTTTTTAACATCCATCTCTCTCTCTCAGTTGTCCTTCATGCAGTTTCCAGGTCTGCATACATGTGATATTGGAACTTTGCTCTCCTTTATTGGGCAGACTTGTGTGGACCCAGCTCAGTGCTAAGGTTGTGTAGATTTGGGTCCTTACCATGGAAAACCCCTGTGCATGCACAGTGTTGGGTCCTACCTGGTCACATGGCATGACTCCAGGTCTTGGCTGTCAAGGTGGAGTGAGGATGCCCAGGGCACTTTGATATGAACAGTCAGCCCGGCCTGGAGAATTGTGGGCAACATTTCAAATGGGAGTTACAGTAACGGCTGCCTTCGTTTTTGCTAGGCTTTCCCTTTACCACACCCAGTTGCTAAAGGTAGCCAGCAACGCCCATGTTTGCTACTCTCTGGCATCAAAACGAAGTCCTTTTTAGTGGAGCTGGATTTACAAGAATATTCAAAATATGTTTTTAGAACTTAGCTTTTTGCATTCACGATGTGCTCCTGCTGAGCCTAACCTCTTTGCCGGTAACCATGGCTAAAATACAGCTAGAGAGTTGCTCAACCTTCAAGTTGGGTCTCCCAGAGAGATGTTATTATTTCTTGGTAACTCTGACAGCCAGACTTGATCACATTGGCACAGGCTCTGGCTGGCACGTGTACTTCACTTGTGCTCGTCGCCAGGGTGTGGGGTGGCTGTTTAAAGAGGGTGGATATGAATTCTAATCTTTGGGTAGCATAACACATTACTGCTACTTGCCTTTTTTATCTGGAAGTTCAAGCAGATATCAGAAGGGAACTGTTTGTGGGTACAGAGATGGTTTAAATTACCATTATAAACAGAAAATGGTATTTGGCACAATAACTTCCCTTTCAGGAAGGTAAAGTGGTCATTTAACCACTATTTGTTGAATTCCTGGGGTTTATGTATATAATATCACATGGCATGCTAGGTACTTTTAAATAAATTAAAAAGAAGTAGAGGACAGAGTCCCTGCACTTATGAAGCACATAGGGAAGACAAGGAATTAAGTGGAGGCCTGGAGAGGTAGCCAGTGATGGAAGGACTGGACATGAGGCAACAGTGGTGCAGGGAATGAGTACGCAGTTGGGGAAGGAAGGGATTGAGTCTGAGGTTACTAGCAGACCTTTAGCTGGACCTTCAAGTATGAACAGGATCCCAGGAAGTCAGAGAGGAAGAAGAAAAGCCAGAACGGAAATGAGAATAGATGGGATTTTTACTTGAGCAGAGTATTTCTGTTGGTTGCTCGCAGGAGCTAAGCCTGGAATGGAAATTTGAGTCTCGATTATGGAGCTCTGGAATGGCGACTTAAAGGAATTGGACTATATCCTGTAGACCATGGGAGCTGTTGAAATGTGCTGAGCAGAGGATGAAGGCAGCATCCTAGGAGACGTAAATTAAGGACTCTGTCCAGGGATGGGTTGTTGCAGTTCTCTCTGTAATACCCTTCATGCTGAGTGCTCGCTCCTGTTGACACACGTGTTCTAGAGGACGGAGTTGGCTGACTGTAGAGTTTCCTTTCACAAGCGGAATGGAGCCGAACATTGTAGGGGACTAGCAAATGGGCCTGTTATTAATGTAGAGGAAATTTTAAGTCTTGGAAAGTGTCCAGTTGCCCACATTACGGATGAGGAGTGGGCAGGAATGAAGTTTGGAAGTAAGTTCACCAGGTTCCACATTGTTCCCTTATCCATCTCCTCTAGACCATTCATGTTGGGGAATTGTTTCAGTGTGCGGACAGGTTTTCCTGATGGCGTTTATCATTCAGATGGTGCCTGTTGAAGCAAGGCAGGTAACGAAAGTCAGATCCTCTTCAGTAGTACCTTCCTACTGTGGGGGTTATTAAGCCAGACTGAATTTGAATGAACTTTTTTGGATGGAGTAGGAGGAGAGTTGATAAAAGGGGTAGTAGATAGACATTTAGAAAGGAAAGGTCTGGGAACTCAGAAGATTAGCCAGGGAAGCAGAGAAAGTCAAAAGGAAAGCAGAAACCCTAGTGAGCCTTGAATGTTCTAGAGTACTAGTTTCTGTTAGGATTTGAAATGGTCAGAACATCTCTTTAGTCTCCTCCTTCGTGGTACTTCCTCCTCTAGCCAGAATTTTCTTTTGAGACAAGTTTTTGTTTGTGGTGGGTCACTTAGCATACATCATGACTCTTTGTCCTGGATGATGAGGAAGCCATTTTAATGGCAGGCAGAGCAGCTCTGTGTTCACTGCAAAGGAATAACAGCTTCTAGGAGACATGGTGACTGTAGGGAAAAACTCACCATGGCAGAAATTCATTAGAGAGTAGAGTAGAGCTGACTTCCAAAAGCTCGTATTATATGCATTTAGATGTGCTGTGGGCAAAATGACATAGAGGAAATGGAATGAGAAATTGTGTGAGCGACTGACAAATCCTCTGTTGGCGGGTGGACCAGGATTGACTGGCGTCCCCCAATGTGAGTTTAGTTCGTTGTTTCCACTTTATCTTCCCCAAACTCTCTAAAGCAACCATTTCATCAGGGCCTAAGACATTCTTCAGAAACTTGTTGACTACCTATTGTTTATGACCAGCAGAAAATTTTCTTTTTTCTTTGAAAATAAATTCATTTTGGATGATAGTAACTTCAGGCTATTATTGAATCTTTGGTTATTGGTTTGAATTTTTGTTGTTGTTATTATTTCCACATCAAACAAAGCTAGAAAGTTTCACCAGATCCCCCTGCAATATATGTGTTTCCTTTCATCAGGGAAGCAAACTATTTACGGCCATAACAGGGTTTACAATGAATTTTATAAGTGATACTGACTTCTGTGTCAGCAAAAAACGAAACAAAAACTGATCATAGATGACATTACCTAAATGACAATACCTATGTGTGTCCTTTCTTTCACATTTGCTGTAATCCTATTATGGCATTGTCCTATTACCTCAAGTACTGTCATCTTTAAATGCTGTCAAATCGTAACTGGATTGCCAAGGACAGAGGAGAGGAATCAGGAGAACACAATGGCGTTTCCCGACACACTGCAGAGATGGTCGTCTTCTCCCTCTCACAGGTGGAATTCTTTAAGAAATTGTTCAGTTAAAATGATGACTCAGATGTCTTTTACAGGCGTCGATGAAATAGCCAGATTCATTCGTCTTGTTCCTAGAAGGAAAGAAAAAACATTCTCTTTTAACAGCTAATGAGGCAGACTCTTCCAGGAAAATGTTAATGTTTCTGCATGATGAAAATGTGTTATAAGTACTATTGTGTTTTAAAAACCATGTCAAAAATAATAACAAAGAAAGAGGGCTCTCTAAGAGCTTAGCATCCAGTTCTTTGTTTCCCCAGATTTTGTTAGAGATTCCATTTTAGAGATGGGAAAACTGAGTCATAAGACTGTGAGGCAGACACCAGACAGCTGGAGTTGGGAACATTCCTCTTGTGTGCTTGTGCCACATGTCCATGTTCCTTCTCATAGATTTAGAACCAATTCTTATCCAGATTTCTCATAAAGTGTTCATAAATTTCAAGTCTTCACCTTTCTGCAGTTTCTGTAGATAGAATGGTTGATGGGAAAATGACTACATTAAAATTAAGCCTCTTGCTTTTTGCATTCTGTTGCTCAGAAGTAAGGGAATGAGAAATGGTTACTTTGAACACCCTTATTAAGGCTGGGTTGTCTGCCAGAGAATAGGCCTAAACTTAAGGGGATTGGCTAAGAGTTCTTTTCATGTTTCTCTCTCTCTCTCTCTCTCTCTCTCTCTCTCTCTCTCTCTCTCTCTCTCTCGTTGCACTTTGGATTTTATAACACTATAATTTAGTTTTATAATTTAATCTGATTTTGTATTCATTTTAAAATATATAATGTTGATTAGTATGTTCTAGCATTTATAGCCCTTCAGAAGGATCCCAGGGGAAAATAACCTCTGCTTGAGAAGACAGTTTCCTAATTTTCATGCAGATGACGAAAAAGTAACTGCCCACTGCACAGCTCCTCCTCCCCTCCCCCACCCCACTGAGTTTTCTTCTTACACTGAAGCTGCAGACACCCAAAAGATTGACTGGAGGTGCACCATGGGATGTGCTGACATTAACACGAAAGGACTGGCTAATTGACTTGCAAAATATAGGTTAGGTAGTTTTATGGGATATCAAATTATCTTACTCTTTCTCTGATTAAAGACAAAATATTATATTAAGTAGATCATTACATGGGTAAAAGGTTAGAACTTCACACACTTAGAGGTGTAGCGCTGGCTTTCCTCCTGTCTGTGGTAGAGGCCCGTGGCAAATAACGGATTGAAGGCAGGGAGACTGTTCCTAGAACTATGAAATATCTGAATAGCTAAGTTAGATTTACAGGAGGGGTGTTTGCCGTAGCTTTGAATTACCCAAGGCTTTGATTCTGATAGAATGGTAATCTTAAAATTAAATATTAATTTGTTCTGATTCCATTTCTGATAGCAGGGAAAAGGGTGAATACATGAAAGGGGAGTGAGCAGCGGGCAGAGCAGTGGCCAGGTCTGAGAGACGGAGTGACTTCTCTCAGGCTGCCCATTCGTGGCATTCACAGGCAGTGAGTGAAAACGTGTGAAGGGATGTTGTCACCCTATGGGCTGCCTCTCTGTCACACCGTAGTGCCTTGGTCAACCGTCTAATGTTATAAAGTTCTTCCTGAAAGAAATTCCAGGCCCAATCCTGATGTTGAGCTTGTTTCCATGTGTCTGATAATAATCTACCAGCTAATCCATCAAGCTGCCTATTTCTGTCATTATTTATTTCAATGCTTGAGTACCTTAGGTCCACCACCGGGCTTGTGGTGTGTAGAAAGGGACAATTTCAAAGCCTTTTCGGGCCAGAGGTAGCCATTGTCTTTCAATATCACAAATTGATAAGTCCTTAGAAATTTCTTGTTTACCTCAATATTTAACTACATGCATGTGCATAAAGTAGACTCTCAGCATTTGGCGCCTCACCTTATTCTCTTTCATTGTGTGAGAAGAAGGCACTGGTTGCCAAATTGGAAGTGGGGCAAAGTGGGCTAGTAGAGCTGTGCTTGGTGTCTTGATTTGATGTGTGGAGGAGAGAACAAATCACAAGTCATGCTCTGAAAATGATCCATGGTTCACCCATAGAGCAATGACCCTGGAAGCCCCAGTGCCAGACCCAGCCTCCCAGGATGTTTTGACCTTCAGCAGCCTTTCAGTCAAATCCATTTCAGAATGCAAAACAGCTTGCCACTGCCCTCTACTCTTGACTAGCTGACAGAACAGGGGCGTTAGAAACTTTGGGTAGGTACGGAAATAGATCCCTAAATATACCAAATTGTGTGTGTGTGTGTGTGTGTGTGTGTGTGTGTGTGTGTGTGTGTGTGTTGAGAAAGGAAAGAACCAGAACAGAAGGTTGGAGAAAGAAAATCAGGAGAGAAACACTGAAATGTGCAGTCGCATTCTCCAGCCCTCCCGTTGAAAATGAGGATCAAGTGTAGCAACATACATTTCCAAAAGACAAAGACGTCTGTTTCGGTTTGTCTGGGGGACCTGGAATTCCTGTGTGATCTCAGGGAAACACTTGCCTTCTCTGGGCTAAGCTTAGCCCATTGTTCACAAGGTGCAGTGCTTGTATTTATAGACCAGGTTTGACAGTCCTGAGTGAGAGGCAACTTCACTTCTCACCTCAGAATAGCAAGCGTAGTTTCTCATATCTAGGTTGCTGGGCCAGCTTCCTAGGAACCTAATATTCAGCAGCTTTGTGACGTTAGATAGAGGGTTTTTCTTTTGAAATGAGTTGATTGGTTTTTGCCACTTTTCACGTTATTTTCCGGGTTTAGGTTTTTTTCTTATTTTTTCTTCACAGGCAGGATTTAAATGACCCTGTTTTTTCAGTTAGCTTAAAGGCACCTCGGGCTCTCCTGGGACTGATGTCTGGAGGCTGATGACCAAGCTGACAGCAGCAGGATGTTGCTGGAGGCGTGGGTCCCAGCCGGAGTTAGCAGCTGAGGATGCTGTCCTTGGGATTATTGCTGGGGTTGCCACCCTGCCTGCTCACTGTGACTTTAGCTAATCTGGGTTTGTGTGATTTCTAGCCTATGGCGTCCCACCCCATCCCAGCCCAGTGCATTTCATAAGCCAGCAACTGCCAGGAGGACAGGTTCCCATTACCCTCAGCTTCCTGCATTTGTTTGTAGGGACCTCAAGGAAGAATTGGGTCTGCTTAGGGACTTGGGCTTTGGCCTGGTGAGGTTAGTCAGCGTGGGAACTATAGCTGGTGGCAAGAGATAGCTGGTTCTTCTAGGGCTGTGCCTTGTTGTTGTTGTTGTTGTTGTTGTTGTTGGGTGTGGTGTGTGTGTGTGTGTGTGTGTGTGTGTGCGCAAATAGTTTTTATATTATTTTGGTTTAAATACTTGTCTCAATTTTGGCCAAGTCTTAGGCAAGTGCCACCGCGGATTTGATTTCTCTTTGGCTTGAACTTGATGAAATTTAGATGAACGTAATGAAATAAACACAAGTTTACTCACACATGGTCAGGGACACATCACCACTGCGCCCCTCACCCCCCCCTGCACAGATGCCATAATAAGCTATTTGTAAGTGAGAATTCCTATAATTTTAAGGTCTTAAGTTGGAACGCTGATAAGGGTGGGCAACCTCAGCCCTGTATACATGTTAACCTTTCCTTCCTTCCTCTTCCTTTTTCCTCCCCCTTCAACGTCCCCCTTCCCTTAAGAAAAAACATCTGAGCCATTGCTGGAAGTATAGACTCGATTTCCACCTCACCAGGTGCAGCTGCTGACCACCACAAAAAAATAGGAAATATTTCTTTTTAAAGGAGGGGGTAGTTTCTGTTCCACAATCACTGCTATTTCAATAAAAAAGCAACCTGGTTATCTGTAAGACCTACTTCCCTTTCTGGTGAGTGCGCCCGCCCGTTTTCAATAGCAGAGGACCCTGATTGATGGGGGAGTGAAGGGAGGGAAGATGAGAGAAGGGAGATGCTAGAAAGAGGCTTGGAAAAGGAGAGAAGAGAGGTGTGAAGAAGAAAAAGGGGAAGAGAGAAGGGAAAGAGGACTGAAATTTGAGCTATTTTTAGGAGAATGTAAATGCAGATTTCATCAGGCTTGTTGGCTGTGGGGAAACAGACTGTGTGCGGACAGTCACCTTGCTTGTAACTTCCTGTGAAGCGGCCGTGGTGACTGAATTTTCTGACACTGTTAGAGTCTGGACAACGCTGCCAGCTCCTGGAAGAGCAGCCCAACAACTGTCACAGGCAAAGAATCAAAAGCATGAGCTGTCGATAGCGACCTGCATTTGCAGAAAATCTGAGGGCTTTCTAATTAACAGAGGAGCTCTAAATTAGAGTAAAGCTGTTCGACAAGCCCCCTCATATGTGGTAAGTGTCATGGTGCAGATAATCATTACATCTAACAAGCGTCTGATTTTTAACAGAAGCTATGAGACAAACTTGCCTATAATGGTTCAGATTCAAGGGGGAAAATTACACCCCCCCCCCCGAAAAAATAAAAAGACAGAAAGAAATGAAGAAAGAACAACAAGAAGACAAGAAAATAGGGGGGGAAATGAAATCCTCAACCTAGTGCTTCAGGCAAATGCCTGAGACCCCATCTCTGAATTCTTGCTTCTGTTGCTAGTCGAAGTATTCAGATACATTTTCTGTTTTAGATGGTCCTTACTGTAATCTATGACTGCTAATATGCCAGCTCATTCATTTGATGTTTCCCGGAGACAAACATCTTCCGTGAGTTATTTCTGACCATCGAAGCATTCCACAGGGTCTGAGTTGTTGAAAGCAGTGTCCCAAACTGTAATAACTTGAATATTACAATCAAAACATATGATAGAGACAATTGATTTGGGTTCTATCTACCTCAGACAGAGCAGAAGACTGGGGGCTGGAGGGGATGGCAGCTGTAGCCGGGAACTTGCCTGAGATCACTTGGGGTTTGTCTGAAAGCAGGCCCCCAGACCATGGCCAGGGCTCTTTGCACAGGGCAGGGGAATTTGAGTCCTGGTTTGATTGGATCTGAAAGTGAGGCATTGACCTAAATCAGCTTTCAAAGACCTAAGCAGAACTGATAATTTGTGTGTCTTCCTTTCTGGGTGATTCTCCCCAACCCCCAGACCATTTCTCTACCGTGGGATACATATTTGAGGGGCAAGGGCTGTAAACCTGATGGTTGTCCAGCATTGTTCAGGGCATGCATTAGGAGCCCCCCTTCTCTTGCCAGTGTTGCTTCTCCCCAAACTCTCCACACTGTCCTTGCAATTATTCATGGGAAATAATATAAATCACACTGCCTGACTCTTCACAAACAGCTCCCAAAGGAATCACAGGCTGAAGTGCAGGTTTTCTTGCAGTGCCTTTATCAGTAAATCAGATTTTGAGCATTTATCAGCAAAAGTTAGATTTAAGCATAATTCCTGTAACATTTGAAAGAAAGAAGATGTGTTTCGGTGGGGACTCTGCCAATCAGCGATCCTCCTGCTTGACTCTGCTATCAATTATTGTTGCAATTATTTGTCTAGTTGGACATTTAAAATGTCATCAGAAAGAGATGATTACATATTCTAGAAAGCAAGGCACTGTATAATCAGATGAACTGAATCCAGTTAACTGTAGTGTGGTACCAACCTGTCCTTCAAAGTATAATTCTTGAGCTACCACCAAAGCAGCAGCCTTCTGCCTGGTTTTCAGGAAGCGGAGCTTAACCTTGGGATGCAGCATGCTGCCGGGTCGGGTGATACTCAATTACGGGAAACTTTCCAAGTCTGAAAATGGAATTGCTCCTTCAGATACACGAGAAGTGCATTTTGGTTATCTCATTCAATTCATCTGCAAATCTATAAATAAGAGGTCCTTCTATTCTTCTTGTTTCCTGTAGATTTAAATGCCAAATCTTGATTTGTGGCAAAGTTGTCACATGCCCCCTTTCCCACTCTCTGTGCCTGGTGCTCAGGATCTAAGCAGTGGCAGTAGAAATTACAACTGTTTGGAAGCCAAGAAAAAGCTTCATTTCTCACTTTTCTCCAATTCCGGATATTCTCGGCCTGGCTCCATCTATCAGCCTTCTCCCCACACACCTCCTCCACTGCACACCCTCCTTCTGTCCGCTTCATGAACAGGAAATAAATACAGCTCCAAATTTATTATTATTTTTTTTTATGGAGGAAAAGAAACCACACCCTGAACAAACAACACATGAATGCCAACCAAACTAAACTCTCTAGATAGAATGGTCTCAAATGTTCTAAATGTATAGAAACCCGCCCCCCCCCCATTACCACTCTGCCCCCACACTGGGCCTTCAGGAGTGCCCCTGATGAGCAGGATATTGGATCTGAAAGTGACAGCAAAACCTTCAGCTGGAAAACATTAATCCATTTGCTTTCTTTTGACACCAAGGTTAGGACGGACTTGAGGATCAGGAGACGTTCTCTCTATCTAGGTGGGTTTCATGAGTTTGAGAATTTTCTGTGGGGCTGGCCGTTCAGGCTTTTCCCAATTCCCTTCCCAGAGATCATGCTGAGCTCTTACGATTCCAGAACACTGGTGGTCAAAAGGCCTTCCCGCTATAACAAAAAATGTATTGAGCGGGGGGGGGGGGATGGAAGGGGGAGGGTCTGTTAGAAAATTAATCTTGTCTGTGAAAAAGAAAAAAAGCACCTTTTAAAATATTGGAACCCTGAATTGTGTGTGCTGGAGTGTGTGGAAGAGAAAGATACGTATTTTTAAAAAAATGACCTAAAAAAATCACAACCCGTTAACATGGAGAAGAAACACTGTCTCAGCTGCAGTGACTCTTAGCCAGGAGCTGGCCGTGGACAACATTGTCACCTTTGTCCCTTCTCCTTCAGCAGCTATACTCACGGACCTGGGTTTCCCTGCCAGGCCCTGCAGCTTGTGGCCTTGGTGGCCTCTGTTCCAGCCTGGGGTGACCCAGGTCAGCTGACCACACTGCCCTGTTGGGGAGCAGAAATTGCTTTGACCCTTGAAAGCAGGTTATGTGCTTGTGGTAGGTGAAGTGTAGTGTGTTAAAACCACAAAAGAGAGTTGTGAGGGGCCTGGTTTACCTCTTGAGAAATGGAGAGGAGATCCTGGGTTCTGAATGTTTTTACTTTTCCCGTGATTCCTGCCCCATTTTTGTTTTCAGGGTGTATGTGTTTCTCTCTTTATACCCTCTAGCATGTCTCAAGCAGAGGTGGAAACTGCCCGGGTTGTCTCCAAAGCCCATGGCAGTGGTTTCACATTCCAGGGCCCTTGCCAGTCACTTGGCTGGGAAGCCCCGGCCTCACAGAGTATACCACGCATTCCTTCTCCTCAGGGCCTCCAGGGGGCTGTGCCAGGACCTGGTGCAACCTGGGCGATGAGGTGTAGGGTGGCTGTGGGTGTTCTGCATCTGAGGCAGGGAAGCAGATGAGGTCATCTACGTAGCCAGCCTTTAATGCACCTTCTGTGGATAGCTTCTTAGCCTTATTTTTAAGCCCTTTTGGTGGAGCTACACTACGGATTCTAAATAGGATTATTTGAACTGAAGGACTTTACATTTTTCTTTCTCTTGGGGCAGAAAGATGGGAGTCTAAGTGGGAGATGAGAATAAAATGTAGGAGATTACAAAAAAAAAAAAAAGAGTGAGAGAGAGAGAGAGAGAGGAAAGGGACCCAGAGAAGGTAATTGGGACCAATTCATCAGAAGACGTAAGGAAATTGGACATCTAGTGTAACTCTTCTAACTATGTAATTATCCAGCATTTGGAAAGTGAATTATTAACCTGATTGTCCATAACAACCTTTGAGTAAATATACAATTACAGATTGCCAAAATTGTATAGTGAACAGATGGGCCAGCAGCCACTTTCAAGGGGCTGTAATCATCTCTTGGGTCAAGGCTGACCTGGAGGCCTCTTGGTTTAGTGAATCATTTACCGGAGAGACTTCAACGACTTCAGGAAAGGGAGGTTCCTTTGGCCACCGCTGGCTCCATGGCTGCTCCTTCCAGACAGGTGGTCATTTAGAATAAATACCTCTCCAGCAGGAAGGAAAGTTCTGATTTTTGAGTATTTATTCTTTGCTTGGAATGGTGCCGAGCACTGAGAGGTGGACACTATAGTCTGGGTTCTCAGAGGGTTTGGACTTGAGTTGGAGAACCGGTGCTAGTGGACACATGATAGTCACATGGAGCCCGGGAACCCAAGAGAAATGTAGTGGAGAGCTGGGGACAGAGAGTGGCATACGCTTTGCAGTCCTACCTATTATCTAACCAGGGGCCTTCCTGCCTGCCAGTTGTCTCAGTGGGGCCTCCTCCCGGGGAAGTCCATGGGCCTGCTCCACGCTGGAGGAGCTGCCCTGCATCAGCCAAGAGCCGCCGGCCATAAATGCAAAGTTCAGTTTAACAAAAGCAGCTTTTGAATGAGAAAGCTGAGTGGAGTTGTCCCAACCTGTCAACTTCAGATTTCTTTCCTCCTCTCCATAAATCAAAAAACGGTTGGTGGAAGGGAGGGACAGAACCGTTTCATTTTTGGATTTTGTAAGAAAATAAAATCAAATCAAAAGAACCTGTCCCACGCTGATACCTTACATGCCAGGTTTGAGCCTGAGGCAAATTTTTGTGGCCATGTAATAAGCCTCTTTAAAATGGTGACAGACCCTTGACTCTCTGCCTTGAATTACACTGATAAAAGACATTTTATTGCATTAGAGCCGGGGCAAGAGTACAGGACGGTTCTTGCCTGGTCGGCTTCTTTGAAACCACGTCAGCCCTGCTGTCCACACTCCCCGCTGCCTGACAGGGTTTGAGCGTGATGGCGGCGGAGATCTGTGGGCCGGTGACAGAGGGGGGCTTTCTACCCAGCAGTCAAAAGTTGAGGTTCTGGAAGCAAAAGGATTTCAGCCCGAGGGGTTTGTTAGGGAGAGTGGAGTGTCTCCCGATGTAAGAGATCTTGATTGAAGAATCTCATTGAATCTTAGATTCAAACTGAAAGATGATCTAGGGGTCTCTTATGTAGTGTGGGTTTCCTTTAGGCCCCCCAATGCTTGTGGAGAAGGATAAAGGGGGACCGTGGCCCCTTAGTGTAGCAAGGCCAGGTCTCCATGATCTGAGTTTTCTTTTCAGTGGACCTGCCTGGTGCGTAGAAAGGAGCTGAGATGGTGCATTCTTGGTTTGAGGAGTTTGGTGGTATGTGTGTGTGTGTGTGTGTGGGGGGGTGTCTCGTAGCTTTGATGTTACTTCTGTTGAATCAACAGAGTTAGTAAACCTGAGAATAGCCTGTAGCACCCATTCAGTGGCTGGATTGGGGTCTGTCGAATGATTGCAGATTATACATGTGAGCATTTCTTTTTTAGTCAAGAAATTCTTTCCAGATTGGTCAGTGGTAGAAATGAAGGATTAGAAATTGGGTAATAAGCCAGGAAAATAATGATGAAGCCAAGAAAACAGGCCTCAAATAAATAAGGCTATGTCTGCCTCTCCTTTGTTCTGCGGGGCTCAGTCAGAGGTTAGGGCTGAGGCTCCCTGCTGTGTGCCCGGAGGAGGGAAGGTGCTGAGGGACTGAGAGAAGGTGGCAGAAGCTGGAGGAGCCTCAGCTGGGCGGGCAGAGGCCTGTTTCTGAAAGAAGAAGGACTTACCGCCTTGGGACGAGGCCTGGCCTCACAGCACCAGAACCCTCCTCGATTCAATCTCACCTCAGGCAAGAGGGCAGCCTAGTTTTGTGACTGAAGAAATGTCAGAGCCTGACCTGCTAGACCATTTTTTTTTTTTTCAGTTTGTAGAAACCTTAAATTAGTTCTCATAATTTCCAAGCAGTTCTGTGTCAACCATGGGACATAATAGGTTTTAATTTTGGAGATTGGCCAGTTCTGGTTCTAAGAACCTCTTGGCCAAGGTTGTCACAGAACATTATGCCTGTAGCGTGTGCCTTTTCCACTTTCCTTGACGTACGCACACCACTTTATAGTCCCAGGACGTCAAGTGTTGCCTGTAAGTGGCTGTGAGGCTAGTGCCCAGACCACACACTGCCTTGGCCCACCTTGAGGGCTCCTGAGTGGACCGGTGACAAGGGGCAAAGCTTGTTTCTCAAGAAGGTGGGAAGGACTCTTGAGTTCCAGCCCTGCCCTCATGACCTCCAGCAGAACACTTCTGAGAGCTAACATTTCTTAGCTGGGAAGGTGAGGGTAACACCTTACTTCATCCTACAGGATTGCTGTAGGGCCAGAATGTGAGGAAAATGCTTTGGGAAGCAGATGAAGCCTTCCAGAGAGGACAGGACATATTTCCTTAAGAAGGGCTAGGCTTGGAGGCCTGACAGAACCTTCCGGGGGCTGCCCATTGTTCTGGGCTCTTTTCCATTGAAGGGTTGCACAGATCATTCCTGGGAAGATAAGAGTAGAAAACTCTCCAGCTCTCTGGGTGGCACTGCTGTCTGAGCCTGCTCCCATCTTCCAGCCATGAGTCTCTCTTCCCTTGTCACTCCGGCAGTGCCCTTACCCCACCGACTTCCTCCTCCACAATGCCCAAGATCACCTGAAAAGATCAAGGGGTCTTATAAACACTAAGCTTGGTTACCGTAAGTGTATTCTGGTATTTTCTCAGGACTGATGAAAATGGTGATATAGAGGCATACATTTCATTTGTTGTGAGTCGACACAGGTAAAAGGCTCAGGGTGGCCTCTTCAGAGTAATTTGGAAGTTGCATGTTCTGCTGGCTTTGATAGACAAGTCCTTTGCTGCCCTGGCTGGTGTTATCAGAATTAAACGTTTGCTAAGCAAATGGTCAGTCTCATGGGATCCAGCTTTACAGCCCAAATGCCTTTTCATCCCTTTGGTTGAAAATGCTCATTCCACTCTCATCAGGCATCTCAATTATACTTAAATCAGGAGAAGCTCAAGTGTGGTTTTCAAATCTTTCCAGGTGTCTAGGACTACGAATTGCCACCCTTCTCTTCCTATCTCAGGTAGGGTAGAGAGGTGTCAGTGGAATCTTTGAATCCTCTTGTGTGAGGCTGGACAATTTGGGTGGAAGAAATGCATCCAGGGCAGCTCCTATCATCACCCACCCCATCTTCTAACCACAAAGGTATTGCAGTTGAGCCCCATCTTAAGGAAGCCCAATACACACAAAAATTTCACCAATGGAAACTGATAAATTAGAGGGTGATTTTTCACATTACAGAAAGATTGCTAACTTTTCAAAAGGTTTCGCCACAGGGTTTCTTTAAATAGTGAGCTCCCCTACTGAATTTAAAGTGTTTGTTTACAGATCATTAACTACTTGACAGAGAGGTTGGGGAGGGGGTGGAGGAAGAAGCACTTAAAAGGTAAAATGTTAGAAGCCCTGCCAATTCTCGATGAGCCTGGAAGGGTGATGAAACATCTCTGAAATTGTCGGTTGGCAAATGTGATTCACTTTACAGAAATCCATTTTACACATGGCTTTCCAGGAACTCTTCAAGTTGGTTGAGGGCAGGGACCACAGGACGCTGGGGCCTTGCCTCCCTGGTTTGAGGTAGCTGGGGAAGGACTGTGGCATTTAGAGTTCTGTGTGTGCCCTCGTGAGCAGTGGGTGTTAGGCTCTGGCATGAGGCCAAGCTTCGCCATTGGCCTTCTGGCACGGGCAGCAGACACCTTTCCCCTTGACATTTACCCTGCATTTGTGGGAAGTTTCTTCCTGGTTCTCTCTGACCTTCAGCTTCTTTGGCTTAGGACCCACTTAGGTTTCCTTTGTGACACTCAGACAGGTGTGCCCAGGAGGTTGCAATCCATCACCCAGCCCCTTCTCTGAATCCGAGAATTAACCTGGGGCCAGACCCAGCCCACACAAGTCTATATCCCTTCTAATCTCTGCAAGGTCACAAGGGGCGCAGGCCTATCCAGGCCAGCTTCTAGCATGGCCCATAGTAGGCCTCTTACCTGCATCCAAGTCTCCTGCCCGGAATCTGGTCTCCGGGAGACTCCAACTAGTGTGGGGAACAGGAAAGAGAAGTCACCCATCTAAGCCAGTCTTCTCTTTTTAAATATGACAAAACTTAGGGCCAGAAAGGGGAAGAGATTTACTAAAGGTCACGCACAGCTGGTGAGTGGCAGAGCTGGGACTGAAGAACCTGAATTCCTGACTTTGTTCCAATGGTTGCTCCAGAGGAATAAGTCCCTGACATCCTAAAGGCAGAAAAGAATCTGGAGAGTGATATTCACGGGGGAATGCACAGGGCAAGTGTATCTTTAAAAGTAGTTGCCAAGTTCCTCCAAATAACCTGAAAAATACCTCAGGTGGAGGCAAGCCTGTGTACACACACACACACACACACACACACACTTATACACACTCACACACTCATACTCACACACTCTCACTCACACTCACACTTCACCACACACAAAATCAAAATCCTCAAATAAGGACTCAGAGCAGGAGAAAGGTGACCCTTACCCTTCTTGTGGAGGAGAAGAGAAGAAAGAGAAGGAAGAAGGAAAATTTGGCGGGAACGTCAAGTTGATGATTGAAGAGACCAAGCAGTATAGGAAAATCTCCTCATTTCTTGCACAGTCATTTGTTGAAAATGTGTCAGCAAGTATAAGCCCATCTTAAACTGGCAATCATACATCTGAAATAGATTCTTTAAGTTGGGGAGGCAGTGTTGCACAGAAGAATGCGACTATCAACACTTGTTTGTCTGACTCAGAGGGATAAAACACAGTGAATTCTGCCTTAGGAGACCAGCCACCATTCATCAGGGGAAGAAAACAGAGGAGGTGGGGGGGGGGCTGGGGACTAAACAGGACAGACGAACCCTTGTAGAGTTTCACAAGAGTCCGCATGGCTGTGTCCCTTATTTTAAGAAAATGTGATATTTGACAATAAGTTATAAAAGCTGGAGATGTCACAAAAGTCATCAGAGGGCTATTTAGAGGACCATATCCTCTGCTGTCAACCAAATGAATTGGTGTACAGTATTTTGATTTAAATGTCAGTACCTGTTCGGGCCCCATTTGCTCTGTGCACACCTTGGGCTTTGATTCTCTCTGGGCATCCATACCTTTTTCTCTTGTCTAGAAAGTCCTCCCTCTTGGCTCTTCAGGTCTGGTTCCTAAGTTACCTCTTCCTTAAAGCCACTCTCCTGCCTTCCAAATGGAAACAGTTTTTCTTCCTTTGAATCTCCTTAGCTATTTATCTGTACCTCTCTGGTGACACACTTTCTACACTGGAGGAGAGCGAGTTCTGTTCTGGCCTTATCTTCTCTACTAGATGAAGGCTCTTGTAGTCTGTGTCTTCTTTGTGCTACCACAGAGACTCGTCCACTGCTTTGGGCATTATAGGCACTTGGTAAATAGTTGTTCAATATATGCATGAAAGAATGAATGAATGGAATTTATCCTGGGTACACACGTTTTGCATAGTGAGGTATTACAGTTAAAAAAAAATGTCCTAAACCAATTTGTCTTTTTATGCAGCTGCCCTTCCAGTCTCCTCAATAAGTTCCACCATTCTAAGGCAAAAGCTTAAAGTGTAATAAAAATTTATCTAATTCACAATCAAGTGAAAATACTTTGGGCCCAGAGCCAAAGAATATTATTGGAGTGAACTTTTTTCAACACCCTAAATTTAACCAGCTGGAATTCTTTTTTTAAGTACCATCCTATCCAACCTTTTGAAATGAAGGATTTGCCTTTTAGTGGTAAATCTGCATTTCAACACAAAAATGGAACACAATATCTTTGGCTTAGTTATTCTTCAGAAAAGCAAGCTTTTTTTTTTTTTTCTTCTTTTTTGAATTATATGCTTTGCTTATGTTAAAGAAAAGATTGCAGGAAATTTTGTTTAGGTCTGACAGATTGGTGGCTTGCATTTTTATACATAAAGAGTCATGAAAGATGTCATCTTTCCATCCTCTCTCATAGAGTGATTGCCTGAGGTGAGAACTCCTAACGTGTTGTTTAGATAATCAAGGCTCCGAAAGGATAGAATTAATCAGAAAAGAAAAAGAGTTTTAAAATGAGGGATTGATGAAATTAAAGTCACTGATAAAGTCACTACCAAGTTTCAGCAAAGAAATTCTGTAGTGTTCCATTGATTATAGTAATATAGTCATTATACACTGCAAAAGAAATATTCTGTAATGTAATGTCTTTAGAATTCTCCCATGTTCCCATTTGTACAGGATACACTTTTTAAAGAGCATCGCAATTTGGAAAAACCTTACCTAGTAAAAAAGCAGTGATGGAAAAAATGCTCATGGAAATGCTCATTTCTAGAACAAAAGGGAATGATTTTGACAATATCAGAAGGTTAATTAAGAAGTCTGTTAGTGAAAAAGACTCAGATGTAAGGGAAAAAAACCTGATGGTTGCTAGATGGGAGGGGGGATGGGGGAAGAAAGCAAAGGGATTAGAAGTACAAATTAGCAGTCACAGTATAGTCACAGGGATATGAAATACAGTTTGGGGAATATAATCAGTAATGTAAAGATTATATTGGGTGCCAGATGGGCACTGGACTTATTAGGGGATCACTTCATAGACTGTGTAGATGTCTGACCACTGCGCTGTACACCTGAAGCTGAAGTTGAATGTCAACTATAATGATATATATATATATATATATATATATATATATATATATATATATATATATTTACTGGGGTTGCCTAAACAACGTAGAAAAGTGGACACTTTGGTCAACATTGCTCAAGCAGTAGTTCGCCGTAATCAGAAGCGTCTGGACGTTGATGGTAACCACTTTGAGCACCTCTTGTAATTGCAGAAGTCAAACGTGACTTGTATCCATCTTTTGTTGTTGGTATATGTTACTACAATTTTAATACAGTTTTCCTTTCTTAAAATGTGTATACATTTTTTGGCACCTTCTGTGTGTGTGTGTGTGTGTGTGTGTGTATAGTCACAGGATGTAAAGTACAGCATAGGGAATAGAGTCAATGGAATTGTAACAGCTATTTACAATGTCAAAGGGGTAGTAGACGGGGGGGGGGGGGCACGGTTATCACTTTGTGAGGGGTGTAAATGCCTAACTATTATGTTGTTGCTTTGTACACCTGAAACTGATAACAAAAAAAGAAAGTAGAGGAATGCTGATAAATTAGAAAAAAAAAGTGTGTTAATGATGACAAAGCTGGCACATTTTCCGTTTAGATTGACATGATTCAAGACATAGGCATAGCTCATGTTTGCTCTATAATACTCTGAGAAATCACAGACTCTGAGAGAGGAGAGCTGATATCTATCATCAGCGGAGGGTCAAGAGCTACAAGGATATTCAGTGGATTTGCTTTTGGTTAAAGAAAACTCTAGCCACTATTAAAGAAGACTAGCTGCCCTGTTGTTATTTTTGTGATTTGGATCCATTAAAATATTGACAAAACTAAACTTGATTCATTCAGGGAACTTCACAAACTTTCAGGATGCATTTTAAGTGTAGTCTAGAAGTTGGCTCCTGGCTATGTGGGGAGGAGACTTGAGAATTTTGGAGCTGGAAGGGACAGTCAAGACCCTTTATTTCGGCCTGTCACCAACATAGACTCACTCTATCATGGTCAGTTGTCATTCTCTTCCTGAAGACCCAAGGTGGAAAGGTGGTCACAGCTTCAGAAGGCGGTCACAGCCATTCCTCTCAGGGACGGCTTGACTTCTTTTATGCCCTGTCTCATTGGAAATATAGGAAACTTATCTAAAAATATGTGTTTAAGAAAAGAAATATATATACACACATACACATTTTAGTGAACAGCAAACGTCTATACATCTATGTACTCCTCTAGAGAAGCTTAGAGTTTTAATACCTGATAAAAATTGGGCACCCGGGGCAGT
This sequence comes from Rhinolophus hipposideros, assembly GCF_964194185.1. NCBI lineage: Eukaryota > Metazoa > Chordata > Mammalia > Chiroptera > Rhinolophidae > Rhinolophus > Rhinolophus hipposideros. The sequence continues at coordinate 34,683,878 of NC_138058.1, forward strand.
CCTTACGTGTTGGACTTACGTGTTGGAAATGATGCTTTGTGCTTAGCTGCTTGGGCACATTTGTAGATCGGCAGTATTACTTGTTGATTAGTGGACAGTAATGTGGCTGTGTTACACACCCACTAATTAGTTTCAGAAATAAATAGTATGTCAGTAGTAAAGGGATCTTTGAGACGGTCTCGAGGAAACCTAACCCTTGATTTAGTGACCTTAAATTCCAGGGACATCCCACTGGCCTTTAGAGCTCAGCACTAAAAGTTGGTAGCCAATGTGTATAGAAATGTAAAGGGATCAAGGTGTAACATTAAGTCAAAACCCTTCCCAATTTGTTGCAGATTTTTAATGACACCTGAAAAATAATATTCACTATTTTTTATTCAGCTACAGTATAAGGAAATATTACAATCTGATAATGCAGAATGTATTTTGAAGCCCCAGGTGGAGATTCTGGGTCTGGAGAGACCTTTATGAAACAGAACAGGTTAAAACACCTTTCACCAGAGGAATCAAGGCATTTAAAAGATTGATTCAGAAGAGGGCAAAACATCCCATTTGAGAGTCCAGCAAGGGAAGCAGGAGGCCAGTTCTTGCTCCATCTGTGCAGCATGCCACAGCTGCATTCTCAAATATTTCAGCTTTTATGGAATCAGTGAGGACACCATCTTCCTGGCATGAGCTGGTTTGGATGTTGTCTTATGCAAAGAGCATTCCCTACTTGATGGAGAGCTTGGGCCTGTTTCCTATCCTGGTCAGTGAGGGAGGGTGGAACCTTGGATTCCACATGGAGCTATCCTTAGGGATTTCCCAAGCTTGCTCTGCTTTTAACTGTTCCAGTCCTAAAGGAGGTGAGGCCTAGACAGGAGGGATGACAGCCTCACAGCCAGTGGATCTCTGACAGGGGAACATCAGAGTTTCCAGCTTCCATGCCTTCCCTTACCACTAAGATGGTGCTCATTAAACTGGATTGTGTATCTGAATCACCTGGAGGGCTTGTTAAACACAGTTTGCTCCCCCCGCCCCCCCCCCCCCACACACAAACCCTGTTTCTGATTTGGGAGGTCTGAGGTGGAGCCTGAGAGTTTTCATTTCCTACAAGCTCCATGATGCTGATGCTGGGCCTTGCTCTGCACTTTGACAACCACTGCCCTAAGAGTACCTACCACCAAGGAAATACAGAGCATAGCTGGACCACCCACTTGCCAGCCAGCCTCCCAAGGCCATCTCTCCCTGGGGAGAATGAAAATGCAGGTGGGAGAAGAGGCCTTCAACCAGGGCCAGTCTGGGAAGGCAGAGCTGCTCATTGAGTGTGATACTTGGAAGCATTAATTGTGAGACTTTACTCTGCCTAAACTGTGATGAAATAATTAAAAGCATCATAGCAAGAAGTGAAACCCTAGGGAGTCTATTAACAGTTCAGCATTTCTAGTTCCTGTGGGAATGTCGATTCTACTTACCAAGGAGAGTGTTGGGGACGTTTTCCGTGGGTAAGGCAGCAGAACCAGCTGGGGTTCCCTGTTGCTTTTGCTTTGACACTCTGCCCAGAGGAAGAGAAACACAAGTCTGAGTCTCTCTCGCAAAGACAGTGTCAGTGGCTTGTTAAGCTGATAGGAATGGTGTGTTTCTCTTCAGCTGGCTAATTCTGAATGGGAAGCATAAGTAGAGGGTGAAAACAGTGGGGGTGAGCCAAGAGGTACAGGAAGCAGGCCAGGTATTATTTTCCAATTTTGAAATCAAGTCAGTTCATTTGGACCTTTTGAAAGGCCCACTCCACACCTCTGGGCTGGACTCTTACCCAACAGGTTAAGAAAGGCTGTTTCTCCTAATGGGTCAGAAGGAGAACCCTCTTCATTGGCACTTCATTTGGGCAGTGAAGACCAAAGCGGGAACGGCAGAGGGGAGGAGATACACAGATATCTCAGGAAAGGGCCCTGGTCAGGGAGTCAGGAGGCTAATTCTGATCTTCACTTTGTGGTTAACCATCAGTATAGCCATGGGTCAGTCACTTAATTTCTCAGGGCCTCTGTTTCCCCATCTGTAAAATGAAGGCATAGACTTGATGATCTCGTAGGTTTTCCACAACTCATAAATCAAAAAACAAACCAAACGCCAGTGCCAGATACTCAGAACTCTCCTTGACGAGCCCCGCTGTGCTGCGTGGCCTGATGCTGTGAAGAACTGGGCCAGGCGGCTGCCCTGAAGCTTCTCGGGCCACTGGGTTTGTGAACCAGAGATACATGCAAGTGGTCAGGCCTGGATTTAGATTAATGGTTCTCCCATTTCTTTTTTTTTTTTTTAAGATTTTTTTTTTAATTGGGGAAGGGGAACAGGACTTTATTGGGGAACAGTGTGTACTTCCAGGACTTTTTTTTTTTCCCAAGTCAAGTTGTTGTCCTTTCAATCTTAGTTGTGGAGGGTGCCATTCAGCTTCAAGTTGTTCTTTTAGTCTTAGTTGTGGAGGGCGCAGCTCAGCTCCAGGTCCAGTTGCTATTACTAGTTGCAGGGGGTACAGCCCACCATCCCTTGTGGGAGTTGAACCAGCAACCTTGTGGTTGAGAGGACGCGCTCCAACCAACTGAGCCATCTGGGAGCTCAGGGGCAGCTCAGCTCAAGGTGCCGTGTTCAATCTTAGTTGCAGGGGGCGCTGCCCACCATCCCTTGTGGGAGCTGAGGAATTGAATTGACAGCCTTGTGGTTGAGAGCCCACTGGCCCATGTGGGAATCGAAGCGGCAGCCTTCGGAGTTAGGAGCATGGAGCTCCAACCGCCTGAGCCACCGGGCCGGCCCCGGTTCTCCAATTTCTTGCTGGAGGACTTTTGAGGCACCGTGGAGTCTCTTCCCAGAGTAAGTGGCAGGGAGTTTGAAATTAGACTCTCCCTGTGCGAGGGTCCCAGTACCTTGTTGCTTTTATGCAGGGGTCCCAGACGTACCTCAGTTGTGTGAGTCTCCTAAGAAAAGGATTTCAGTTTTGGCGACAAACACTTATTAAATCGCTGAGGCAAGAACAAGTGCAAAAATGAATTCTCAGATTTCTCATTGAAAAACACTATGACTAAATCTGTAGTTGATGTTGCCCTATACTCTCAATTCACTTAACGTAAACAGTCAAATTAAGACATACTTGTTGTTTGAGTCCAGTCTTCCTGCTTTTGCTGGTTCATTTTGTGGTATTTATTTTGTTTTGGGTCAGAGAGGAGAACATGCCTCTGTAGATGGTCTTGGGCTGGGTGGAGACTCCCTTTGCAGTCATGATAACAGCAGACTTATGACATCCATGTCAGAGCATCCATGAGCCACACGCCATTGTTACCCACGAAGTCCTCATGAAAGGAAACCTTGTGCCGACTGCCCTGGCTGTTCTTGGTAATGTGATCTGTATAAGGAGAACAGGATGTATTTTATACGCGAGACCTGCTGTCCTAGAGTATAACAACAACACTTTTAAGTGCTCTTAATATTAAGCTAATGGAAAACATACTCTGTTTACTCACCATCAAAGTCTGTTTTTCTTCTCTCCAGTCTCCCCAAGCACCACAAACTCCAAACCTCTAGAACACGCTGAGTGTCTCTTGCTCCATCTGTCCTCCACTCTGTCTCATGGTTGACCTCTAAATGCTTGGTTAGCTCAAGGTGGCTTGGAAAAGCTAGGAACTTACCACATAAACTGTATAATCCCCGGGTTGAACAAACCAAATATTTCCTTTCTCACGAAAATCTCAGTGCTAGAAATGCTTGATTTACTACTAGATTTATGTTTATTAGTGTGAGAAGTCATTTTTCCTCACCAGAGTGCAACAAAGTGCAGTAGAATGGAAAAGGTGGGTCACTTTTTGTGGGTGCTATTATTGGAAAACTGGTATTCTCCTTGTCATTTAATGGTGGGATTCCTCACCATCAATGGGAGAATTGGCCAGTTATTTTAACCCCAGAAGTATAATCTTTATTATCCACTACTTTGTGTTCTAAGAAGCCATGCCATGTGCAGTGCCCCATTGACTGAATTCTGGAGTGAGGCCCAACCCTGAAATATCTAAGGTTTCCCTGTCATTGAAATGCTGTCATAAATACATCATTAGAAGAGAAAGCAGTGGGACAAGGAAGGCAGAATGGGACGCTGTTCTAGAAGGAATGATTCACAAATCCACTCCTTTCATATTAGCATGTTGTTTTTCGCTTGGGCTTGTCTATAAAGTGAAATAAATGTATGCATGTAAACCAGCCTTGCAGATAAATCCCTCCCGTTTTACCATCCTACCCATAATATTACCAATTTCCCCTTGCTATTTCCACATCTCTTATTACAAAACAATAATTAAACAATAACCCGCAAGCAAATGAATGAAAGAACCGCCCCCAATACCTAAAAACAAACCTCTTCCCTTTTGTCAAAAAAGACCAAACTTAAAAACAAAACAAACTGTGAGAATTAACTCACCACTGTTCTTTTGATACAGGCCTTGGGCCTGTTAACTATCTGCAAGGCTGTTGTAATGATGCTAATCTATTTTAATGGAATTGAAATGTGATATCCTGTGGTTTACGATGTACATTGTTTATAGCTTTAGTGCTTGATTTTGGGTTTCTTTCACAGATAAACTTCTGCACTGGAGGGGCCTGTCCTCCCCTCGTTCTGCACATGGAGCTCTAATCCCCACGCCCGGGATGAGTGCAGAATATGCCCCGCAGGGTATTTGTAAGTTGAGCATTATTTCTTCTACAATGTCCATATGTATAGAGATGAGAGTTTCTGGAAATTACCCTTACTTTTTTAAGTACTGAAAGGAGTTACTTCCAAAATAGACTGGCATCCGCATATGTATTATTCCATTACTCACTTGGCACCCGCTCCCCCACTCCACTCAGCTTTTCCCTCCCCTTTTTTTCTTTGCTTCTTTACTAAAGGCATGGAGCTGACAGCAGCTCATCCCTGTGGGTCTCCTCCCCAGGGTCTTGTCTGGCTCCACAGCTGGTGACTGCATACGTCTGTGTGGTCAGAGCCCATTTTATTGCTGGACATTCACTCCCATGGCCTCATTTAAGACTTCAAATTATTCCATGCCATACATTTTTAGCAGAGGCCAGAACCAAAAGGAGTTAGTTGAGAGTTACTCCAGAGTTATTCTTAAGCATGTTATATAGACATTTACATGTGTATTTAAACATGGTGTATTTTTATATATACATGGTGCATTATATATGTGCATATATATATAATTTCTACTTGTTTTTCTCCTAGTTTTAGAGAAAAATGCACAGCATTGTTGCTAAAATTCAAAGATACCACCACCACCATCACTACCGCCCCCACCGTTACCACCACCAGCACCACCATCTAGTTACTTGTTCAAGCCAACTTTTATAGTGGGGAACTTTTTATGAAATTTAGATTTATGTGTTTATAAAAATGTTTTTGGAAGATGTTGTTTTAGAATGTAATACAGTTTGCTTCTCTATGTAGGAATAAATGGTATGAGTCATGCATGGCTAAAAAGTTGGGGCGGGGGAGGGCTGATTCCACCCCAAACACAAAAAGCAGGTTCAAGAAAAAAGAAGTGTGACATCTAATTTTTATTTAAGGAAAGTATTTTTATTTTGAAAGTAAATGAAAAATAACCTGTTGTGGAAAATAAAAAAAGAAAGGGAAAGTGTCATAGAAAGAGAATCATGAAGGGCAAGATGCAGGAGTTGAGGCTATAAAGGGGACTGGTTTTTCTATGGGAGGTAAACTAGGCCTCACCATCTTGTGAATGGTGTCTGCAGGGCAGGGCATACATCGGAGACCAAATTCAAAGCCAGTTGTTTATTTTTGTTAACTCCTAGGTAATCCTAGGTAACAAAGAGTTATTGTGTGAATTTCACAAGCCCTTGGGTCCTGAGGGCTGGGTGGTACAGGGGTTAAAAAGCACCTCCTCTGCTCCACCCCCCACCCCCCAGGCTGGGCCTAAGCCTGGGTTAGGTCACAGATTTCAGAGTTTAGGGGGTTGGACTCATGGTTTCGAGTCCCTACATGCTTACTGGGTGGGGAGAGCTCTCCTCATTTGGCTGGGGGTGCCTGGGGCCCCACACTTGGCTGTGGGAACAGAGCCACCCTTGGAGGGAAGGGAAGGGAAGGGAGTAGGGCAGTAGAGAGGAGGGTGCAGCTGAGTGGCCAAGGGCTGCTGGCCTGGGAATCGGTTTAGTTCTCTCTCTTCCACTGGATCCTCCCGAAGGCAGGGAGTTTGATTTGAGGGATGGGAAACGAGGAGCCTGATATGGAACCCCTGTCTTCCTCCTTGCTTCCCGCAAAGGAAGTGTGCCTAGTTTGTTGGTACCTATGCTGGCAAGACCAGTATAGGGGTGACCAGCATAAGGTATGTGGAAATGGGTCGTGGGGTTCCAGAAAGCTGTAGAACAAAGCTGACGCCCACCTCACTCAGCTATCTTAACCAACTGCCTTTGGGTTTCAGAGCACTTAGCACCACTCAGCTGTGGCCTCCCTTGGTGGACATGGTCCTTAAAATCTCCCCCTCCTGCCTTCCTCTAACCAGGGCCTTCCATTGGCCTGGGGTAAGACCTGGCTTTTGGATTCTGACCTTCCCCGGGATACTCCTCTGGTTGTGTAATGTGGTTAGTCATCATACTAGGTAACTAATCAAGCCTGGTAGTAATGAAAACTCACATTCAAGTTGGACCTGATAGTTTACAGAGGACTTTTATATACATCTGTCCTTAGAGCCTCACAATTTGTTAAGGTACTGCGTTTATGTTTATTTTACCGATAATAGGAAACCTAAGGCTCAGAGAAATTAAATGACTGTCCCATAGCCTCAAGCTAGTAAATAGTAGAGCCAGAGGTTGAGCATCAGACCTCCTTGTTCTTCTAAATCCTGAGGCTTAGATCATGTGACTTTTTAATCACCTGACAAACTAGAAAAGGGGTCATTCTTTCCCATAAAATACAAGGAAATAAGATAGCTGATTTTAACCATTTTGATGCCTCGATTTCCTATGCTTGGGGCCAGGTCTCAGTTTATTGCTCTAAATCAAAACAATCCCTGTGACTGCCCAATGAGGCTCTCAAATTGAGAAGTTGATTTTCATCAGAGTAAATGAAGAATATTATTATATTTTACAAGTCAATAAATCAATGTAGCCCTAATTTTGCCACGCAGGAAATCAATTCTGGTCTTTCTAAACCATCAAAGATGTTATGAACAAAGTAATTTCACAAATTATGGCAAGTAACACATTTATTGATGACTGCAGTTTCGGAATTTAGAATCTGTGAGCACTGTAATATAATATGGTACACTGGCATGAGCTGAGTGAAATACAGATTATATGGTGAAACTGTAATGCATCATTTGCTATTAGTGGACTGGTAATAATTACCAGTTTCAAAGCAGCTCTTTCCATGTAATCTTTAGTCTCAATCGTAACAGCCCTTCTCATTGACATTATGATTACACTGGCTGCCCTCATGATCTAGAATATCTAGTTGATGGGAATACTAAAATGCAATAGTGAAAACTGTATGTTGTGTCCTCATTAGAAGATAAAATGCCGTTTTCTCTGATCTGATGTAGGAGAGAATGGGGAGGCAAACGGCACACTGTTAACATATTGTAGCACAATCACATGACTGGCTATGAAAACAAAATTTTAGGAAGCTCAGGGCAGCAAAATAAAATGGACTTTTCTCAGTTAAGCCTGTTTGAAAAGACACAGATGAGATCCTTGATGTAGTGCTGTATAGATGTTGGCATTTATCAATGGTTACATTCATATGTGTGCGAAATCAGCATCACTAATTAAAGGTCCAGTCCTGCGTTTCAATAGATAGTATGAGGTAAAATATGATTTTTAGGCACTTTGAGTGATGAAAGTGTTAAGGTCTTGCTTCAGCTTGACAAATCTCCTCGTTACTTACCCAATTCAGATTGTCAGGCTAAATGTGTGATAATAACACAGAGTCCTGGAGAGGCAAAGGAGAAAGCCACAGAGGGTCACGCACGGTAGTTGGAACCAGATAGTTTTTTTCCTGTCTATTTAGCACCCAAGTCATTGTTCAACAACAAAAAAATTATGAAAATACTCTCTATGATGCTTTTTATTCCTTTTGAAGAGAGGAGGCAAACAAAAATAGGCAGATAATGTGATATTAATGTCAGTGTTTTCTTTCAAAATCTTTTCTGCCTTTTTTTTTTTAAACAATTAGGCAAATGTTTCAAACCTAATTTTGGTATCTTATCATCTAATCTAGTTAAGGAGATTTACCCAGGAGTGGGGTATATTGAGTGAGATTATAAATGCATTGTAAAGTAAATTACAAGGTCAGGGTGGGGAGTCCATTATTCAGACAAGTGCTTGAGTGAGGCTGGCTTGTTTTGGGAGACTGTATTGTTTTGGAATACGAGTGTTTGGGGCTCCTGAGCAGACTCTGCCAGCTTTTCTTTCTGACTTGTTAAATGGAGTAATCATAATTGATTAATTCCTCATTCCCACTCTGGCTCCATGGTGAACCTTTTCCTTTTTAAAAAGTTACGAGCCAGGGTTTGGGGAACAACTCTGCCCTGTCTTTTAAGAGAAGGGCTAAAGTTTGTTATTTCTCATTTGTGTTTTATACACTGACTTTTTTGGGAATCCCTGGGAAGTTATCTATTTTTCTCCTCTCCTTTGGCCACCAATATTTGTGCCCTTTTTAACGCTGTAGTTGACTGGTAAACTGTTAGTTACTCCTTTGATGTAGATATATATTTTTAATTTAGCTATCTCCTAAAATGAATGATTGTGAAGTCAAGCTGGCCCCCTTGGCCAAAGTGGCATTTACCACTCTTGGGTTCTTTTCAGCGAGAGAGAAATAATGTGACTTAAGCAAGGCCCCTCTCCAGACGGCTTGGCTACTAGCCAAAGAGTTGACTAGCTGAACTGTGTCTTTCTGTTTCTTTCTCAACTGGAGCTGAGGCTCAGCGGAGGGCGCAGGATGTTGTATAATTTGGTTCACGTTGTTAGCCTCTCAAAATAATGAGGGGGAGGATAGTGTAGCATTTCTCAGCCTGCTGCCGGTCATGGTGCTGGCTGCTTTAACTGTTCTTAAACTAGGATGCTGTGTCTGCCTAAGTTGGCACCAGCCTCTCCTACTAACTCTGGGCTTGCATTCGTTTGACTGGGGGCAACTCCTAAAGATTTGATACGGCCTGTTGGTTAAATCCGAATTAAATTTCTCTTTTGAGATTGTCAGAACATCCCTTGAGATAAAAATGGGAGTCCTCGTGGGGTGTCATGGAGCCAGAATTGGGACTCACTGACCCTCACACCGGCTGGGATGTGTGAATGTTGCTAGTCGGTCTTCCAAAGAATTATTTTTTGAGTACCTTGTCATTTTTTAACAATGTCAATAATTAGTGTATTTCAGGCTAAGATTAAAAGCATCTCTAGGTCCACAGAGAATTGTAATGAGTTGACCTTCTCTTTTTTGATATCTCTGTGAAATGATTGCCTATTTAGAAAGTTCACCTGCCATCCAGGGGGGAATAGAACGATGGGATTTAGGGAGCAGAAAAGTTTCCCTTAGGTCACCTTGTCCAAGTCCCTCACTTAACAATGAGAAACAGAGGCACAGAGATGAAATGACTTCCCCAAACCACGGCAGGTGAAAGACTGGAAGGTTCAGAAGATGTTTGCTGAGGTTCCCTCGGCTGTAGGGCTCATCAGCCTCAAGCTTGAATTAGACTAGATTTTTCTGCTTTGGAGACTGGGTTTAAAATTCTTAGAACTGAGTTAAACGATAGAAAGACTGATTTGACAAATATTTATTGGGCACCAACCACTAGGTGTGCAAGGCACCATCTAGGTACAGGGGATACAGGTCAGGAAGGACTCAGGCCTTAGGGTTGAGGGCTGGGGGCAGGAAAGGCTGGAAGAGGAACATAAATAAGCAATTGCTGTTGCCCTCCTCCATGATTAAACATTGATGTTGGTATTGTATTATTTTGCAGGTAAAGATGAGCCCAGCAGCTACACATGTACAACTTGCAAACAGCCATTCACCAGTGCATGGTTTCTCTTGCAACACGCACAGAACACTCATGGATTAAGAATCTACTTAGAAAGCGACCACGGAAGTCCCCTGACCCCGCGGGTTGGTATCCCTTCAGGACTAGGTGCAGAATGTCCTTCCCAGCCACCTCTCCATGGGATCCATATTGCAGACAATAACCCCTTTAACCTGCTAAGAATACCAGGATCAGTATCGAGAGAGGCTTCCGGCCTGGCAGAAGGGCGCTTTCCACCCACTCCCCCCCTGTTTAGCCCACCACCGAGACATCACTTGGACCCCCACCGCATAGAGCGCCTGGGGGCAGAAGAGATGGCCCTGGCCACCCATCACCCGAGTGCCTTTGACAGGGTGCTGCGGTTGAACCCAATGGCTATGGAGCCTCCCGCCATGGATTTCTCTAGGAGACTTAGAGAGCTGGCAGGGAACACGTCTAGCCCACCGCTGTCCCCAGGCCGGCCCAGCCCTATGCAAAGGTTACTGCAACCATTCCAGCCAGGTAGCAAGCCACCCTTCCTGGCGACGCCCCCCCTCCCTCCTCTGCAATCCGCCCCTCCTCCCTCCCAGCCCCCGGTCAAGTCCAAGTCATGCGAGTTCTGCGGCAAGACGTTCAAATTTCAGAGCAACCTGGTGGTGCACCGGCGCAGCCACACGGGCGAGAAGCCCTACAAGTGCAACCTGTGCGACCACGCGTGCACGCAGGCCAGCAAGCTGAAGCGCCACATGAAGACGCACATGCACAAGTCATCCCCCATGACGGTCAAGTCGGACGACGGCCTCTCCACTGCCAGCTCCCCGGAACCCGGCACCAGCGACCTGGTGGGCAGCGCCAGCAGCGCGCTCAAGTCCGTTGTGGCCAAGTTCAAGAGCGAGAACGACCCCAACCTGATCCCGGAGAACGGGGACGAGGAGGAAGAGGAGGACGAGGAGGAAGAGGAGGAAGAGGAGGAAGAGGAGGAGGAGGAGCTGACGGAGAGCGAGCGGGTGGACTACGGCTTCGGGCTGAGCCTGGAGGCGGCGCGCCACCATGAAAACAGCTCTCGGGGCGCCGTGGTAGGCGTGGGCGACGAGGGCCGCAGCCTGCCTGACGTCATGCAGGGCATGGTGCTCAGCTCCATGCAGCACTTCAGTGAGGCCTTCCACCAGGTCCTGGGCGAGAAGCATAAGCGCGGCCACCTGGCTGAGGTTGAGGGCCACAGGGACACGTGCGATGAAGACTCGGTGGCGGGCGAGTCGGACCGCATAGACGATGGCACTGTTAACGGCCGCGGCTGCTCCCCAGGCGAGTCAGCCTCAGGGGGCCTGTCCAAAAAGCTGCTGCTGGGCAGTCCCAGCTCGCTGAGCCCCTTCTCCAAGCGCATCAAGCTCGAGAAGGAGTTCGACCTGCCCCCCGCCGCGATGCCCAACACCGAGAACGTGTACTCGCAGTGGCTAGCCGGCTACGCGGCCTCCAGGCAGCTCAAAGATCCCTTCCTTAGCTTCGGAGACTCCAGACAATCGCCTTTCGCCTCCTCGTCGGAGCACTCCTCGGAGAATGGGAGCTTGCGCTTCTCCACGCCCCCCGGGGAGCTGGACGGAGGGATCTCGGGGCGCAGCGGCACGGGAAGTGGAGGGAGCACGCCCCATATTAGTGGTCCGGGCCCGGGCAGGCCCAGCTCAAAAGAGGGCAGACGCAGCGACACTTGTGAGTACTGTGGGAAAGTCTTCAAGAACTGTAGCAATCTCACTGTCCACAGGAGAAGCCACACGGGCGAAAGGCCTTATAAATGCGAGCTGTGCAACTATGCCTGTGCCCAGAGTAGCAAGCTCACCAGGCACATGAAAACGCATGGCCAGGTGGGGAAGGACGTTTACAAATGTGAAATTTGTAAGATGCCTTTTAGCGTGTACAGTACCCTGGAGAAACACATGAAAAAATGGCACAGTGATCGAGTGTTGAATAATGATATAAAAACTGAATAGAGGTATATTAATACCCCTCCCTCACTCCCACCTGACACCTCCTTTTTTCACCCGCCCCCCACCCATCGCCCTCCAGCCCCACTCCCAGTAGGATTTTTTTCTAGTCCCATGTGATTTAAACAAACAAACAAACAACAAACAAACAAAAGTAACAGAAGCTAAGAATATCAGAGTGCTTGTCACCAGCACACCTGTTTTTTTTTTCTTTTTCTTTTTCCTTTTTCTTTTTTTCCTTTATGTTCTCACCGTTTGAATGCATGATCTGTATGGGGCAATACTATTGCATTTTACGCAAACTTTGAGCCTTTCTCTTGTGCAATAATTTACATGTTGTGTATGTTTTTTTTTTAAACTTAGACAGCATGTATGGTATGTTATAGCTATTTTAAATTGTCCCCGATTCGTTGCTGAGCAAAAATGTTGCTGTTTCCAGTTCCGTTCTTAGAGAAAAAGAGAGAGAGAGAGAAAAAGACCATGCTGCATACATTCTGTAATACATATCATGTACAGTTTTATTTTATAATGTAAGGAGGAAAAACAGTCTTTGGATTAACCCTCTAGAGACGGAATAGATAGCGCTGAAAGTCTCTATGAGCTAAATGACTGTCTCTAAAGGGTTAAATGTATCAATTGGAGAGAAAAAAGGCCTTGAATTGACAAATTAACAGAAAAACAAAATGTTTATTCTATCATTTGGTTTTAAAATATGAGTGCCTTGGATCTATTTAAACCACGTTGATGGTTCTTTCTACTTGTTATAAACTTGTAGCTTAATTCAGCATTGGGTAAGGTAATAAACCTTAGGACCTAGCATACAATTCTATATTGTGTTTCTCACAACAATGGCTACCTAAAAATATGACCCATTATGTCCTAGTTAATCATCATTTTCCCTTTAGTTTAATCTTGTAAGCAAAACTGATTATACCAGTATAAAAGCTATTTTGCTCCTGGTGAGAGCTTAAAAGAAATGGGCTGTTTTGCCCAAAGTTTTATTTTTTTTTTTAAAAATAATGATTACATTGAATGTGCAACGTGCAAAAGCCCTGGAATGATTAAATACATGAGTAAAGAATTCATTTCATAAAGATACTTGTTTTAAATAATGTCTTTTAAAAAAATTCTGGCACCAAAAGAAATAGATCCCGATCTACTTGGTTGTCAAAGGGACAATCAGACGATTAACTTTAAGACCTCGTATACCATATTAAAAATAAGAGACTGCAATAAGGTTTGACAGAGGGTAACAGAGGAAAAAAATATATGATTTACTAGCACAACTTGGTACTATTTGCCATTTTAAACTAGAACAGGTGTATAAGCTAATATTGATACAATGATGATTAACTATGAATTCTTAAGACTTGCGTTTAAATGTGACATTCTTAAAAGAGAAAGAATTTTAAGAGTAGCAGTATATATGTCTGTGCTCCCTAAAAGTTGTACTTCATTTCTTTTCCATACACTGTGTGCTATTTGTGTTAACATGAAAGAGGATTCATTGTTTTTATTTTATTTTTTGATTTTTTCTTTTTTATTAAGCTAGCATCTGCCCCAGTTGGTGTTCAAATAGCACTTGACTCTGCCTGTAATATCTGTATCTTTTCTCTAATCAGAGATACAGAGGTTGAGTATAAAATAAACCTGCTCAGATAGGACAATTAAGTGCACTGTACAATTTTCCCAGTTTACAGGTCTATACTTAAGGGAAAAGTTGCAAGAATGCTGAAAAAAAAAATTGAACACAATCTCATTGATGAGCATTTTTAAAAAAAAACTAAAAAAAACAACCTTTGCCAGCCATTTACTTGACTAATGAGCTTACTTACTCGGACTCAACATTGCAAGCGCTGTGAATGGAAAACAGAATACACTTAACATAGAAATGAATGATTGCTTTTGCTTCTACAGTGCAAGGATTTTTTTGTACAAAACTTTTTAAAATATAAATGTTAAGAAAAAATTTTTTTAAAACACTTCATTATGTTTAGGGGGGAACTGCATTTTAGGGTTCCATTGTCTTGGTGGTGTTACAAGACTTGTTATCCATTTAAAAATGGTAGTGGAAATTCTATGCCTTGGATACACACCGCTCTTCAGGTTGTAAAAAAAAAAAAACATACATTGGGGAAAGGTTTAAGATTATATAGTACTTAAATATAGGAAAATGCACACTCATGTTGATTCCTATGCTAAAACACATTTATGGTCTTTTTTCTGTATTTCTAGAATGGTATTTGAATTAAATGTTCATCTAGTGTTAGGCACTATAGTATTTATATTGAAGCTTGTATTTTTAACTGTTGCTTGTTCTCTTAAAAGGTATCAATGTACCTTTTTTGGTAGTGGAAAAAAAAAGACAGGCTGCCACAGTATATTTTTTTAATTTGGCAGGATAATATAGTGCAAATTATTTGTATGCTTCAAAAAAGAAAAAAAAGAGAGAGAAACAAAAAAGTGTGACATTGTACAGATGAGAAGCCATATAATGGCGGTTTGGGGGAGCCTGCTAGAATGTCACACGGATGGCTGTCATAGGGGTTGTACATATCCTTTTTTGTTCCTTTTTCCTGCTGCCATACTGTATGCAGTACTGCAAGCTAATAACGTTGGTTTGTTATGTAGTGTGCTTTTTGTCCCTTTCCTCCTATCACCCTTACATTCCAGCATCTTACCTTCATATGCAGTAAAAGAAAGAAAGAAAAAAAAAAAGGAAAAAAAAAACACAATGTTTTGCAGTTTTTTTCATTGCCAAAAACTAAATGGTGCTTTATATTTAGATTGGAAAGAATTTCATATGCAAAGCATATTAAAGAGAAAGCCCGCTTTAGTCAATACTTTTTTGTAAATGGCAATGCAGAATATTTTGTTATTGGCCTTTTCTATTCCTGTAATGAAAGCTGTTTGTCGTAACTTGAAATTTTATCTTTTACTATGGGAGTCACTATTTATTATTGCTTATGTGCCCTGTTCAAAACAGAGGCACTTAATTTGATCTTTTATTTTTCTTTGTTTTTATTTTTTTTTTATTTGGATGACCAAAGGTCATTACAACCTGGCTTTTTATTGTATTTGTTTCTGGTCTTTGTTAAGTTCTATTGGAAAAACCACTGTCTGTGTTTTTTTGGCAGTTGTCTGCATTAACCTGTTCATACACCCATTTTGTCCCTTTATTGAAAAAATAAAAAAAAATTAAAGTACACAATGTAAGCTTCTTGTGTCCTCATTTGACACACGCTGTAAATTACTTTCAAGAAAATAACAGGTTTTAAGAGAAGGCCAGTCAGTCTTTTTCAGGATTATTTCTATGGGCATTTTGATGCGTGTATTATACCCCAAAGGAACATAAAGTACTTACTATATTAAAATAGACATATCTCAAGCCATGGGAATAGTTTTTAGACTATAGTTCTAGAATAATTTTCAGGAAATGGAAGGTGTTTTCAGTTTGATGTTAAAAACTTTCTCTCCATCTCTTAGCAGTAATCCATTCAGATATAAATTTAAAACTTAGTGGTAATAGCATCTTAAGTTTTTATTTCCTTTGGATAGTTTGCTATTCTTGTCTAAAAGTTCTTTTCTATTCTCCCATCCCTACCTTAGAACATAATGTAAACAAGGTTTTTAAAAAATAAATCAGCTTTTTCGTTCTCACATAAGAGTCTTTTCTCATATCAAAAATAACCCCACCTCCCAAATCTAAACATCCAGAAGTAATGGCATGGGGGGGGGAGGATAGAGAAAGAGAGAGAGAAGAAAGCAGTAGCCAGGAGGTTAGCCGGATGTGGCCAAATCTGTGGAATCAGCCACTGATTTTCTGAGGTGTATGGTGGTTTGCCTTGTGATTCCGAGGTCCTAGGGACCCTAGACAAAATAGATCTTCTAGGTGTTTTTATAAGGTCTTCTTGACTGATAGCAAATGAGGGTGGGGATATTCTTCAATATCTTTTGGCCAATCAACAGATTTATGAAATGAAACATCTTTGAAGAGCAAGCTAAGTCTATTTTAAAACCCTTCCTTAGAAATCTGTGTTGTCAGATATACAAATACTGCATGTTGCAGTATCTATTTGCTTTATTAAAACACATATGTCTGTGATCCTGTCTCCCCATTCCCAGTGTAGACGAATGAATAAGACATTGTTCTTATTTTTGTAAAAACCAAAACAAAAGCCATCCTGTTGTCTTCTTGTGGTAGCATTTTTTTGTTGCTCAGTTCTTATGCCCTGGTGCCTGTGAGGTGGACTTTTCATGTAAAGCCTTTTATCTGAGGCAAGAATAGTTTTATCTTTCTAAAATAAAGAGAAAGTAGTAGGTGTTTTGTTTTTGGTTTTTTTTTTTAAGGCCCATTTGGGTGGGAAAGCAGAGAGTGGAGGCAGAGAGGAATCTGGTAAGAGAGGATTTGGGAGAGCATTATACTGGAGCTGGGATGAAATGGGATGGGCTGGGGAGGGCGGGTACCTTGTAGAACTTGATAATTGGCAGTGAACTGAGGGGAGGTATATGTGTTTTAGATTAGGTTACTTCACAACTGAATCCAGAATGCTGGTCAAGACAGACAGAAATATCCCCCAGTGCCAGGCCAGTTTTAGATGTGTCTTCTCCACCATATTAAATGTCCATAAACTGCTGTGTGTCCCTATCACTCTTTTATTGGGAGCTATGAGTGCAGCTGTACACATTTTATATACAGTATTCATATTAATTTCTCAGTATATGAAGCTTTTAGTGTAATTAGGTTTTGCTTCCTGACAGACAGAATTAATGGTGGATACTGTATACTTGTGTCTTCAAATTTCTTAAATCAAATGGGGAGTGAGGAGGGGTGCAAACATCTGGTGATAAATCACAGATTATGTTTGATTTACATGGTCCCGAAGTTAAATAAATTTACTGGGAGACAGGTTCTTCAGGGTACTTAGTCTCCTGACTTATTGAAGCCCTCTTATAAAATATGATTTCTGAAGCTGAGTGAACAATAGAAACATGAAAACCTACGCAACAAGAATATACCTTATAAATGACATCTTGTATCCAGAACTCTAAAATTAAAAATCTTAATGTAAAATAACAAACATTTCCAACAGTAGGATGAATCGTGATATCTTTTTAAAATGAGGAAATACTAAGAACATTAACATTTTTCAAAATTCTCAAGTAAGGTTATATGAGACTCCCGAAGTGCTGATGCAATGTTCTCTACATACCTGAACTGCTACTTGTGAAAACCTTCCTTTTTATCTTCATTTTGAGAACAACTTAATAAACAGGAATACAGCAAATACTATTTCTCACACACTTTAATCCGGAAATTCTTCCAGTGCAAGTGCTTTCTCCATCCTGAGATCATTTACTGTCTTCTCTATTTAGGACCTACAAAAGGACTGACAAACATTTTAAACGTGGCTAAGAAGTGAGGTGAACACTTGGTTCTTCATTTGTACCAGCAATGGCAGGAAGTGTGAAGTAGCTGAGTTTTTCCCAGGGCATTCTGTGACAGAACTGTTTATTTAAATGCCATTTTTGTATATGCAATAAATACATACTGTATACATAATGTGTGAAGTGAGAATTTGAAAGGAAGTGGCGGTGAGGGTTAGATATCATTTCATTTGGGGAAATAAGGAAATGAGGTGGTTTATTCACAAACACTCGAAGTTTGTTAAAAGGTACTGGGATATTTCAGGCCTTCCTGAAAAGGAGTTGAGAAGCCTCAGGCCCCATCCTATCCTGCTTCAAACACTTTACTCACAGAGAATGAGGGAGGAAATCCAGTGTTTTCTTTTTTTAAACCTCTCCCCCCCCCTCCACGCTCCGTATACACACACACAAACATCATTTCTTATGACTGTGTTGTAATCGTGTGTTCTTCATTATGATTCTGTTACTCCATTGTCCCTGGGCCTGGTATGTTCAAGAATGTACCCATCCCATTCTCTTTTTTTTCAGACAACTTCCCACTTAAAAAAGAAAACTTGTGGGAATTTTGCCGGTATGAGGATGGGATTGGGAGCGTTCGTTAAACCTGCTTGGAAAAATGTTTTTTAAAAGACTGTTAGCTTTTAAAAGGCGTGAGCCACTCAGCAAAATTTCCTAAGTGTCTCCTAAGGCCCTGCAGCTCTCCCAGTTATGAATAAACGAATCCATTTTTAGAGAAATGGAGATCAGAACGCATAGGCAGAAATGAGACCATGTACATTTATTCCAGGGCTGCTGTAGCTACAAATTATAGACATGGGTTGTTGGGTATGCACTTTCGTTTGCTGTCGTCTTGTTATCCCATTAGCCCGCTGTTTCATTTAGTAAAACACATGGCCAGTAAATCATCTAAGGGGGATGGGCCTGTTTCTCTCTCTCTCTCTATTTCCCAGTATCATCTATGGTCATGGGATGCAATGAATTCCTTCCTTTCAAATGGGAAAGGAGACCAATACAGTTCACGTGGGTCATTGTACTCAAACTTGGCTGAACACAACTCAATGGTTGATCCAAATACTGTTTTTCCTTTCTGTAAAGTGGCAAAGACTGCTTAAAGGGAGCATATGTCAGGTCTTCATGAGACAGCAGAAAAGGCAATCTAAGTGATTTCTCCAAAGTCTATCCTCTAAAGTAGGACCCCCCCCCCCAAACCCATAGGGGGCTGTGCTTTTAAGTGGCAGTGAACATGGTACATGCCCATGCTATATTTTGTCTCTTAGTGCTTTAAGTATTGGTAGGAGGTCTAACAAAGAAGTTTGATGGGGGTATCAGCTAAAGGGGCCTCAACGACAATGACGTAGGGTTGGATGGGAACCGGATTCCCAGAGCTCACCTGGACACAGCAGGCCCCTCAGCCCAGGTCTCTACTGTTCAGGGGGGATTGGTGAGAGCAGCTGAGCTCCAGACCCTGGGCCTCCTCCGGAGCCAAGTCAAGGGAGAGGAGGCCCCAGGCCCCTGCTTCAGGTTGCCATGACAACAAGACCTGGAATGCCACAGTGGTAGCCCTCTTCCTCGGCACATCCGGACTCCCAGTTCTGCTGCTTCAAGTCAATGTACACAGCAAGGGAGGAACCCCGGAGGAAAATAACCACTCCCTTCTTCCCCTCACCATTGCCTTTCCCCCTTACAAAAAAGAAAAAAAGAAAGAAAACTGCATGTTTGAACGAAACTACAGGCAGTTTTTGGTGCAATTTGGGAGCAACTATTTTGGGTTCTGGTTTCCTCTTCAGAGATTTGTTCGCCTCTTGTAAATCGTTGGCTGCTTTGACGTTGAACTTGATGACATTTCATGTTTTCGTTGTGCTGCTTTTACATCAATTTTGATTTTTTGTTTCTTTATAATTTTATTATTATTTTAAGGAAATGTCCCCTTCCCTCTTCCCTCCCCTGTTCTCCTCAACCAAAGGACTGTTTCCTACTCAGTTTTCTCAGTCATAAGGGAAAGTGTTTCTTTCCAGGTGTGTCCCAAGTTTATTAGGACTATCATATGATTGCATAGGGGGTCTGGGTCCTTTGGGGGAAGGCAGGGAGGGAGATCATGGGAAAGGTAATCGGAGGTCAGAGATTTGGGTGGGGGGTTGTGGGGGGAAGACTGAGTTTGAAATCATGTTTAAGATGCCAGTGGCTCAACCTGTGGTTGATTTAAGTTATAATTGTAAAAAGCTAGTTAGAGAACAGACAATCTCTGGGCCAAGTCACACCTGTACTTTTTTTTTCCCCTCCTCTGTCTCCAACCTCTTTTTAGGTTCTTCACACACCCCCATTCGGCGTAGTACCCAGAGAGCTCAAGATGTGTGGCAGTTTTCGGATGGAAGCTCGAGAGCCCTTAAGTTCTGAGAAAATTTGAAGTCCCCAGGGGCGGGGTGGACGCGTGCCGCCTGGCCGACATCTGCGTGGTGTGTCATCCTGCTAGTTTGTGATGTTTTCTGACAGTAGCCTCCAAGAAGCCGTGTGCGCAGACAGAGTCCTGCAGAATCCTTCCTGCCTGGACCTCAGTGCCATTTTATTTATATTTTTTAATAAAAAGTAAAAACAAAAAAACAGACCCGAATTGGAATAGTGAATCAGTCCCATAGAGAGGGCCAATGGACCATCGCTGTTCCGAGTGGGGTCCTGGCCCTTCTGAAACCAGCCAACCTAATTACCCGTATTGTGGAAATAAGCATGAGTCCCCAACCCCTTGTTTCTATACATTCTATGTTGTCTTTTAAAAAGTGTGCTTAACATTGACACAATAAATGTTGGAGCTTTAGGTGGTGTTTGCTTGTTCTTTAATTATTAATGTTTATAAGACAATGCAGCTGCTTATGACTTTGTATTTCTGTACCGTTTACTGCAGACACCTATTGGGTGGGTACGAGGAACAGATTTGAGGAATGGGTAGGAGGTGTAGGAGGGGAAATAGGTTACTGCTTATCAGATGGCATAAATTTTCAAGGAGAATCAAAATGCAAAACTTGGGAATAAATCATTATGAAGTTCGCAATATCATAATTAATGTAGTAGTAGTGTTGTTGTTTATTAATGCTGAAGTGTGGTTTTCCTAACTGTCTGACTTACAATTTGCATACCATTAAATAATGCATAATATGGCACGCTGAATTCTGTTTTTCAAATATATGCTTTTGGTGGCTACCATGCAGGATTGGAATTTGTCTTTTAATTTAGCCCAAGAAAGATAATGTCACAGGGTTAGTGGTAAATTCCAAGGAAGGTGATAAATGTCAGTAGTTGCTTATTAACTATTCTAATTTTAGGTTTCCAAACCTTTGGCAAATATATCTTAATGCAGACAAACAAACAAACATAAAACTTCTTTCTTATTTACATCGGGAAATTTGGAGCAGATTTTATAAGGAGGAAAATTATAGAAGGAAAGAAGTTCGCATCAGAAGACACTATTGTAAGCATAGTAATGCCCCATTTCTTAGAAATTAATTTTGCAAATAAGGCAGGTCTACAAACAGGTGATAAAAATTCCTTCTGGTCCAGTTAATTTACAAATAATTTTTTTTCAATTTGATGTTTTCTATTGCCTGGAGATCCAGAAGAGATCTAGAAACGATATAGCATATTGAAATAGGTTTATAAATAATAAACCTGTCTATTACAGATTTACATGTTGGCTGTGCACGTTTAAGTGGGGAAAGTTGTACCCACTCACCTACTGGCCAGATCACCTAGCCTAGTGAGAAGATAACAAAATAGTTGGCATCTGGATTATTGCCTACTTATTCAGCATAAATAGTGATTCCTTCCAGTAGTATGCTGCCTTATACTTTATATAGTGCTTTCATGTACATGATTTCATCTGATCCTCATTGGGACAGATCTTGTAACTTCCATTTTAGGATGAGAAGAGTGAGGCTCACCAAGATTAAGGGCTTCTCCAAGTTCCTGAGAGCCGAGAAGCCACGTGTTCTGGTCCAGAGCTGATTCCACTGAACTCTGTATCTAATCAAAGGGAATGTCTCTCTTGTGTTAGCGCACAAGCCATAAGTGTTCGTGAGTACACATGTATGGTTTGCACATAGATCAAGGATGTCCATTTGTAAGTTCACTCAAAGTTGTCTCTTCCTGCCAATAGCTGTGTGTATTGCAGGAAGGAGCTTGGAACAAGGGTCCCTCCTTGCCATCTTTCTCCAGTGCCTTTTCCATGACAAATAAATAACGCTGATTGACTAGGTGGCCTTGAGTTTTTCAGACTTCCTCGTGGCTAGGTGAGATGAGGCTTCCAGACAAGTTATGCCATGGAGAAACACTCTCCCTGGCCCCTGCTCTGCCTCTGTGTTGTTGAAACCTAAGACCATTACGGATTCTGTGACAGCATCCTCTTTGAACATGCTCAGCTCCTTGGGGATACCTAGAAAGAGTGACACCACTTCAAAAGGGAGACCTGATGGCAATAGAACAAATGTGGGTTTTTTTTGGACAACTTCAGCCTTGGTAACTGCACTTGGTGTTCACTACACTTTCGTTTCTGGTCTGTGTTTCCACTTCGCCTCTCATGTCTTCTCAGAGTCAGTTTGTAAATAAACAAATATCTCTAGAAGTGGGATTTTGAAGGGGGGAGAGACGGGGGAGGAGAGAGGGAGTAGGTAAAGGATATCTTTATTTTTCTCCCCCTTTTCGAGAAGAAAGATCCCTCATGAAAAACAAAACAAAAAACAACTCTTCCCCTATACCATTTTCAGTTGAAAGAAAATAAAAATTCATTTATGAAATTCATTATGAAATCATGGTGATATACTGGGGTTAGGACTTTTGAAAACCCACACAAGATTGATGGTCTGGGAAGACATATGTCCCTCTATGTCAAGGTCATGGTTATCTGTGAATGGTGGAAGCAGCAGAAGGGATTTACAAATCTGGTTGGGGTTCTCACCATACATTCTCCCAAGAGTGGACTTTCAGATTGCAAAGAGGTTAATTTTTTGGCCAGCATGCACCAAGCACGGCTCCGAGGACATGATCTGGTGCTTAAGAGGGTGGTGACCAAATACGAGATACTGCTTTTACCCTCTCAAGCCTGGTCTATGAACATTAATTTTGTCGTCTGTCTGGATTGTCACTGTAAGCACAAAGGTCTGTTAGACTTCTGGGTCCATGATGGCAGAGACTCAATACCTTCTGCAGCACGTAGCACCCAGCCTTTTGAATATTGGCAATGCTGCAGAACTGAATGATTGTACGCAAAACGTGTTCATTTAAAGAAAAATCTTAGGCAAGGAGAGCCTAAGATTTGGATTCTACTGAGGCCTAATTAAGTGGCCCAAATCTTGGCAGAATGTTTCCTGGGCACTTGTAGTTTTCAAGAGCATTTGTATTAGAGCCAAGCTTTTCATGTGGTGAGAATATCTTTCAAGTTTTGTGTGCGTTGACATGATTTTCTTGTTTTGAAGGCTAGATAGGTTAATGTTGAAGACGATGATTATTAATGCTAACATATATATTTTCTCAGTGTTTATATTTATTTCTAGCAAGGATTTTACAAATCATTGTTTTACAAGTCAGTGTCCCCAGAAAGTAGTGGTAGAGAGGGTCAGAGGTGACGTTTTTGTAGGCTGTTGTGTCTCTTCTTACATGTCACATAGCTGTGGCTCCTTTTGGGGGATAAGTGTGAGGGAACAGATTTCAGGAATTTACATACTTGTATCGGCCATGAAGTCCATATGAAGTTCAATTGAAGTTCAGAAACAACGAATGTTGCAAGTCCACCTTCTTCAAGGATCTGTCCTGTCTGAGTTCTTAATCAACAGGGAAACAATCATGTCACATTTCTTTTTTCTGACTCCCTCATAGAGACAGCAGTCCCCAGATTGCACTCTGCCAGGGTTACATTCAGCCAAAGAACTTTTCACTTCCAACGAAATCAAGAAACAGAATTGTTTCCCTTCCTATGTTAGTGTAAGTTAAGATACCTTGCTGTTAAATCACATTACCTTTCCCCTTGCTTTATATTTAAAGAAATGCTCCCAGGAAATACTTAAGGTTTATGAAGCAGTTTTATAGACATGATACAATCAATATTCCTATGGATTCTAGAAATTAGGTAGGATAAGAATAGACTAAAACTGAAAGGAAACACAGCAATCATTCATTTTATAGATCAGGGCAATAGAGGCCCAAAGATTAAGTGAAGGATCTAAGACCACACAGCTTTTTAAAAAGTGAGAGCCAAGCTTGAAACCACACAGTGGCTGAGCCAGAACTGGAACCCAAGCCTCCAGCTCCTGTAGAAAGGAATTTAAGCTGCAAATCTCTCCCTTGTGACCTACTAAATTCAGAAGTAGGAATGGCAGAAAAGCGTGCATTACAGAAGGATTTAAGAATGAAATCAAAAGCTTGTTTGGGTGCCAGTTCTAGTGGGGAGCATGTAAGCATGACCAGTATTTCAAGGGTTTCTAAGTAGCACGCTGATGACAGAGAACATTTAGGTCACTACCTGGAAGGATTCCTCCTTTAATTCACCCCTCTAATGGTAGAAATAAACTTAGGGACCGAGACGTGCTGGGAGATAGCTTTTAAAGTTAAAAGGGCATAAAAAAGAGCTACTCATCAAACCAAATGTGTCACAAATGACTTAAATAGATCTCGCAGTCTACTCCAGTCTCGAGACAGGATTTAAGAGAAACACCCACTTAATTTGAATTTTGAGGTCACATCACATCCTGTTAGAGAATGCATAGAGCCAATCGCATGACCTGAATCTTGTTACTGGGGATATTTAATTTTGAGTTCAAAGGTGTTGAAATAGCAATGAACTAAAAGAGGATTGATTGAAATGGTATACCACTCTTGGTTGTAAGGATTATTCCACTTAATATCCTATCCAGGCTGCACAGTCTTTTTCTGTGCAAGATGAAATCTTATTTTCCATTTTGATCACAGGTTCCTGGCTCTGTTTAGAGATACACAGATTGGGCCTCACCCTTATTAGACCTGTTGTGATAAGCATTTCTGCTGCCATTTCTTTTCTTGTTAGCCAAACTTTGATTCACATGTACTTTTTTGAATGGCATGGGTTGACTTTGAATGTCTTGGGGCCAGATAGGGCTGCAGTTGCTGTGTGTAGCAGTTATTTAGACCCTGCACCAGGAAAGTCACCCCAGAAATAGAAGCAGGACAGCAGGAAGCCTCACAGAGCAACAGCAAACCAAATATTCCTGTTGGGGACGATCTGAGAGGAAGTCATTTGCCTGATTTTTTTCCCCCTAGTGATAGTTTCCTGAATTTCCTGAGACAGCAATACAAACAGGCGACTTCTCCCTTTGCTTCCCTTCTGCTCCTTTCTCCTTGCTGATTTGTCCTCTCTTCTCAGATAACTTGAAAGCCCACGGAGAGGCATATGGAGATTATCTGCCTTTCAACTCTAAGATTTGCATTGAGTTGCTCACACCCCTGTTTCAGACTGCCTGATTTTACCTGTTGCTTACTTCACTATACAAAGGGGAAAAACCAAAATGCAAATGCTCCTCTTCAGAAACTTACCCACAGCTCAGAACTCAGGAACATGAGTTTTTCCTTTAAAGTGGTCCCCTTTGTGTGGATTTGCCTGTAGCTACTTTGCCTTCTTTGTGGAGTTCTTTTTATTTTTCAGCCTCTTTGAGAGT
Organism: Rhinolophus hipposideros; assembly: GCF_964194185.1. Lineage (NCBI taxonomy): Eukaryota > Metazoa > Chordata > Mammalia > Chiroptera > Rhinolophidae > Rhinolophus > Rhinolophus hipposideros. Next base: position 34,708,964 of record NC_138058.1, read on the forward strand.
ATATTTTCTTTCCCCTCCGACAGGCTGTGCTGGAGGTGGACTCCTGGGGTTTTTGGTCTAGACTGGTGAATAGTGGTGGGGTCTGAGCCAGCAGCTGCGGTGGTAATCCCAGCTCTGTCTTTGCCGTGCTCACATATTTGGTGTCCCCTCTCTCTCTACTTAACCCCATTCAAGGCTCATCACTCCCTCCCAAAATGGAAGGAGACACCCTGCTTCCTTAAAAGAGTATGAGCCATCCGAATGCCCTGGACTCTAGATAGGATTGGAGGTATTGACATCCAGTCTTTTTTTTTTTAATTGCCAAATGCATTTCAGTTATTTTTTGACACTCAATATTATTTTATATTTAAGGTGTACAGCATAGTGGTGAGACATTTATAAGAAGTGACCCACTGACTAGTCTAGTACCCACCTGGCACTATACATAGTTATTACCATCTCATTGACTATATTCCCTATGCTTTACTTTACATCCCCATGACTGTTTCGTAACTACCAATTTGTACTTTTTAAACCCTACACCTTTTCACCCTGCCCCCAACCCCCTGCCATCTCTCATCCCAACAAATCTAGTACCCATCTGACACCATGTATAGTTATTACAATATTATTGCGTATATCCCTTATTCTATACCCTACATCCCCATAAGTACGTTGTAACAACCAATTTGTACTTCTTAATCCCATCTCCTTCTTTCACCCACATTCCCAACACCTCTCCCATCTGGCAACCACCAAAATGTTCTCTGTATCTATGAGTTTGTTTCTCTTTTGTCTGTAAATTTTGTTCTTAGATTCCACAGATAAGTGAAATCACATTGAATCTGTCTGACACTCAACTCATCCCAATACCCTCCGGGTCCATCCATGCCACCACAGATGGCAAGAACCCATTCCCTTCCATGGCCAAGCAATATTCCATTGTACACTTATTTTTGTACCACCTTCTCATTATTCATTCTTCCATGGATGGACACCCAGGCTGCCTCCACATCTTGGCCATTGTAAGCAAAGCTGCAATGAGCATATGGGTGCATATGTCCCCTCGAAGTAGTTTGGGTTTCTTCAGGTAAATACCCTGAAGTGGGATTACTGGGTCCTTCATTGTCTCTTCTAAGCCTTTGTTTTAAAGTCTATTTTGTCTGGTATAAGTATTGCCACTCCAGATTTTTTTCCTGTTTTCATGAAATATCTTTTTCCATCTCTTTACTTTCATTCTGTATGTATCTTTCAATCTGAAATGAGTCTCTTGTAGGCAGCATATGTAAGGGTTTCGTTTTTCTTATCTATTCAGCTCTCCTATTTTTTTTGATTGGAGCATTTAATCTATTTACATTGTAAGTAATTGTTGATAGATATGTAGCTATTGCCATTTTATTATTCACAATTTTGATTTTTTTTTTTTCATCTTAAAAAAAGTCCCTCTAAGATTCTTTGTAATACTGGTTTGGTGGTGATGAACTCCTTTAGCTTTTTCTTGTCCGGGAAACTTTTTATCTGTTCTTTAATTTTTAAGTGATAGCCTTGCTGGGTACAGTAGTCTTGCTTTTCATCACGTTGAATATTTTGTGCCAGTCCCTTCTGGTCTGCAACGTTTCTGTTGAGAAATCAGCTGACAGCATTATGGGATCTCCCTTATAAGGTACTAGCTGCCTTTCTCTTGCTGCTTTTAGGATTCTCTCTTCATCTTTAACCATTACTGTTTTAATTATAATGTGTCTAGGTATAGGCATGTTTGGGTTCATCTTGTTTGGGACTCTCTGCACTTCCTGAGCTTGTATGTCTATTTCCTTCACCAGGTTAGGAAAGTTTTCAGTCATTTCTTCAAATATGTTGTCAATCTCTTGTTTTTTCTCTTCTCCTTCTAGTACCCCTGTGCTGCAAATGTTACACTCGATGGTTTCCCAGAGGTCTCTTGAAGCATACTCATTTTTTGGATTCTTTTTTCTTTTTGCTGTTCTGATTGGCTGTTTTCTGCCACCTTATCTTCCAAATCGCTTATTTGATCCTCTGCTTCTTCTAGTCTGCTGGTGAGTCCTTCCAGTGCATTCTTCATTTCAGTTATTGTATTCTTCACTTCTGACTGGTTCTTTTTTATGGTTTCTATGTCTTTTTTATTGCTTGCTATCTTTTTGTTGAAGTTCTCACTAAGTTTCTTGAGCATCCTTATAACCATTGTTTTGAACTCTACCTCAGGTGAGTTGCTTGCCTTCATTTCATTTAGTTATTTTTTGGGAGTTTTCTCCTGTTCTTTCATTTGGGATGCACTTCTTTGTTTCCTCATTTTGGCTGCCTCTCTGTGTTTCTTTCTATGTATTAGGTAGATCTGCTCTGTCTCCCAGTCTTGGCCAGGTGGCCTTATGTAATAGGTGTCCTGTGGGGCCCAGTGGCACAGTCTCCCTGGTCACCTGCTTCGGGTGCTCCAGGAGCATCGCTTAGAGTGTCGGTTGTATGTGCCCACCTGTTATAGTTGCACCTTGATTGCTGTTGGCATGTCAGTGGGTGGGATTAACCCTCAGCCTGACTGGCTGTGGGGTTTGGCCATGTCCACAGCTTTTGGGCTGCTGCGTGGGAGGCTTTCCTCATTGAATGGGATTCTCCCCAATGGGCTCTGGTGCCTGTTGAGATCACCCTTTGTGTGTGCCACTTGTGGGGCTAATTGGGTGGTGCTCTGCTGTGGTGTGAAGCCAACCTTCAAGTATATCAGTTCTGGGACCTCTTGGAAGGGGCCCAGGTCAGCAACTACCTGTGACTGGCCAGGAGGTACCTCATAGGAGCTACAAAATGATCTGCAGTTATTTGCTGCCTGTGCTAAACCTGGAGGCGTGTGGGAGAGGCCAGATTGCGAACTGCGGACAGCTGCCACCAGTACCGGGTCTAGAGTAGCTCCACAAAAAACCAGGACACCTGGAGGCCTGCTACCACCTGCTGGCTCCCTTAAGGTTCAGCTACCGATAAAGCCTCGGGTGGTACATGAGTTAAGTGAGGCAGGGTCTCAGAAAATCACTAGATTGAAAAAAATTGTGGTCACCAGGTTAATGTAGACTCTGGTTTGGTGTCAGTGCTGAGCCTGGAGTGACTCAGTGAAAGTCTCGGAGCACACAGAGGCCAGTCACTGCTCACCCGGGGCCCATAGACTACAGTAGTTTTCCTAGAAAGAGTGCAATGCAGGCTGGCTGTTTAGGGAGAAAGTGCCTCTGACATTGGGGGAGTTGGATGGGGTGGGGCCCCAGTGAGTCAGCAGGGCAGAGCAGAGGAGTTCACCAGGCCAATCAAATTCAGAGTTAGCCAGAGGGGGCGGGCTCAATATAGGAAAGATGGTGTCCACCTGCTGGCTGCTTGGGAAGGAAATTCCTCGCCAAGCAAATGCTGTCTGTCTTCCAGTCCTCCCTCTGGAGCCACATTCTTCAGTCTGCCCACAATATGTCTCCAAAGCCCTCCAAGTCACCATCCCTTTGCTGGAGTCCATGGTAAGTGCCTGTGAGAGAGTGAGTCTGTGCACCGGCTATTTACAAGGATGGCTAGGATTCCCAGAGCCATTTGTCCCACCTGACCGTCGAAATCCCCAGTTTTTCACAGCCAGATATTGTGGGGGGCTTCTCTTCCTGGCACCAGTACTCTGGGCTGGGGAGCCTGGTGTTTAGGGGCTGGGGTCCCTTGCTCCTCCAGGGGGAACCTCCACAACTGAGGTATCCCCCCTGATTTTCAACCACCACAGGGAGTTTTAGGGCCCATTCTGCATCTCCGCCCCTCCTACTGGTCTTGACATGGTTTCTTCTTTCTATTTTCAGTGATAGGACTTCTGTTTGGCTAGACTTCTGATGGTTCTTTAGGTTGATGGTTCTATAATTTAGTTGTAATTTTAATGTATTTACGGAAGGACTCAGGCACAGTGTTTATTCCACCATCTTGGATCTCTTGACATCTATTCTTGATGGCTGTGGGCAAGTGGGGTTGTAGTCCATTTTAAGGGTGAGCTTTTCTTTTCTTTTGGTTAGTAAACCCATTTTCTTTATATGTTTATGTCACAGAATAAAAAAATTGCAGTGATTTTTGTTTGGAATCTAAAGCTGTCATTGTGTTTTAAACATGCTCACATTTTGGAAATGGTTGCATATGCAGTGCTCAGGCGCATTTTTATTACTTTGGCGCACCTTAAGGGTGGAGGTCCCCCTCTACCCCTTGCCCTACTGGAGGGCAGCACTGGAGAACAGCTCTCTCCCACAGGGCCTTGTGCATCTCACTAGAGGTGGCAAAGTACCCCACATCTTCTGCTGCCTGGAGATCAAGATTTAGGACATGTCTAAAATGTGATCTCTGATTGAACACCTAACCCCTCTCATCCTCAGCTGGCAGACTGCCTGGAATTGGGTAAAGAGAAAAATATAGGTTAAAGCAGAAATAATATCAGCTAATGTTTATTGATAATTTACTATGCTCTGGACACAATAATAAGAGTTTTCCATGCTCATTCTTATTTCATCTTTGTAACCATCTTGTGGAGTAGATACTATGATTATTCCCATTTTACTGAAGCTTACAGAGACTAAGTGACATGTCCAAGATTGTATAACTGGTACTGCCACTATGATATGACTCCAGAATCTTCACTCTTAACCTCTACATAGTGACTTCCTAGATCTATGCGTATCTTATTTGAGAATTTTGTCACCATGTATAATGCCAAAGGTTGAGGGTACCATATCAAAACAATGACAACAGTGCTAATTAAGCTGATTAGGAAGCATACTCACTCAGACTGGTCTTGTTAACTATTGAGCAAGGCTGTTGTTAGTATTTCCTATGGTGCTTGCATTTCTGTCCATCCTCAGTGCTGGGAGTTTGATTTTGTGAGGCATGTCTGAGTTTACCCATACATCTTCTCCATCTGCAGTAAGGCTCCTTCATTTGTTCAATCAACAAATATTTATTAGGTCCCTGCTATATGCAACCTACTGAGCTAAGTGCTGGGTAAGGAATGCAAAGAAGTAAAAGGCACAGTCATTGCCCATCAGAAATTGCCACCAGTGGAGAATTAAATTAATTAGAATCCTACTAAATAACTAATCTCAGTTAAGCTGACGTGGTGAGAACAGTGGGCCTTTTAAAATGCTAATATATAATTCACTTTGCCAATGTAGACAGCAGTCCTAGGCAAGGGGCTTCGGAGTTTCTGAATGAATGGGAATGTTTTTCTTTACATCTTATCAGTAGGATGTACACTGAAAAGTTGTTTTTCAAATGGTGGGGATGAGTATACATTGATGTTTCCTCATGCATTTGGCCCAGTTCTTCTTGTAAAGAATAACAGCAGATGATTTAGAAGGAGGATAGTAAAAGAAACACAGTTCTTGTCCTGTGATCAAAGATAAATGACCTATTCAGGGGATAAGGCCATATATTTCAACTCTCTGAGCTGATCTGTAACTGATTACCTGCTGCTAATTTAATCTAAATGGAACATGACAAAGAAATCTTTACTTCTGCTCTGTGCAGTCCCGTGATCTCTCTCAGAACATCAACAAAACCAAGTTTGTCTTTCCCATCAACGGTGTGCAAGGTGGTGTTCTAGGCATTGTGGGCAACTATAAAGAATGCAACCCCTGTCCTCAAAGGGATTATAGTTGGTCTTAAAGGGGGTGGGATAAGATTATAAGCAGGTAATTAACAATGAAAGGATGTAATGTGATTAATTCTGAAGTAAGAGACATAAACCGTGGGAATGTGAAGGAAGATAATTTCTCTGGGGACCAGATATTGGGCTTTTAGTTATCCATGGCAAGCTAAGATGTAGATGATACAGAGAAAGAATGAGGAGAGGACAAACCAGTTCAAGGCAGTATTGTGCTTGGAGGGCAATGGCTAGATCAGTGTGGCAGGAAGAGAAGGTCTGTATGAAAATCATGGAAGGTAAGGCTGAAAACTAATTTGGAGCCATATTATGGAGATAGGCTAAGGGGCTTGTATTATAATCAATAAATAGTTTTTCAAATTCACGTGCATGGAAAAGTTTTAGAAAGAGCATAGCAGGGTCTAGAATGGAGTAAAGGGGATCTCAGAGGAGAAGAAGAGACCAGTAGGAGGCTGCCCCTTGAAGGTGTTGGCAATTTCCTTTAGAAAGGATTCTGCTATGAGGATGTGGGTCAGACTAGGTAGTCATCCTACCACACTAAAGCACACATTGATCCCATTGTTTGATGGTGTATCTAAATTCCCCATTTGCCCTGGTCTCTATCCATCCCAAACAGTCTATGGAAGCCAACAAAAAGTCTTCCTTAACATGTTGACTGTTGTTAGAAGCCTACACAATGAAGAGCTTAAAGATAAAGACCTTGAGGCCCAAACAGGTCAGTTAGTTCCAAGAGGTGGAATATTTTTATTATACAAAAGAAAAACATCATGTCTCGTCAAGCATTTAACACTTTAACATCAAGTCTCAAGCACAATGATAAACTCAACTGGAAAAAGAATAGAAAATTACTAGAATTTTGTAGGTCAGCGGGCTCCAAGGTTTTCCTTTTTTGGGGGGAAGATTTAAGAATTTTTGATTCTCTTGACTATTTGTAAAAGTTGTATTATGTTGCCTTTTTCTTTGTCATGTGCTTGTTGATACATTCCAGGTTCTGTAATAATATGATTTTATTGTCCTTTGGCCACAACATTAGATAAATTTCATAATGAAAGCATGAATTGAAAACAAGCGAGCATGTTTACACTGAATCAGAAAAATGTCCTGGGCACAAAGTAAGGCTGACCAGGGTAGAGCTTCACTCTCTTGGAACCTACATTTCAAAAATAGATAGCTTTGCATTTTTGTTTTGCAGTCATATCATCTGGTGACCTTTTACACCTTCCTCCCCCCTGCACCCCACAAGCATGCTTCTCCTGGAAGCAAGACTGGTCTATGACTGTCCAGTGTCATAAGTCAGAATATTTAAGGCACACTAAAAATTACTTTTTGACACTGGATTGCGAACTCTTCATTACACCCTTGTTTCTCCCAGAGTCCCCTCCCCACTTCTGTGACCTGTCCACAGCCACAGACCCTAGCGCTGGTCCTACCCATTAAGGTGATTGTCTAGGATGTAAATATATGCTAAAGACCAGTCACAAGCAAATGGCTGGGAGCCCAAGGGGTTCAACATAAGTGGAAATGTTCCCTGAGGTGTGAAAACACTTTGATAATATAGACCACTGAAACAGAGTAAAAAGTTAGGTATAGTAGTCCCCCCTATCCTCAGGGGATACATTCCAAGACTCCAGTGGATGCCTGAAATCATGAATAGTACTGAGCCCTATATATACTATGTTTTTTCCCTATACATACATACCTACGAGTATGATAAAGTTTAACTTATAAATTAGCCACAGTAAGAGCTTAACAATAATAACTAATACTAAAGTAGAACAATTATAACAATATACTGTAATGAAAGTTATGTGAATGTGGTCTCTCTCTCAAAATCTTACTGTACTGTACTTACCTTTTTACTTAAAGGAAGCACCCTACAACTTCTCTTTGGCATAGCCAAATTACCAACATCACTGCTCTTGCACTCTGGGGCCATCATGAAGTAAAATAAGAGTTATTTGAACACAAGCACTCCGATATCAGTGGATCTGATAACCCCGGTGGCTACTAAGCGACTAACGGGTGGGAGCACATGTGCATGTAGCATAGATACACTGGCCAAAGGGATGATTCTCATCCTGGGCCGGACAGCATGAGATTTCATCACGCTACTCAGAATGGCGTGGGAAGAGAACAGCATGCTACTCAGCACTGAAACCCAGGAAGTCAAAACGGCAGGTAAACAGGGCTGTATTCCCTACAGACCTTGATGGGGAACAGGGAGGAAATTCAGACCTCTGTGAGATGTAGTCTGTGGAACAGAAGACAAAGCTCCCTTCTCTAGCTAGGCACCCGTCTTCCATGTCAGTCCCAGGGCTCAATGCACACAGCACAGCAAAATGATAATCACTGAAAGTCACATATATTTGGTTAGGAAATGCAAGTGTCCATATAATTGTTTAATATAGTAGTTTTCATACAATCACCCTTTCCATTTTCCTTGTGAGTCAGAATTATGGTGTATGCTCAGTAAGTGTATACGTACGCACAGTTACACTTATTATATACACTTAGTACGTACTGTGTTTCCCCGAAAATAAGACCGGGTCTTATATTAACTTTTGCTTCAAAAGACACATTAGGGCTTACGTTCAGGGGATATCACCCTGAAAAATCATGCTAGAGCTGACTTTCCGGTTAGGTCTTATTTTGGGGGAAACATGGTACCTATTTATAACAAAAGCATATTTGTGTCTTGTGTGTTCACCAGCACACACACATCCTGACAGGAAAACATGTTTCATCTGTCATGACTGTGATGAGTGTAAGGACGTTATTGGGTTATGATCTTTGGTTTTCATCACTCCCTAGTTTCTAGAGTTGTGTCTTCAGATACTCTGTTCATTCTGGGCTCCCCTCTTTCTTCTCCAGAAGTTAAAGTTCAAGTTTACAAAGCCAGCTAGAGAAGTTTAGTTCATCTGCTCCTGGCCTAAGGAGAACCGATGTGGGATGGGCAACAGTGGAGTAAACCTATCCCTTTTCTGACTGGAAATCACACATAATTCTGACCCAAGGGAACTTTGTGTTGCAAATGGAGAGGTAATTAAGCCTCCAGACTCTGAGCCTTTGGGGTAAGAGCGCTGAGGTTATTTTTTTATACACATCTAGTATATTTTTGAAGAGCAGAGCGTGGGGGTCAGACAGGCATGGGAGCCTTGAAGATAATGGAAACAAGATGACAGGTGTTGGGAGTACTGCCGTTCGGTGGCATGGATAACTAGAACACATATTTAGAAATTAATTCCAGTTCGAAAAAGCTGAAAGAATTCTACCAACATTTTTGGTGGGGTGACAGAGGAATGGGGATACCAACTTTTGCAGTGAGTGCTCACGGGAGGGCGTGTGGGCTAGAGTGCTCCTTTGGCTGTCATTATTATTAAAAAAACTTATTATTGAAATGGAAAAGTTTCACCTGCAGAGACCTGGAGTGAGACCTCGAAGGACAAGAGCTCTCTCTGTTGGTAACGACACTTGGTTGTTAACCAACACAGCCGAGGATGGAGCCCAGTGACCTAGAGGGAGATGGCTGAGGTAACCAGTCCCCAGGAGCAGTCCCCCCAAGGAGTGTAGGTCCCATTTCAGCCACTGCTAGCAAGGAACATTCCACTTGCTGCTGTTCTGTGTTGATTTAGACCATCCCTCCTGGGGGTGTGGCTGCAGTGGAGGTTGGAAAATCTGAAGCAAGTGAGAGGACTTGGGAGATTTCCATTTAGGAATGTTAACACCTTCCCATATTCAATGGACATGGTGTGTGTGTGTGTGTGTGTATGTGTGTTTGTGTGTTGGGCTTGTACAGAGGTTGGGGGGTCCTGTCCCTTCTCCACCACAGCTGTGTTAGGACCGATGAAGTAGAAAGGGCTACTGTATACTGTACACCCTCTCCTTTCACCACCCCCTCTTGGAACCAAGCTGGGAGAACTCTTTAGCATGGGCACCCTTACGTTTTTTTGTTTTGTTTTGTGTTTTTTTTTGTTGTTTTTTTGATCGGCCAAGCTTACAGTTTTCAAAGTGCTATGACAGGATGGTTGCAAAAATAAAAAGCTAGTGAAAGCTTAGTCACAATATTTCTATAGCTGGCAATCAAAAGATCATATTGCATGCAACTGGCAAAATCATCATAGAGAAATTATGCATTTTCCAGAATACCTTATTCCCTTCTGTGTATTAAACATTACTTTAATATTCTGGTGACAATGTTTTATAATTAATCTAAATGTAAGGGAATGAACACACCAGAGATTATGTCTCAGGGCAAAGAGGTGAAAGAGCCTTTTTTGCAATGGCAGACTGGATTACTGACTCAACTCCTTTCACTTAAGAGCAGCTGCAGATATCACTGAGGGCTAATATCCTGCCCATCCTCCAGTGAATGCAAACAGTCTGTACACTTTGGGGAGTAAAACCCTTTCACTCATAAGGGTGTTAATGTTAACACAGAAGAAAAGCGTTTTAAAAATTACATTAGTTCATAGACTTATATTGAACTCATGAGGGGAATCTAGCCCCAGAGAGATAAAAACTAAAGAGCTGAGCCATAAACCAGTATGATAACATCCTTATTATAAGATGCAAATTGAGGGACCCAATTCACTAAAACACATGTTACTGGTATTTAATTTTGCTTGTGGGAATATATCAGAAGTTGGCCTATGCCTTTTGCACAATGTACTTAAAATGAGGGCGAGTAACTTTAGCTATAAAAAAAAGTGATAGAGAAGCAGAGGGCAAGCCAGGATTGAGAGATAATTGTAAGGATCTAATTCACGTGTCAGTGTACACAGCTTGCTTTCTTGGCTTGGGCTTAGAGGCACAGCACTGGCGTGGGAAGGCAAGTGGGGCTGCACTCCTGGGGAGGGAGGCTGGGGTTCTGTGACAGGCTGGGAATGGTGGCCGGCTTGGCTGGCCCTGACCCATGGGGGGAGGGAGGAAAACTCCTGGGTGGGGGCCAGAAGAGGCAGGCCCACACCCAGTGGTCATCACAGGAACTTCACTTGAGCTAGTATGGTTGTGAGCCTGTGGTTCCGACAAGAGAAGATGCACTTCCCCACGAGAATAAGGTCAGTTCCTCTTTCCTCTTTGTGGCATAAACAGCCTGCTGGGTATACTCGGACTTCCTGCCACTACTTCCACCCTGGAGTAGGTGAATTATGCTTCCCTCTTAGGGTGACATCTCTGGGTTGTAGCTCTCCAGGTGGGCACTCCTGTGGGCCCAACAGTTGAGAAAACTGTTTCTCAGCTCTAAACTCCTCTCAGAAGCCTTCCTCACGTGGGGGCTCTGAGGGAAGGGACCTCTCCCCTTAAGACTCCATATGTGATCATTGGACCACACAGCATCACTTCAGAGCCCATTAGAAATGGCACAATGTCCAGCCCCTCCCCGGAGCTGAGTCATGATCTGCATCTTAATGACATGCGTTAACTTTTAAGAAGTATGGCCAACCCCACCCTCTGACCTATTGTATGAACCCCTCATTTGGCATTTACCATTTAGGGTTTGGGTAAAGAAGAGAGGGTCCTACAGATATCTTTTTTTTCTTTTTGGAGGTGGGAGATTCAAATCTTTGTGATTAGAGGGAAAAAAATACAGTAGGCGTAGGGATGCACTGGAGTTTTCAGGACACAGTCATGATACACCATGAAATACTACCTTAGGTAACATTGGGGTCACCTTGATGTTGGCTGGTGAAGGCAGGGGTGTCCCACTGGTGGGGGCATGGAGGGTTTGCTGAGGGTGTACATTTGCTCTGTTAGTGTTGGCTGAAGCTCTAGAAGAAGCTATGGAAATAAGGGTGGTCTGCCTCTGCTTTGTCCTCTCCGGAAATAGGCTGCCCGCAACCTCCTTGAGAGTAGAAGTTAGGGAGACAGGAAGGAGAGGAAAGGGACCCCTCAGGCCACCTTAGATAATTAAACTTGCTGACCCTGAGGCAGGCTGGGTAAGCCCTTAGGTGATTTCAGGAGCTTATTGTACTAACTCTACTCACACTAACCTGATGAAGCTAAAATTCCTTTAATATAAAGATGAAAATCCTTTCATAACACAATTAGGACAGAAAATGCTTACATTGCAAAGGCTAGGTTGAGGGAACACTTGTGTGAATGTTCAAGAATAACCTGCCAATCAATCCTCGAGTCTCAACAGGTGAAGAGATGAACCTGTCTTGGTTTTACTGGGCTGACAAGAGTCAGCTAGAACCAAAAAGAGGGCTGGGTGCAGAACATGAATTTTGAAGACTCCACTATTTTAGCCATGCGCGAGGCCCAGTTTACTTCACACTGGAAGCCTCAAAAGGCAATATTTTAGTCATGTGGCTGCAAAGGCCACAGTTCAACTTTGCATTATTCAATGAAGGTTTTTGTTTTTAAACCCAGGTTATTTCATATACAGGAGTTCATCTCCTAGAGCGTGATTAATTGGAGCATTACGTGTAAATATCATATCTTTCCACCTGGAGCAAGCACTGTGCCCGTACATAATTCTCTGTAGAGATGCTCAGATGTTGTTGGAAGAACCAACAAGAACTTCAGTGGGATAATTTCATCTCCCAGGATGGATTTTACTCATTGTGCTATCACCAGGACAGCCCACATGCAACCAGGTCTTAGGAGTGAGTAACTTCTTTGCTTTTAAAAAAATGGAAAAAAAAAAAAAGATGTTTCACGAAACTCTCAAAGTTCAGATTACACCATCAGATTGATCTACATGTTCTCAGATGGGCAGGGGATTGGGATGGGATGGTTCATTATTGCTTTCAAATGTGCAGATGAAAATGCTTGTGTTTTCCCAATAGTTCAGATCAGGGCTCTAGCCTCAGTTCCCTATTTGACCTTTGAGAAGCCATCTCTCCAGGTGCTTCCTTTCAAAGGGAGAGCCCTACGTGCTTGCTCTGCCATGTGGGATCAGAAGGAACAATTCATGAGTATCTGAAAGAAACATCCAAATGATAGCACTGGATTGCTGGGGAAGCAGCCCCGGGATTTTGGAGGAGGCATTAGAAGTTCATGGAGGGCTTTAATTTTGTTTAGATTCTTAGCCATTTTCTTATTACTGCTATTCCCTACATTTGTGTAACTATTGACCTACAAAAAGTTCACATGCATTCTCTCAGTTGATGCTCACAGCAGCACTGTGGTATGATACAATCAGGAAAGGTGCTATTATCTCCACTTCACTGGGAACATGAGGCTCAGAGCAGTTTCGGAGTTCTTCTGAGATCACACAGCTGGTTAGAAGTCAAGTCAGGTCTCAGGGTAGATGTTTCAGTATTGTGTGTGGATGGTACAAAATGAAATCTGTAGACCACTGCTCCTCTGGCAAGTTCAAGTTCTCTGCTTTGTTTCTTCCTCCTTCCAAGACAATAAGTTGGTTCAGTGCCCTCTCTTGGGGCAGACTGGCAGCGTGTCATCAGTGCTAGGTAGCTATCCTATGATCTACCAATTCCATTCCTAGGTAAATAGCCAAAAAAATTGAAAGCAGGGATGTGAACCATATCTGTACAGCCATATTCATAGCAGCATTATTCACAGGCCTGGTGGCACAACTCTACATTCAGAACCAAGACAACTGGGTTCTAGTTCCTGCTTTTTCAGTTCACTTTCTTTTCTGGGTCTTCTCATCTGTAAAAGGAGTAGATGAATTCCAAGGTCACTTCTGTCTCTAAGATTCTATGTGACTCTCCCTGGAGGGGAGAACCTGGGAGAACAGTGGTACCCAGGTAGGAAGTCACCGGGCACCACCATAGCAGGAATCATTGAATCACAGGAGCCACTGTGATGAACAATCCGTGGTGAGAGGAACACGCAGGCTCAGGTCAGTGAGGGAAGGAAGGTGACTCTTAAAAATGCTAGGGAAGCTATGTAGGGAGGTTTGGCCTAGGTGATGGGCAACTAGGTTCTAATAGCTAACAAACCAGCTCAGGGTCTCAGCTTGGTCAGGGATAGAAGCCTCCCTTCCTTCTTTCCTTCCTTCCTTCTTTTCTTCCTTTCTGTCAATCTCTCTCTCTGCCTTTCTTTTGAAATCAATCTAATCAGATCTTTTATGTTGTTTAGAAATCATAAATTTAATATGTATTGGGGTTAGTAGACCAGTTCAGGGGCTGTTTGGGGGCATGGGTTCACTAGGCTGGGAGTATTTATGAGGCAGGGTTTAAAGAACACCATTCAACAACTCTTGGCCCAGGGCTGTTTTGGCTGCAGCTTTGGGTGATCTTTTGGAGTTCTGTTTTGTTGAAATATAGTTTGGAACACAAAGAATTAAATGGCTTTTGAAAACATTTTCCTCCCACCCCAACTGCATATTTAAATCCCTAACACTTCATGGCTATGATGAAGTTTACAAACTCAAGTGGCATGCCCACTTTGTCTTATTACATGCAGGACACAGTATGGGGTCTTTTGAGGGAAACAACAATAAACAATAGTAGGGCCACAGCAGGTGACTCAGACATTTTTCAAATTGTAATAAGTTTGGGGAATTTTCCTTCTCAGGTAAGAAGGCACATCTACATGGTGACCTCCATGTGTCTTTTTGTTACAAGACTTGGTCTTGGTTTCTGGAAACTGCTTCACAATCGATAGGCCAAATTTTGTCGTAATCGAAATATGGTAGACATGTCCCAGCATGAACACTGTTTAGAAAACGAAGATTCTGGAATACATACAAACTGGTTTAGACAATCGATTAATGGATGCTGCCTCATGGGGCACCTGGGCAAAGGTAAAGGGCATTCTCTGTTCTTGAGGACCTGTTACGTGTGATTCATTTATTTCTCTGAGCTATGGAGTATTATTGCCATTTTCCAGATAAAGAAAACAAGGCTTAAACAAGTTAAGTGACTTGATAAACGTCATCTAGCTAGAAAGAGGTAAAGTTAGGTCTTTCTGACTCCAAAATCCACGCTGGTATTCACTCATTCATTCAACAAATAGTAATAGAGCATTTCCCATCAAACCTGCTGCCTTCATGTGGGGGTATTCGATATACTTCAAGGGACAAATCTAATCATCACGACACAAAGCACAATATATTTTGTAGTTAAGTGCTACTTTAACAGCTGCATGAATTCAGAGAAGGGAGAATGATGTGCATTGGAGAGGCTTGGTGAGATGTCTTGGGAGGATCTTAAGCTGGGTCTCAGAGCATAGAAAAGATTTACAGGGACAGGGAACAGAGAGGAGAGGCAGAACAAGCTGTGTCTGGGGGACAGTGAGGTACAGAGGGAAACCGGAATAGATGGTTTAACTTGGCAATGTCACAGCCTCCTGGGTTCAAATTAATCTACCTGGAGTGACCTTTCAATTCCCCAAATATTGGAAAGGGTGGAAGTAATCTGCATTATCTTACTCCCATCTGCCTTAATAGTGACTGTCTCTAAGTCCAGAAAGAGAGCCGGGTGGGGTGAAAATATAAAATAATTACTCTTTGATGGCAATTTCCACATGCTCCCTAAAATGATACCAACTTGAATTAACTTTCTACAGGTACATCTACACAGAGAAGGCTTAATAAATCTGAAATAGTAATGGGAGAAGCCATAAGAGTGAGATTTTAAAAGCCTGTGTTCCCAAGGGGCATATGTTACCAGCTGCACAGACTCCTTTCTATGTGTGATCAAAACCTTTTTTATTCCCTTTAAAAATAAGATGTTTGCAAGAAGGTGCTTCATTAATTGAAGAAGTTGTTGCTTGTTTGCTGGCTTGGTTTTCGAAAACAGAAATGACTTTTCTGTGGAATCAACTTGAGCAGGGTATTCATTCAGCTTCTCAAAAATTGCTGGTAAACTTTTTAAAGAGATTCTCTGGGAGGCTGTTGTGGTGACTTTGACGTATTGCACCCCATACCCACAACTTCTTCACCATTCACCTTCTTTCCCAGCCCCATACGAGACCTGACAATTAAGTTTGCGAACTCACCCTAGAAAAAGTGCTACATATCTCATTGCTGAATATCACTACGGTCACCTTCGAAGTCCTCCCCTTGGGAAGCTATGCACCGATGCCAGTGCCTAGTCCACCCTTCAAAGCAATTTTGGAACTCTTTTTCTGGAATGGCCATCACAGCTGTCGTTGTGTTACCCTTGATGTCCTGATTATCATCAAAATGTCTTCTTTACAATATTTCCTTTATCTTTGGGTAAAGAAAGAAGCCACTGGGGCCAGATCAGGTGAGTAGGAGGGTGTTCCAATACAGTTACTTGTTTACTGGCTAAAAACTTCCTCACAGACAGTGCCGTATGAGCTGGTGCATTGTCGTGATGCAAGAGCCATGAATTGTTGGGGAAAAGTTCAGGTCATCTAACTTTTTCACGCAGCCTTTTCAGCACTTCCAAATAGTAAACTTGGTTAACTGTTTGTCCAGTTGGTACAAATTCATAATGAATAATCGCTCTGTTATCAAAAAAGGTTAACAGTATTGTTGCAACAAGTTCACAAATTTAATTGTCCAACCTGGTATACCTTGAGGAGGTGGGATGGGAGGAGAATACAGGATGGTTTGGGGCTCTGATTTGTTTAGGAGAGGTTGGATGTTGGCAAGAACATGGCGGCTCATGGTGGTGCTGTGAGGCCCTTGGCCATAGCACTGAATTTCCCCATAGGAAGGCTGCTGTGGCCATTCTCTCCTTTGGCAGTGGTGATAACTACTGGGAGCATTTCTCACAGGATTTGGGAAGGATGTCCACGTTCATTTCTTGGGGCCCATTAATTTGGTTGCTTGCGTGTTCCAGTGACGGATTCATGTGGTAAGTTGGAAAGAACACTAGATTGGAAAAAAAGCCTTGCCCTGGACAGTCCTGCTATGTGGCCTTAAGCAAATTTCTTAAAGTTTCTCCATATCAATTTCTTTATTTGCCATTGGATAGTTGCAGTAGATAATATCCAAGCTCCCTCTCAAGTCTGTGACGAGAGGCCAAAGTTGCAAATTCTGTCTCCTGTCCTCCTGGGATAGATAATGCTGCTTTTATGCCAAGTTCGCGGACAGTGTTCCGAACTTGCCCTCATCTTGACTCTTCCAGGTGAGACTGTCATTGGTTCAGCCACAATCCCTTGTCATTTCGGATAAAACCGCTCTCAGTTGATGCTTTCAGTAAAATTGTATAGGACTAGAGCGACCATGCTGGTTTGAGATGGAGGGGTTTCTCTCAGTTTTAAAACTGGCGAAATCCTGAGCTAATAGGGATAAAGTGTCACCCAAAGAAGGACTGAGTTAGTATGAAGGTGCTATTCAACCAGGGCCAGGGAAGGTATCACAAAGAGATGTAGAAAAATTCTAGAAAGTGCCAATTTCTGTTGACAATTACTGTATTTCCCTGGAAGTCTCTTCAGGTCTTTCCTAGACAAATACTAAAATTTAAATAATGAAATGTTTTCTGCCCCCAGACCTCATGTTAGTGTGACTAAGACACTTCCCATTCCAGAGGTTAGTTTGGTTCTGTTCTAATTGGTCTTGTACCAAGTGTCTCTGAAACCATCTTCTTAATCGCCACAGCCTCCTCGTCTAGCACTCACCTGTCCAGGGCAGGAGGGAAGATTCAGATGAGACCATGAGACCATGGCTAGGCTTCCACCCCAGTTCTCACACACTCTCCCAATCCTTACCCTATGCCTGGGAGCGAGTAAGCTCTCTTCTGAAACTGGTGCTCTGACTGGCTGTTAATTAAGAAATATGTGACCACAAGAGAGCAGGAGCCATAAAAGATGAGTGTGGATGTTTTATGCCCAGGATCCAGCTTGTCTTGATTTTGGTGATTTATTCTTGCAGGAAGGGTTCTGACGGCTGTAAAAGTCTGAAAGAGCCCATGTTGGCATAGCCTCTTCTCTGTTGCCAATAGCTGCTTTCTGTAGGGATATGGCCACTTTTTTCTGGGGCTTGGACTGTTTTTATCCTTTCTTCTATACCTATTTAGAATTGAGGAACAATGCAATTGGTTTCCTCAAGTCTCTTCCGTTTCTTTTAATTGTACTTTTATTGCTAGCTTTGCTTCTGAGTGCTTTCTCTATGTGTTCTGGGGGTACAGAACACTGACCAGCCATTTTATGTTTTCTATAATCTATTTGAATCACACAATTTATATAGAGATATATATTTGTTGTTGTAAACATTCAAATTTTGTCAATCTAATAGATGTATGGTCTTGATTTAAATCACATTTTCCTGGGTTTCTGAATGACAGTGGGGAGTAGGCGCTCCATGATCCCCCGGTCCCCATAACCTGCATCAAACTGTGATACACGTGAGAAATAACTTTTTGTGTGTGTGTTAGGCCACTAAACTGGCAGTTATTTGCTACAGCAGTTTGGCCTACCTTGACCAATGCAAGACATTTCAAATAATGGCAGAAATACTGAAATCATCTTGGCGTCTTAAAACCATACCGCCCAGGCCCTGCCCTATCTGGCCTGTATGTGAAGCCAAATTCCAACAGCTAGCCTATAGTTTGAAAACCCAAGTAACTACAGAAAATTGAAATAGCCTTTTCCTCTCCTCTTTCTGTCTTCCTCCTATAGCCATCCTTCTCCCATTGTCTCTGTGAATATTCTATTCCTTTGTCTCTCCCAATTTATAAAAATAAAATGGAAATGTTAAAAGGTTAACATAGGCCAATGATACTTTAGCTATGTCAATGCTTAACGAATTGGGGTGGAGAATTTTAACAATAAAAAAAAAATTCTTTCTGAATCTTCCTTTGGCTTGAAGTACTACTATCTAGATAATTAATGCCAACATAGTATCTTTTCTCCTCTCTTTGGGTGACTAAATATTTGCACCTCGGTTCCCTCCTCTTTGTGTATATGTATAGAAATAATTTCAATGCCCTAGCTTAAGATCTGGCAGAGAAAAATATTCTTATCCCCTTGGAGAAGGTCATCCAATTCTGGAAAAGCTGCCTCAAGAAAGGACCATATACACGTTTTGTAAGAGTGTGATTATTAAGTTTCAGGTTTATTATCATGCAAATGCTTCCATTTCCCCTCTTACCCCCACCCAATCCCCTCCTATACCCGTGAATAAAATGACATCTGGGACATTGGGAATTTAACCAGCCAGTCAGGAAGGTGGAACAATGTTTTCTCAGCCAGTGGTTCACAGAGGTTCTCAGAGGGCCTTTGCAGGGAACTTAAGGAGTTGTTCCTTTAAACAAGGTGCCAGCTTATCTCACATTTTAAAACTCCCTTTGCTTTCAAAGTTAAGTGTTTATCTCCTTGGGAATATGAATTGGTACAACCTTTCGGGAAAGCAATTTGGCAACACGCATCAGGAGCCTTAAAACGTTTACATGCTTGACCTGGCAGTCTTACTTCTAATGCTTTTATCCTAGGGACATAATCAGAGATGCGATCCCAGATGTAGGTACAAGAATGCTTTATCACACCATACTTTATGATGGCAAAACCTTGGGAAAAAGCCTAAATGCTGAATGACAAGGGTAGGGTTAATCTGCTTGGTGATGGAATATTATGCTGCCTTTAAAAATAGTGTTTAAAACATTTTATGAGATAAGAAAATGCTCACAATAAAGTGTGAAGTGGAAAAAAGGATACAAAATAAATTCTCATTTTATTAAAAAAATAATTTACTTGGGCATGCATTCATTCAACACGAGGAATAAAGACAAACAGAAGAGTGGTTCTAACCTCAGCTCTGACACGTTCTAACTGCTTAGCATTGAACAAGTGATTTTTAAACCCTTTAAATTGTTTTTTCAGGGTTGTGGTGAATGTTTACCAAGTTTCTTGCACATAGTATTTGCTCAATAAATGGTAGTAGCTATTAGCGTTTTGACCCTTAAACGCTAGTATTTATTAGTGGTAGGCGTTCGTTCGTGACAAAGCTCATGTAAAAATAGTTTGTGGGGATAGCTTCTGTTACTCTCAATTTACTTCACCCCATCGTTGACCCACCATCTTCTGTGAGGTGGTCCTACTCACAGTCCAGATGAAACAAACTCTAAGCCCTGAAGCAAAAACTGCCACAAGGATAAATCCTCCTGTCAAACATAGATGGGGACATTGGCAAGACAGCAAAACTTCCTCTGGCTGTTCAAATAAAGCAAGTTAAGCATTTAGGAAAAGGACTTATTTATTGGGTCAAAAACAAATGACAACATACAGCTGTATGGCACTTTACTATTTAAAACTCTGTTATCTCATAGGAGAAAACATTCCTGTTAAATAGTGTATATAGTTTGATCTGTCTTAGTTATCCATTGCTATATAACAGATTACCCCAAAACTTAGCACTTACATCAACACATTTATTATCTCACAGTTTCTATGGGTCAGGAATCCAGGAGCAGCTTAGCTGGGCTGAGGGTCTGTCATGAAGCTGCAGTCAAAGTGTAGGCCAGACCTGCGATTTTCTCGGGGTTCAACAGGGCCCATTCACTCGGTGCTTCTTGGCAGGATTCAGTTCCTCGTGGGGGGTTGGACTGAGGGTCTTAGTTCCTCACTTGCTGTGCGCTGGAGGCTATCTTAAATTCCTTGTATGAGGGCCTCTATAGGGCAGCTTGCATCATGGCATTGAACTTTACTAGAGCGAGCAAGTTGAGAGAGAGAGAGAGAGAGAGAGAGAGAGAGAGAGAGAGAGACACCATCTTTTGTAATCTAATCTTGGAATTGACATCTTATTACTTTGCCATCTTCTTTTTGTTAAAGGAAGCCAGCCACTAGGTCCAGCCCACACTTAAGACAAGGGGATTACACAAGGGTGTGGATATCAGAAGACCAGGCATTGGTGCCATTTTAGAAGGCAGGCTACCACATCCCCTTTTTATGGCAGAGGAAACCAAGGCTTAGTAAGGATGTGTGGCTTTCCCTAAATCATCCTTGCAGGATGACTCAAACCAGGGTCCTCTGCATTCCAAAGCCTGTACTCTGTCCACTCTTCATGCAAACCTGTATTCATCTTATTCCAGCCTAATCCTCATGCATAAAGGCATGCACAATGTATCGAGCACTTAAGAATTTTCATATAATAAAAATATCCTAAGAAATCTACGACATTTTATGATAATCTAGGATGGAGGTGCCTTTTGGAGACAGATAGAAAAATGTAATGATAATTAGAGAAATATACAGAGGCTCCATTACCTACAAATGCCATCCAGAGTTTTCATAGAACAGGGCCTGGAAAATAGTTCTTTAGGCCATCCAGGGTAGCTGTGATGATTAATTCCAAGCTGTTAACACATTTTATTATGCAAATACTCCAGCAATCAGCCATGGAGAAAGTCTGGGTACTACTCCCACCCTATTCACTCTGGACACTCAATTTGCATGGAAATGTGATACTCTCACTAGGAGAGGGGCTGGTTTGGTTCTCCTTGGGAGGTGGTGGTGGGGGGTTAGGAGATGGGAGAGGGAGGTGGCTGGAGGGAGATCCAGCTACCCATTAGTGACATTGATCATTTTAATGCCATTGGTGGTTAGAAAAAGAACATTACCTTAATTTAGTAATTAATTTGCTCCAAGCAGGAGACATAAGCAAGGCCTAGGGTCAGTTCCAGGTGCATTGAATTTTGTGCCTTCCAGGAATGGGAGTTGAATCCTGCATCACCAGGAAGAAGGGTATTCCACATGAGCAGTGTTCAGCCTCAGCAGAGATGGGGACATCTCTCTGGGGAGAGAAAGGCAAGCAAAAGGAGCATGTCTCTGGTAACCAGAGGGAGTTTTATCTGGGATTTTTTAGAATGGCCAGTTTTTGGTTTCAAGGAGGTGATCACTGATAACTCTTATGGCTCTTTCCCACTTAATAATACTCAAGTGGGTTCAAAACCGTGTTCAATGAATGAATAACCTCACTTTAGGCATGGCAGGCTTATGTGGGGAATCAGAGCATCAGTTGGAAGCCTCTCACCAGATGGGCCAGGACACTGTGTTGCCAGAAAACAGGTTCTTTGTATCCTTGCAGGAAAGAATTCAAGGATGTACCAAAAGGAGAGTGACAGGGCTGGAGAAGAGCAACTGCCTCAAAGAACACAGAGGCTTAGGAATTTATTACTTCTAAAATGAGGGTGTGAAATATTCAAGACTTAGGGGTGGTGTTACAGGCATTCCTAGCCCTGTCCTCACTGACCACTCCTTCCCATGGGGCGGAGGGATTTTTTTTTAATCTTTTTAAAAAAATTTATTGGGGTGACAATTGTTAGTGAAATTACATAGATTTCAGGTGTACAATTCTGTGTTACGTCATCTATAAATCCCAGTGTGTGTTCACACCCAGAGTCAGTTCTCCTTCTATCACCATATATTTGATCCCCCTTACCCTCATCTCCCACCCCCCACCCCCTTACCCTCTGGTAACCACTAAACTATTGTCTGTGTCTATGAGTTTTTGTTTCTCATTTGTTTGTCTTGTTCTTTCGTTGTTTTTGGTTTATATACCACATATCAGTGAAATCATAGGGTTCTCTGCTTTTTCTGTCTGACTTATTTCGCTTAGAATTATACTCTCAAGATCCATCCATGTTGTCACAAATGTTCCTATATCATCTTTTCTTACTGCCGATAGTATTCCATTGTGTATATATACCACAACTTCTTTATCCATTCATCTATCGAAGGACATTTTGGTTGTTTCCATGTCTTGGCCACGGTAAACAATGCTGCAATGAACATTGGAGCACACATATCTTTATGTATAAATGTTTTCACATTTTTTGGGTAGATACCCAGGAGAGGGATTGCTGGGTCATATGGTAATTCTATTCGTAATTTTTTGAGGAACCTCCACACTGCCTTCCATAACAGCTGCACCAGTCTGCATTCCCACCAACAGTGTATGAGGGTTCGGAAGGAGGGATTTTTGTCCTTATTTAGTTCTTGGCAGAACTGTCATGGAGGCACAGGGGGTGGAGCTATTCCCTAACCACAATGCTAATAATATTACAATCCATTATAATTAGCTAAAGTTCACCTTGAGGGACAAGATGGTATCCTGGATCTGCTCTTGGCCACTGAAATCTAGTTCTGGACTGTCTGGTGACTGTACTTTTCTTAAGGATGATCTCATCTCCTCCCTCCTTCCTCTCCCCTTACCTCCTCCTTTCCTGAATCCCCCTCTCTCCCGCAGCCCTATTCTTTCTGCCTAAGGTAACAACTGGGCTGACCTGGGAGCTGTTGCAAGTTGAAGACATAAACAGCACAATTACATGGGAGTTGGAGGGGCTTCCAATACCAGAGCAAAGGTGAGCTTACATATCCCTGGGAAGGTCCTATTTTCAGAAGGATAAAGGAAGATGGAAAGATTGGCAGAATTGAGTTGTCCACTCATTCATACACATGAAACCTCTACACACGCTGGTTATAAAAGAACTCAATCAGGTTTTCCTACAAGCAGGGAGGAAGTTCATGCTAGGGAAGAAAGAGCTCACGCAGGGCATGCCCCTAAATCTCCTTTGTAATTCCTGCTTCTGGCAATGAGGTTTTAGAAAAAGCATGGTTTTGGAGTGCTAGTCCAATCCTATACCTTTCTCTATATTCCACATAATAGGCATTTGAGGGCGCTTCTGCTCTATTTTCACTGTATCATAATAAAGCCTTTAAGAATATAGGGCAGGTATCATCATCTTCATTTGACAGAGGAGAAAAAACATGGCTTGGAGAAGTCCAGTCATTTGTCTGGTGAGTTTGGGGTAAGTGGTCTAGAACCAGGTGTCCTGACTCAAGATTCAGAGCCCTTCTCATTTCACCAAAGTACTTATGAAAGCCAAAGCTGGCTTGAGTGAATGGCAGAGAAAGGGAGCTTGATTGTAGTGGAGATTTTGAGGAGAAGCCACTGCGGTTTCTTGAGAATGGCTTCTGTTGTTGGGTGGACAGAAAGGAAGGAAGCATCTAGAGAGAGACCTGTAGACCAACCTCCGAATTTCTGGAGCAACCATCTGATTAACTTCTTAGAGCTTTAGCTCTGGAAGCAAATGGCTCTGTTAGTTGACAGACTGGAGAGGATACACAGTGCCCCCCAAAAGAGGCTGGGCTGTAGTGGAAAGGTCTTTGACCTTGGGGACAGAAGACCTGTATTTTTTATCAAGTCCTAGTTGTGCTACTAATTCACTATTTAATTCTGTGACTTCATTCTCTTCAGTTCTTGTTTTTGTCACTTGTAAAATATGGGCTAGATGATCTCTAAGACATTTCCAGTTCTTTTTAGGGGGAAGCTGAAGTCAGACAGAAATGAAATCAACTTCCATTCCACTTCTCAGTGATTGCTCTCTAGATCCCAGCTTTCAAGAACTCCAGCTTCTCCCTCTAGAATTTCCAAGTTCTGGACACCTTGGAACTTTTCCTAATTGTGAAACATGGTGACTTTGGCTATAAGAGAAACTAGCCCTTTTCTGTGCCATTCCCAGGATGTATGACACCACCCAAGAGTTCCCACTCATTGTCTTCATGGCTGCATTTGAATTCACACCATTCCTTGCCTGTGTTTCTTCAGTTCTGCCTTCTCCCATTCTGCCCATCAGCCTTCTGTGCCCTCAGTCATAGCCACATTTCCCCAGAGAGGCAGATATTTGACCATCACTCAGGAACCATGGGGAAATGTAAGATAGGTTCCTTGTGGTCCAGAAGCTTAAAACATAACGAGGAGAGAAACTGATCAATAGATTCAAGGCATAGTCAATCGAAATCCCAGCAGGATTTTTTGGTGGTGGTTGTTAAAATTGACCAATTGATTCTGAAATTTGTATAAGAATATAAATACCTAGAATAGTCAAAACAGTTTTGCAAGGGAAAAACAAAGTTGGAGGATGTATACTACCTGATTTCAAGACTTAATGTAAAGTTAGAATAATCAAAACATTATAGTGTTGGTGTGGAGATCGACACGCGAATCAATAGAACAGAACAGAGTCCAAAAATAGATCCACACACATATGATCAGCTGAAATTTTACAAACATGAAAGACAGTGTAATGGGGGGAAAGATAATCTTTTTTATCACATGAATCGGAGTAATTAGAATTCATATGCAACAAAACAAAACAACCCCCCCAAAATAAGAACCCCAACTTAAATCTCCACCTCACACCATACATACAAATTAAATGGATTATAGATATAAATATAGGAGCTAAATTTATGAAATAAAACATAGGAGAAAAATCTATGGGTTAGACAAATACATTTTAATGAGGACACACACACATACACACACACACACACACCAAACTAAAATAAAATACTGATAAATTGAGCACTACCAAATCTGAAAACTTTAGCTCTTCAAAAGACACTGTTAACAAAATGAAAAGATAAGACGGACTAGGAGAAAATACTTCCACAAATACATGTCTGATAAAGAACTTGTATCCAGAATAAAAAAAGAACACTTACAACTTAATAAGAAAACAAACGACTCAATAGAAATGGGCAAAGATTTGAACAACAGGCATTTCACCAAAGGAGATATATGCATGGCAAATAAACACATGGAAAGATGCTTAACGTCATTAGTCACTAGGCAAATGCAAATTAAAACCAGAAAGAGATACCACTACTTACACACTCTAATGACTAAAATTAACAGGACAGAAAATAAAAGCATTGGCAAAGATGTGGAGCAACCGGAACTCTCATTCATAGAAAGTTAAAGATGAGACCTAGTTTTCAACTATATGTGGCTATTCCTGGGAAGATGGGGGAACAGGAGGCTTGTGTGGAGGACTTGGTAGAGTTGGCACAGGAGGAGGGGAAGGGCAGGGGCTTGGCTGTGGACAGAACACGGGGAATGCCAACTTCTAAAGGTCAGTGGGGAAGTGGTTCCAGCCATGGTGGTTTTGGTCAGCACCTTTACAGTAAGCTGTGGGGAAGTGTGGAGTTGCTCGAGTGTGGCAGCACTTCTGGCCTTGAGCCCCACACACGGGTCACTTTCATCAGAACAGGAAAACGAAACAGGCTACCCTGAATGATTTATGGGAGGGCTTGTATTTTGGGGATGTGATACTGCAATTTATGTTATAGGATCTGGACATCTGTTTCCAGGGAGGTGCGTTCTCTCACCATGAGTCTTTCCCACCAGGGCCCCTCAAATAGTTACACATTTTATCTCAGTTGCTTGTTAGCATAAGGGGGCTTTCTGGTGACAAGTGGCCTCACCAGTGCCTGGCGTGAGTGGTCTGGGGCCAATTGGGAGGTGAATAGAAACTGCTTTGGTCCCACCCTGTCCGTCTGATGGTGTCCAGCAGTGCAGTAAGCTGTAGGATTAGGGAGTATGCCATCTGTCAGATGGCATAGGCAGGCTCCCACTTAACAATTACGTTTTAGCCATTTATTTGATTAAATTTCAGTTATGCTAACTGTCCCCTTGTGGATTAATGTCCCTTGCTATGGAACTCTACTGACAACAGATCTTGGCCCACACCCCTTCTAACCAGGAGGCACACTTCCCTGGGGAGGTCTGAAACAAGAAGGTGTGGAATCATAGTTTCTTGACTAGAGGGACTTTGGCAAGCTTCTTGTTCAACTCTGTACTTCACACATAACAAAACTGAGGTTAGTTGGTCACAGGGAGCCAGTAGGGAAGGGACTTAAGTCAAAGGCACACAGCCTGTTAAGGAGCAGGAGACATTGTCTCTAGCCTCAGGATCTTGCCTAAGTCATGAGACTCATCCTCTTGGTTTGCAAGGGTGCGGCCTGGCAGGGTGTATGGCCTGGCACTAGACAGAGACACGGAGTGTACTTATGGCGAGCAGCTACCCTGTTCCTTACCCCTTCTCAGGAGGGGAATGTGGGGATCTTTGCTTGTGTGCATCTTTCCCTGCCAGGCTAGTTCAGGAAAAGAGCCTGAAAATTCACTGGGAGGAGAAAATACAAATTAAAAGGAAATACAAATCCTTAATTCTTAGAGAGGAAGATTTTTGTCTGGTTTAAATTTCAGGAGCTTTGTTTTGTCAAAAGGGTATTTGAGATTCTGGAAGCTCCACCCTGCCCAGTCAGAACACTCCCCACTAATCCCTCTTCACCCTGAGTAAGCTGAGGCCTTGTCCACACGGTGTTCATGGTCTCCTAGCCTGTCTGTGAATCCTCCCAGCTCCCACCTCGAGAACCTCCTGCAACCCAACATCCCCAGGAGCATATTATGCAAGAATGTGTGTGTAGAAGCATCTCTCCCCACACTGTATGTGGGATCGAATATTCATTGTATAAGTCAAATTAAAATGTATTCACTTTCCTTCCAGATGCCCCCTGATAGCAAGTTTAATTACTCTGGACATAATTAAATGAGTTTAGGAGATTAGAAATATAAGGAGGTAGTGAAGAGCATAAAAATAACAATTTAATTCCAGAGTCTTTTGTCACTTGGTGGGCAGAGTGCTGTGGACTAGTGGGGACAGAGGCAGTGCTTGGGTAGTGTCAGAATGAGGAGGGGTGAACCAGTTTGCATGTATCAGGAGGTAGCGGTCTCTTGCCCCACCATGCAGGTGGCCCTCTGCCTGCGTCTTCCCCCGAGTCAGGGCGCTCTTTTCTGCAGGAGGTCCAGTGACCTTGGGGCACATAGACGACTAAGAAGTTGGGCAAACAAACAGCTGTGCTGGGAGTCTCATCCTCTCCCCTGCTTCATTCTAGGGCGTGGCCCCA
Source organism: Rhinolophus hipposideros (assembly GCF_964194185.1). NCBI lineage: Eukaryota > Metazoa > Chordata > Mammalia > Chiroptera > Rhinolophidae > Rhinolophus > Rhinolophus hipposideros. The sequence goes on from NC_138058.1 coordinate 34,736,166, forward strand.
TCTTGTGATAGGCTTTCCTTCCTGTAGGAGGCTTTTCCAAGGAGTCAACGTCAAGTTCACAAATGTCAGAGTGTCTTCAACAACAAAAGTGGTTCTCTAGAGACCTCACTGTTTTGTTTTCTGGGCCATGGCTCATGGCACGTCTCCCGGTTACTTCAACCCCAGCCTTGCCTTGATTTAAGGAGCAAGGAGGTGGAGGGCAGCTTCAGGTAGAGCCAGAAGAACCCTAACCCAGCTGATGAATCAGATGCTGTATTTCTCCATTAGAAACCCAGACGCACATACACTAATACACACATATGTGCACATATGCATATACATAACACACTCACTCTGACATACACAGTCATGCAGACACTTGCTACTCACACATATATATATATACACTCGCACATATACTTGCTTGTTCACACACTCATAGATTCACATACATGAACACATATGAACATATACTCATGCACACAAACACATTCACATAATCACACACACTTGTAAACATGTGGATACACACATGCATACACATACATTCACACATACATATACTTGCACAAATATGTGCCCATGCGTATACATGTCTACATACCCAAACACATACACATGCACGCGCACGCCCACACACACACATACACACCCACACACTTAGACATTCAAAACTCAAGGTGAGTGGAGAAGATATCTACTTTGTGATGCAGCTTCCTGTAAGTCTTTCTCTTCAGAATCCACTTTTTCAGCGGGAGGGGATGTCTTGCCTTTTGAGTGGGAAAGGCAGTTGTGGTTTGTTCACGTTTTCAGCTGCACAGGGCGGAAAGATATTCTTCCTTGTGGTTTAGAATGACACTCTAGAAAGTTGCAAACAGATTTCCACACGTTTTTCTGAAGGTGTCTTTCCCTGCACGGGGGCTGTTTTAAAAAGATTGGCCGAAGCTCTAGATAAAGTCCCAATGTTTTTTTTATAAAAGCAAAGAGAAAACGCCAAGACACTGAATGAATAATGAAAGTGAAGGCAAAACAAGGCGGAGGAGATAAAATGAAAATTCTCTTACATTTGAGCCTTGGTTTGAGGATGGGGGTTGGGGACTGCCAACTGCTAGAATGGTGTTTAGAAATAAAGAGTCTGTGTTATGTCTAGTGGTCCTAGTATTTTGTGTTACTCTGACCCCGGCATTGTATCGTTTCAATGCAGTCGGGTGTGCAAACGATCAGTTCTGGTTGGTAGAAGGTATTTTGTATTCAAGCCAAATCTACATTTCAGATTTGAAATGAGGGGGAGCAGGGGGGAAGAAGGGGTAGGGCTGAAAGGGGGCGAAGGTCAGTGTTCACAGGTCTGAGACCATGTTTAATATCACATGACACCTTTGTCAAACAGTGTGTCACCCCCTCCTCTCCGTACACACAGGCTGTCTGGGTTTCTATACCTAAGGGACCTTCCCCTCTCTCTGTTGCCTTCCCGCACAAACTCTCAGACTTGCTTTTTGTAAACCAGAAGAAATGAATGAAATTTGACCTATCACATTTTTTTTTTTTTTAAATGTGGTGGCATGAGAACCCCTGGAGGGTCATGTGGTTCCTCCTCTCCCTGGTCAGGCGTGTCTGCATACCCCTGGGCTGCTGCAAGTTGTCTGAGGCCTTGGGATTGACTGGAGGTTGGGGGGAAGGGAGTGGTATTGTATTTCATGCTTATGTTCTTTAAGGTGAGCCTCCTGTCTGCAGCCCAGGGTCAGGACATCTCCGGAAACCTCAAAGGAGGCGAATGAAACCCAGGCGGACAAATGCATTCAAAAGGGCTTCAGAGAGGAGTAATTATGGCTCTGGGTTCTGGGGCCTTCTGCTGTCCTGTGGTTATATGGGCTGATGGTCTATCTTTCACTTTGTGGACCATGAGTTCACCTTTGGCTTTTATCTTTATCTTCCCCTATCACCATGGTTCCCACATGAGCACTGCGCTCTAGAGGAGACCCTGCCTGGGAGGGTGTAGTGATCCACCTCTCTGTGCCCAGGATCTCTAGGTCTCCCTAAGGATGCTATATAAAAGGGGCAAGACTGGTAGATATCTATTTTCTTTCCTCTTTCACCTTTTGTACATCCAATTTTGAAGGCCCAGTGGAGTGAGAATGAGCCACCGGTGAATAGCAGTTTCTCAGGCAAACTTCATTTGAGCTTTATAAAGACATACAGCTTATTAACGTGCACAATTCAGCAAGGCAGGAGGACTTTGGAGGCACAAAGACCTGGGTTCAAATCCTGAGTGTCACTTGAAGCTACACCTGCTCTAAGATCCTTCCTTCCTTTTCTCAAAAATGGGGACAAAAATGACTCAACTGTGAGCCTTGAATGAGCTATTGCATGTAAAATGTCTGGTATAGAATTAGCTCTCAGTATACATTACTCATTATTCATTTCTTAAGAATTTATCTAGCCCTCATTTCAAAGAGTTAGAGGCAATGTATACATAAATCCATGGGGCAAAGGCAGAGTTTTAAGATGGGTATTTGGCAAAGGGAAAGGGAAAAGGAAAGGGAACATGCTCAGGAATGAGACTTGAATTCCTCAATCTGGCTCCACATGGCCAGATACTCCTGACCAAATCACGATTTCATTTATTTTGGGGGAGCTGAAGAATTCTCCTCTCCTCTGTGCATTGCGGTGGGGAGAATCCATGCACATACCAAGCAGTATCTCCAGGAGGGGCATGAAGGCTCAGCACCCTGTTTAGACCAGTTACCATTTTGAGAACTGTTCTTAAATACGTCAAGCTTAGCTTTACCTGTTTACTGCTCTGCTTAGAAGAAAAAACAGTATGCCAGGAACAATTTGGGGAGACTGCACAGTGGCACGGTGCAGAAAAGCCCCAGCGCTGGCCCTGCTCCCTCCCCCTCACTCCCAAACTCTGTTTCCAGACCGCAGAAGTTGCTCTTTGGAATGAGATATAACCTTTGCAATATACCTGAGACATCACAATTCACACATAGCAAGCCAGTAATTCTTATCTACATGAGCTTCTTAATTTGTTACTTGCACTTCAAAAAATTCAGCCCCCTTCAGTGTGGGAGATATTTGTTCACTGCCACTTTTGAAAGTCCTAAAATTAAGAAAAAAGCAGGAAAGAAAATGGGCAGGAGGCGATATTGTGATTTGGTCAAGAAACCAAAAACTGGATATCATTTCTGGCTTTGTCACTAATTAGCCACAAGATCTTGGGCAGGTAAATCTCACCCCTGCCACCTCAGTTTTTAGATCTGTAGAATGCAGTGATGGTCCCTGCTCTGTTTCTTGGCTTTGTTTCAGTATGCACTGAGATAGAGGCTTGGAAGGGAATAGAGTGCTCTTTATATTGTTTGCCCCCCTAACCTTTCATCCTTCCTTGAAGAGACTAAACCCAGCTCCACACAGCAGATAGCCTGAGGTTGGGACATGGCCTGTTTCTCCAAGTATTAGCAATAGTCACCAAAAACGTCAACAAAGGTTGATTCGCTCAACCCAGTGGCAGTTTGGAGGCCTTGACAAACTTGGGAACATGCCCAAGACTTCAATTCTTCTTGAGACTTCAGTATGGAATATGGCAAGATCTTCAGAGGTGGCCCTGTGATGCTCCAAAGAAATCACAACATGTAGGACTTATTGACATAGAACAAGGGTCAAAAAGCACAACCCAGGGGCCAAATCCAGAGTACTGCCTACTTTTTAAAATACCCTTTTATTGGAATACAGCCAGGCTTATTCTTTTATGGATCTCTGTCTAAGTCTATGGCTGTTTTCAACAGTGGAGGTGAGTAGTTGTGACAGAGACTGGCCCTCAAAGCCAGAAATATTTACTATCTGGCCCTTCACAGGAAAAATCTGCTGACCCGTGGCATAGAATATGGATCAAAATAGGCTTTCACACAAGACTCCTATGAATGTGTAGCTTCCCCAGTTATTTAGCTTATTTTATTTATGAATTCCTATTTATATCTTAGGGGACTTAATACTGGTTCTGGGCTCCACGGTGAAACAAGTGAAGTATAATTTTCTTTGTTCTCCCTGCTCCCCCCTTTTTCGGAGTTTCCTTCCTTCAAGAGACAGAAGAAAATTGACCATCTATGTGCTAGGTACTTTACTTATACCATCACCTTTCCTTTTTATGATAACCAGTGAGTTAAATAGTTACACATGGAGAAATTGACCTTCAGAGAGGTTAAGTAACAGCCAAGATCACGCAGCTAGTCTGGGATGAAGCCAGGATTTCAATCCAGGCCTGTCTAATCACAAATGCCAGACTCTTCCCATCAGAGATTGCTGCTCCATCAACGTTTGTCCATCTACCCTACAGCTTCTCCTTGATAGCAGAGCAAGTGCCTTTGCTGGCTTTGCTGTCTGGGATCTTGGTGATGGCCCTGTTTTTGAAAGCCATGGGAGTGCTGGATTCTGGAAGCAGCCTGGATGTGGGGAACTATCTGCGCTGGCTGAGCTGAGCTTCTGGACTGAAGCCAGGCTGGAGAAGAGGCATCTGACCTCTGCTGAGGATGAGGGGCCAAAGGCAGCTGCAGTTGCCTTCGGCCCACAGCCCTTTTGCTTAATATGTGGTTAAGCGCTGGGGGGCTAAGAGTCGGCTCTGAGTTGACTGTTAGTGTACCTGCCCTCTTTTTGCTCCCTGGGGAGGGATTTTTTTTCTGTAAGGTTAAAGTCAGGGTAAATGAATATTAGGGAGAAGTAGGAATGGTAAAGACAGTTTTTTCAAATAAAAAAAGGGATAAGGTCAGTGATAAATCTGTTATCTTCTGGGTTGCAAATCTTAGTACACATGTTGAATTCTTCAAAGGCTCAAAGCTCCCAGGCCTGTGAGGGATGATAAATAATACATAGTAATTAAATTAAAGATGTGCATACTGGCCCCTCTGAATTCCAGGAAGTTTGAAAAGTCGTTCCTCATAACTAAGACCCTCACAGAGGATGCTGTGGCAGTACTGTGTGGGAAGAGATATCACAGAGGCTCCCCGACAAACTTCTCAAGTCATCATGGTGTAGGATCTCCTTTAGGAAAAGGAGAGGTGGAGAAAGAGGGGTTCTGGGCCGGCGGCTGACTTGGCAGTAAGAGGAAGAAGTTATGGGGTGTCCAGACAGAAGTTTATGAGATGAGCTCGGAGTATTGGATCCCTGGTCCTCCCCGCTTTGTATTTATCAGCTCTCTACCCCTTAATCTGAGAGAAAGGCAGGTAAGTAAAGGATTTCTAATGTAGTGAAACTTCATAATTCATTTAGGACTCGGGTGGACACATGAAAAAGTCCGTGTAAAAGCCGAAGCTGGCTCCTCTGAAACAACAGCTCTACAATAGGGGGCCACAGCAGGGAATGGAGGGGCCACTTCTTCAGCCACAGATGGAAACCTATGAGGCACCCACTTACCCAGGGCTGTCCCTCCCAGCGTCGTGTTGGGGAGACAGGCCATGGCTGCAGGCACAGTCAGCAATGGCCATGGCAGCTCATACGTCAGGTTCTGTGGTTTTGAACAAATCTGAAACATTGAGATAACCACTCCTGTGAGGGTCAGTATTCATGGAAGAGAAGGATCCGAGGTGTTGATAGCATCTGGATGGGTGCAGTGATGGGGGACAGAGTCATGGGAAAGTCTGTCTCCTGCAGTGACTCGTGGGGCTGAGGGAATTGGTGTGTGTGTGGGCTGAGGTGGGAAGGGCTGAGCCTCTGACCTCTGGGTTAAAGAAATGCCATTTTCTTTCTTTTCTTCAAGAAAAAATCCACACACACACACACACACACACACACACACACACACACGTAGACTGAAAAAAAAAGTCCAACAGTTCATGGTCCTGTTTATTCTCAGACAGGGAGTGGATAGCCTTTCAGAGGTGTCCGACTGTGCCGTCCAGCCAGACTGACATCTGTGGGAGTTCAGGGTTTTAAATGTTTAGTCTGCACGAGACCCTCAGGCCCCAGCGGGCTCAACTCCTGATAGGCCTGACTTAGCCATCCATCCCCACCCCCTCCTATGATAGGGAATTGTGGAGGTTTATATGAGGAAAGCTTGGCTCCCTCTGAAGTCCAACAGGGAGTACCCGGTGCAGGGCTGTCATCAACGTTGTCCGGAACCTAAGCCTGGGGACTTAGTGAAGACGGTAGGTCAGAGTCTTCCCTCCCCTTCTCTCTTATAGCTAGCCGCCATTTTCTCTTCTGATGGGGCCTGACCGGGGCCTGGCCCTGAGCCCCAGGCCTCGCTGTTCACTTAGCCCTTCAGACTTACCGCTCTCATGGCACTCACACATAGCCCTGCAATTATTTGTCAGCATGTCTGTACTACCCCCGCCCCAGAGTTCTGTTTTTTAAATTTCTCTAAATCTCCAGCTTCTAGCACAGTGCCTGGCACACAGCTTTTGTTCAATAAAATCTTCTGGGATTGGCCTGAACTGAACTCAGCTGAACATGCTTGTCAAAAGCCTGAATTTTTCCCTGGGCATGGTGGCATTTGGGGCACACTCGGGTACAGCTTTGCAGATCTCTGAGCTTGCTATGTACAGAGTTTCTGTCTATAGTCATGAAATGACCAGTGGGCAGAGGTTGCCCTCTGAAATCTGTGCTAAGCTAGGGTTATCAGCCCAGTTGGCAACAGGAGAGGGACAGCTGTGGTCCATGGGACAAGGAGGGGAGAAAAAGGGGATTACCCATAAGCTGCAGGTGGTCACTGCAGTCATTGAATTTCTAACTGTAGGTTCTGTAGGGCCTGGGATAGGGGGTGCTATGGGAGTGACAGCAGATTGGGTCTAATAATCATCTACTCAGTTCTTGCCTGAGTAGCAGCAGGCAAACCACAATTAAATAAGTCTGGTTCCAAAAATATGTTATTGCTAAAAATACTTTTTTTAAAAAACCAATTTATGTAACCCTTTGTCCCTCAGGGTTCCCAGGGACTAAAGGGCGTGAAGATGCATAAAACAAAACAAATAAGTTCAGAATGCAAATTATTTATATCAATCTACATAATTTATACAAATCAATTAGCAGAATATGAGTTGCAAAGAAAAAAGAAACTTAGTTTGAACTGTGTGTGGAAGTAGTGTCTAAAGTGTTGAGCTAAATGCCTAATGTAGAGGTAACCTGCAGGAAGAGTCCTTGTCTTCCTGGGGTCTCTCTTTGGCAGCTCCTACAGTTTAGCCAGTTGTTCTCTGGCCAGGGGAGCTCCAGGTTTGGAGATTCCACATCTTTACACGCCAAGGCAATGCAGGAGATAAGCTTAGCTTCACTGTCCATCAGTCTACACGGTCTGCCCTGGTGTTGATCCCTCTATCTGCCTCTCCTTTCATCTAACACATATAGTGAACCTACTCTTACGCTGTGTAGCATTGTGACAAAGATACGGAATGTCCTTGCCCTGCAGAACTCACTGTCTAATTCAGGATTTCTCCACTGCTCACATTGTAGGCTGGATAATTCTTTGTTGTCAAGAGCCGTCCTGTGCATTATAGGATACTTAGCAACATTCCTGGCCTCCATTGACTAGATGCCAGTAGCTCCCCATTCCCCTGCTTCACTCTCCGTTATGACAATCAAAAATGTGTCCAGGTACTGGCGAATGTCCCCTTGGAGCAAAATCACCTCTGTTTGAGAAACCGCTAGTCTGATTGAAGACAGACACACCTGACACAGAGCAATGTGTTTTAATGGATGCATGCTTAAAGGATTATGGGACAAGAAAGGCAGGAATAGAGGATGCTTGAGCTGCACCTTGTATGGTGCATGGAAGTTTGCTAGGCACAGCCGAGAGGAAAGGGTATTTCATGCAGAAGGAAGTGTACAAGGCACAAAGGCATTCTAGAGCATGGAGAATGAGGGGAGTAGAAGGAACTAGATGTGGCTGGTGTGTGGGCTGAATGATGGTGGGGAGAGAAGAGGCCTGAGAAGGGACTAATAAAGTAGGTCAAGACCAGGTGGAACAGGACCCTGCAGGACTTCACTTGGACTTCACTCTTTTCTGACATTGAAGATCTTCACACTTATTCAAGACTGTGTAGGTGGGCAATCCAATCCAATCCAATCCAATCCAATCCAATCCAATCCAATCCAATCCAATCCAATCCAATCCAATCCAAAGGAGGTGAGTGACTTACACTTGGCCTTCCTCTTCCTTGTTCACCTACCCAACCTTAAGTAGAAGCCGGAGGTAAAATGAACTAAACATTGCGTCTCTTATTCATCATGTGTAAACCATGACTTTTCCCGGGAGCATAGGAATGTACTGAATTCTGAGTTACTGTGGAAGAGCTAACAGTCTTTCTTTCCATATTATAGAGTTGTTACTGAGAAGGTGTTGTATCTGTCCTCTTCTTGCATCTAAGTAGGGGCATGACAATATCTCACAGTGGAAGGTGAGTGGATGTGGTGTGTGTTCCTTCTAGACCAAGACTCTCCCAATTTCCTTTTTCTCTTCCACCAACCCTCGGGGAATGAAGCTTCAGAGCGTGACAGAGCCACATGACAGAAGGAGCCTGGGCCCCTGGAAGACTGTGAGGGAAAGAGCTGCTCGCAGACCAGAGCACCCTCCCAAGATCTTACATGAGCAAGAAATAAACTGTTGTGTTGAGTCACTGCATTTTGGGTCCGTTTGTTACTGCACTTAGCCTACTCTAACAAACACTCAGATTGTAGTTGCTAATCCAGTTCTGAGTGCACAAATGTCTACTATGTTGCCAACACTGAAGATTGGACTATGAGGCTGAACATAGCAGTTGAAATGGTGATGTCTCTTGGGATGTGTGTCAAGAGAGAGTAAGGTGCTGGTTTGATCCACCTTCCCATAGCTTGCAATAAGATGGTAGCTGACTTCTCCACTTTTTTTCTTTCCCTCCCCACCCAGTATCCCCTCGCATTCCCCACTGTTTTCTCCATATTCTTCCGCCCTAACATTCCAGGCTATCTGTGTTATCTGGTCCAATTGATTGCATCTAAATAGTAGATTTCTTCTTGGGTTCCTGAAAAAAACAAGATGGCTGCTTGGTGAGGGATATGCGCATGTGTGCACGCACCACATGAAATGTGATCTGTTCACAGGTGGGGTTCGGAGGCCTGGATAGGGAGAGCTGAAAGAGCATTCATGGGGATACCTTTTGTACTTTGGTTTATGGGGAAAATGACCTCTAGAATTTTACGTGGAGCTTCTTATGTGCATGTTGGTGACTGCTGGCAACAAGATGGCAGGAAGAAAGAACTTGCTTTCGGAACTCTCTTTCCCAAATGATTCCTTTTTACCCAGTCTGCCTTACCTGCTTGCATGCTGTTCAACAGAAGGAGGAGGAGGGGGAGGAGGAGAAGGAAGAAGTGGGGCTGGTGGTGAAAAATAGAAGGGAAACTTGAGTGTGCCTTTTTCTTTTTCTCCTTCTCCACCCTCAGCCATCATTAACAGAAAAATATTTTTAAAAGATCCCTTGATGGCATCCCCAAATGCAAAGCCTGACATTTTCTTAGCTGATGGCCTCCTTCGTGAAGGTATTTTGTGTCCTCCCAGCATGCCTGCTGGATCCCCGATTTGCTGTGGTTGCTAAGGTAAATACTCTTTCCATTAAGCACCAGAGCCCAGGAGTGGCCTAAAGCTCAAATAAATGACCAAGGAGCAAGTTAAACATTCCCTGGGGCGATTTTTAACCTATGCAATGGCTTTTTGGGAAAATTGCCTATTTTTTCATGTTTTGGCCAGGGGGGTGTCTCTTATTCCCTTCTTTTTTCTTTTCTGTTCAGCTGAGTACAGCTTCTCTTTCATTTATTCATGCATTGGATAAAGGGTGGAAGCAGGTTTAATAAATCACAGAGGATGCCCCCACCCCCAGCTCTGTATTTGTAAAGAAATCCAGAGCAGAATACATGCGTTATGTTAACTTTGGGGGGACCTGGGGCATGTAGCCAATTCACACAGAGGCCCTGCTTCCCTTTCCTGTGAAAATACCACAGCACAACAGGCACTGGAGAATGGTGTCCTTCTGGAAGATTCCTCTGGCAGGAGAAGGATTCAAAGATCCTGGTCCTCAGTGACATTTGGAGAGGCCTGAGCCCAAAGCTTTTCACATGGCTTGGTTTTGCTTGTTCTTTGCCTTAAGAAGAATGTGTTCACAGGCCTCAGGGAAAAAAAATAAAGTGTCCTGACAGTTGTCATTTGATTTAGAGGCCATCGGACAGCCTTAATTTCTTTTAATCTTTGTGGAGTCTGGATTGCTTAGCAGAAGGCAGTATTTGACCAATGGAGGGAAAGTGTGAGGGGGTAGTGATCTCTTGATCATATGCCTGCTGGGCCTCTCAGGAAGAAAATGCCTCGCCGGAAGTCCACTGTCAATTCTTTCCTGATGATTCCTTTGGGATTTGCAACTTTGCCAGGTGCTTTATCTTCCTGCTAGATGACACATTCCTGCTGCCCCAGAATTCTGTCTGTTTCTTTCTCCCTCCCTCTCTCTCTCTCTCTCCCTGAAGGGACTGAAGACTAGGATTGTAATTCTCCAGGTTGGTGGTTTTCAGAAATGTTTCTCAGAGCTCCTGGGACAAGGGCATGGCAGGTGGTTCTACCACTGAAATGGGTTTTTAAAAATGTGAATCAGATCAGGTCACTCTACTCTCTGCCCTTCGAACAAAACTGCATCTCGAGAATGTGGCCTGTAGCGTTTCATGCTCCTTGCCCTTGGTGGGTCTGTAGGCCCCTCAGCTTCCTCCACAGTTCTGGCCTCCCGCGCTCTTTCCTTACACTTCACCTGGCTCCTGCTGTGCGACCTTCAGGTTCCAACTAATGACTGTGTTCTGAGAGGCCTTCCTTGACCCACAGACTAAGTCGGTGTCCCGGAGGTGGTGCACATTCCTAGAGCCCAGGGCCTTTTCTCCGTTGCACAAGGCCCAGCTGAAATTACTCAGGTTATTTGGTATGATTATTAATGTCTGGCTTTCCCACTAAACTATAAGAGCCACAGGAGCAGGGGCAAGTCTGTTTCATTCGCAGATGTATCTCTAGCCCATGGTATATAGTAGGTGTTCAATAAATATGTTTACTGAAAGGGAATTATTGAGTGGCACTGCCTCTGCATGTCAGCATGGTGTCTTGCCTTCTTTTTATCTTTTCTTCCCCACCCTTCAAGTTGCCTGTCAGCTGTGTAGCAGAGCAGATTAAAACAATTTCATCAGTGCTCTTTTTAAATGGAAGGGATGAGTGGACCTTTTAAAGCACCTTGTTTAGGCAGCCCTCAAAGAATACAGTCTTTATTTCCCTTCCTGGTGTGGGAAACCAGAGCTCCCAATCAGTATGCACAGGGTCTGGATCCTGGAGATCTTGGAAGTGACCTGGATGTCCTGGAGGCTATCCAGGGCCTGGAACCAGATGAAGAGGCCCCACTGCCCATTGCTGAGGCCTGAACTCCTTGTTCAAGCAACTCCTTTGCCAAACCGCCTCAGGCTATAGCACCCGGCTCCAGAGCAAGACTTGGATGGAGATATTAGAGAATAGTTCTGACACCCACCTCCTTTTCCTTCTGAAAAAGCCCAGCTTTATGGCCCTTTCAGGAAATATGGGAGGGGAGGGCTCAGATTGTAACTGGGGCAGGAGTGGGGTGGGGGTGAGATGGAGGAGAATTCTTATGTTTTTCGTTCTTGACTCTAAGTCAGTCTGTTTTTGTACTTGTGTCTTTTAAGCTTTTCCACATGTGCCCCAAGGGCCCATCGGTGAGTGTGTTTTATAAACTGGAAAAATGAATAAAAATAAGACCCAGAAGGGAAACACCAGAAGGAGTGTGAAGGGAAAAGTGTTAGTTCCTCTGTACCTCCCAGATAGGCCTGCCCTGAATTTGTGGGAGTCCCAGGGTCAGGTTTATTTGGCTTTATGGGTAAAATGTGGAGTCTTCGCTCAGAGAAAGCCTCATCGGTTTTGTACTTGGCCTGCTCTGTTCAGCATTAATTAACTTCAGGAAAGTAAAAGTGATCCTTTTTTATTTGGCTATCTGGCTCCACAAACCTCGTTGGCTTCCTGTCCCATAGGTGTTGGATTGATGGGACTGCAAATGTGTAAAGTCTTGCACAGGAAGCCCCCCGGCACGACCATTCAGAGGTTCTCACCTCCTGAAGGACCCTGAACACAAGAAATCAGGAGGCCCAGACCCCATCGCTCAGTTTGCACTTGAGGAAATGGTACCTGAAAGAAAACTCCATTTTCTTCTTTTAACACACTTGGGCCAAAAGAAGAGCCTGGGGAGGGGTCTATTTGGAAAATAAATTCGGCAAATTCCTTGAAAAATGAATCACAACACAAACCCCAAATATTTTGAAAAGCAGTACATTTAGGAAGTTTGAAGACGCTTCGAATAATTTCAGAAGGTTTGTGTTTACCCCACAAGTCTCTGTCTTGTGACCTAAGGCTTTATTCTCCAAACTCTGTGTGAGCAACTTTATCAGTAAAAATGTTTTTTGAGAATATACACCTAACACATGCATGTTTAAATTTTATTATAATTTATGCACACATACTTCTGTACTCACGTGTTATGTATATTTAAAAATAAACCCCTAAATATAATGGTAAAATTTGACAAAGATGAAATAAATATTTAAGAATAATAATTTTTATCTGTTAACAATACCAAACCTTTTTTGTTCTAAGATATATGATCAATAGTGATATTTTTAGCAAGAGCAATTGCATTAGATGGGCTTATTTTTTTTCGAAAATCTTTGTGACACAGTGAGTCAAAGGTCTGGTTCTAGGTTCAGTTTTTCAATACCTGGCGTATAATAACTAAAAATGATATATAAGATCTAGTAGCCCAAATGGAAGGAGAGAATTGAGGCTCTCACTTTTGCATACAGCCTCTGTGAAAGCAAAAATTTTAATCTGTCATAATGTGCTACAGCAAACAAACAAGTGAGGATGTCACTGTCAGCTTCTCTTTGTCATGGGGTTCCCACCTCCCCTTTGTATCATATATGACACTGATCCTCTGTCCTAAGTAGCAATCTGAATATCAAATATTAGTAAAGCTTATTTTCTTTATTATTGAGGTAGGCAGAATGTTTTCCAGAGATATCCATGCCCTAATCCCTAGAAACTGTGAACATGTGACCTTACACGGCAAAGGGGACTTTGCAGATGTGACTAAGGTTAAGGACCTTAAAATAGAGAGATTATCCTGGAATATCCAAGTGTGCCCAGTCTATTCCCACGAGACCTTAAAAGCAGAGAACTTTGACAGGAGTCAGAGAGATGTGATAAAAGGGGAGGTCAGAGCCGTTTGACGTGTGAGAAGGACTCGGTCTACGTTGCTAGAAAAGTCTACAGCGGAAGAGCGAGTAGCAGTGCAGGCAGCCTCTAGGAGCAAAGACTGGTTCCCAGCTGATATCCAGCAGGGAAAGAGTGACGTCAGTCCTATAGCCTCAAAGGACTGAATTCTGTCAACAACCTGAGTCAGTCTGGAAGAGGAGCCTTCTCCAGCTTCAGGGATGAATGTGGCCTGGCCTGCCCACCCCTTGATTTTAGCCTGTGAGACACTAAACAGAGGATTCAATTAAGTCCAACTAGACTTCTGACCTACAGAAACTGAGATCATACACATCTCATATGTTGCTTTAAGCTGCTACATTTGTGGTAATTTGTTATGGCAGCACTAGAAAACTAATGCAATTAGTTATATGTTAGAAAAACTGTAAGTAGGAGTTCTAAAATTTTCTTCCCATCTCCCAGTGGTTCACTGTGCACCCGCTGGAGTATGGGAACACCATTTTGAGACTATTCATCTAGGATTCTAGCCCCTGCCTGGGAAATGACCCGGAGATAAGTTTTAGGATTTCTAAGCCATTCAGAACTAACCCAAAGAGAAGAGGTGTCTTGCCCAAGTGCGAAGTAGTATGACAGTAAATTCTGGATGTAACAACTTTAACAGTTTTCGTCAACTCTCCAAATGTCCACCCGGTCAGCCCTGTCTATTCTTTCTGTCCTCATGGCAAGAAGAGCGAAGTGCTGAGAAGGCCCAGGATCCTAGCCTCTGGGGTACCCATGGCTGGAGCCTCCTATTTAAATGGAATGTCATTCTTACTCATGGCCTGATTGCATCCTTTCAGATTTTGTACCTGGTTGTACTCCTGATGTTCACACAGCAACTTCTATTCTATGAACACAACAGATGTGACGGTGGCAGAGCTCTGTGGGACCCTTTCCAACTTACAGTGGCTCAGCATGGGCCATCTTTCATATTTACAAGTCAGGTGAGTGAGGGCATCATCATCAAATAAATGAAAGCTCAGAGAGATGAAGTGATCTGCTCAAGGTAACAAGGCCAGTAAGCCACAGAACCAACACATCGGGGCACCTGGCTCCAATAGGAATCTGGGAAGGGGGGAAGCAGAATGGGAGGAGGGTCTACATCACCAGGATGTGGGAAGAGAGAGCACTGATGTGGGGCAATGAGCATCCCCAAGTTAAGACTGACTGTGTGTGGCTGTGTGATGGCCCAAAAGTGTCTTGTTCATTTTAACCACCATAAGTCTCGTCATCCCAGTCTGTTTGCGTGGAATCCTCTCCTGCTTTCTCTCAGCCTCTCAGTCCTTCAAAAAGCCATCTTGAAATGCTTCTACCTGGATTTCCTTAGTCTTTCTTTATTCCTTTGAATTCACATTGTGCTATTCGCCCAAAAGATTAATTCTGGCATTTACCATATGCTACTTGTGTTACTATAAAACAACAACATCAACAACAACAACAACAACAACAACAACAACAATGGCCATCTGTTGACACATTAAGTGAACTTTACATGCCATGCTTTAAATATTTCCGTGTCCCTACTATACCTGGCGCAGAGGCACACACAGAGGGCTTAATAAATATGTGTATGTTGAATGAATGAATGAAGAGATGCTATTGATTTCCTTTGGGTTTTTTTTTTCTGATTTCATGTCTTAAATATAGTTTACCCCTTTAATGACTGTAATTGTGTGACATGTATAGGTTAAAGTGAGGAATGTAAGTCTCTGCAATCCCAGCTGGATGAATAATAGTATAACCCATCTCTGCCCGTATATGCTATAATAGTATACCCATAATAGTATACCCATACATGGTAAATTGGTTTAAAGGCACCATGTAAAGGCCAGGCTGGATTAGACTGGGCTCACCTTGGAAAGAGCCACAATACCAACACACCAAATTCCCGCTTTGTGTCTGATTTCAGGCAGGAACTTATTTCTCCCCCTCCACCAGGACCAGGTAGTAGATAGTGGAATGTGCTACTTACAGACCAGCTCTCAGCCTGGCTCCTAATAGGCTCTTTAGAGATCGAGTCTATCTGCTAAGTGACGGCAGCTAGTTGGCTGCTCCGAGACCTGCACAAGTAGGCTAGTTCTGAAGATTCACATTGGGCAGCCACGAGGCTGCCGGTGTTGGATCTGGCCCCTGACATGCCTTCATCTTTCCTCTGACTTTACTTTATCTGCTCTCAAGGCTCCACCAAATAGGACCGGCTGAGTGAACACCCTCACCCTTCTCAGAGGGACTGGCCTTTCCAGGACTTCTGTTGCCCTCTGCCTGCCATTCAAAGTCTGCCAAAAGGACTTTGCAAATCTTTTCTCTCTCCTCTCCAGTACAGCTCCACCACTCCAGCCAGGTCAGTAGCCTGGATTCCCCTGCACACACTACGCCTCTTTCTAACTCTGAGCTACTATGTCATCACCTTCATCACAAGCACCTGTTTTCCCTGTATCCCTCTCAACTTCAAGTCCTGTGTTGCTTTAAAAAATTCCATTCCTGATAACTCTGACCCAATTCACTGTTCTCCTTGATCGCCATTATTTGTCCCACACATTTTGCCTACAACAGTGGTTTTAATTAAATTAAAAAGTATTTATTTTTAAACCTTTTAAAAATACTTAAAATAATTATTAATAAGTCCTCTGCCTGTTATTAAAGAGGGATCCAAAGGGACGTGGTCTCTCAGGGATTGGACACTTACTAGGTGCCAGGTGTGGTGCCAAGTTCCTTACAACTCTGGATTTATGTAATTAACAAACACCCCATGACCAGGCAGTTCTACTTGGAGGAACAACCTTAGAGAAACTCTATTGCATGCGCACAAACGTATGTCAGGGTGCTTTCTGCAGTATTGCCTGCAATAGTAAAACAACAGAACAACCTGAATGTCCATCAAGATAAATCAGTCATATTAAATTCATGTAGTGAAATCCTACAAATCCGTTGTGGCAAGTTCATATAGTGAAATCCTATACAGCAGTTAAAATGAATAAATGAAAGAAGTTACACATAACAATCAGATAAATCTTAGCAAACGTTAGAAAAAGTGATCTGTTGTAGAAGCAAAAGCACTTACCATTTTAAATGAAATTTTAAGACACACCAAACAGTACTTATATGGATGTACATATGTGGAGTTGCAGTATTAAAATATGCATGGGAATACGTATAGCAGCAGTTGGCAAATAGGCCCACTGGCCACGTCCAGCCTGCCACCTACTTTTGTACGACCTTTGAGCTAAGGATGGGTTTAACAGTTTAAAAGTTGATAAAAGTCATATGTCAATAATATCTCAATAAAGCTGGGAAAGTATAAGGAAAAAATAATTGAGAAAAAAATCAAAAGGACAAGAATTTGTAAATTACAAACTTGTAAATTACACGAAATTCATATTTCAGTGTCAGCAAATAAAACACACTGGCACACCATCACGCTCCTTCTTGTATGTATTGCCTATGGCCCGTGTGATCCAAGGGCTTGGCTGCCTACTTGCAACAGGGAACTTAGGGGCCACAAAGTTAGAAATGGTAACCATCTGGCCCTTTACAGAAAAAGTTTGCCGACTCTTGATCTATATTAGATTCAGGGGAATGGTTACCTCTGGTAAGGGAAGGAGAGGAATTGATTGAGGGGCATGTAATAGGGGTGTCAGTAATAGCATTTTGTCTTTTAAGCTGTTGATGGGTTATATATAACCACTTCTACATTTTCAAAATCTAAGATACTTCATAACTTTAAAAGAGGTAAAATACCCCTGTCCCCCAAACCGAATCGTTATTGTGCCTAGTTCCTGATGAGAAAGAGAGGCTTGGAGCTGGCATAGGTAGTAAATGTTGGAAGAGGAGTAAACTCAGGAGCCTCCAAAGAACTAGCCTGAGCTGCCTGCAGCTGGGGACAAGAGACTTAATGCAGAGCTGCTCTGGAGTGAACATCTGTCCCCAGGTGACAGCCGTTTTATGAAATCGCCCACTCACATTACAGGCATACCTCGCTTTATTGCTCTTCTCAGGGCTTGCATTTTTTACAAACTGTAGGTAAGACCCTCCCCCAGCAAAAGGATTATGATTGGCTTTATTTGCCACACTCGCTTTATTACGGTGGTCTGGAACTAAAACTGCAATATCCCCGAGGTATGCCTGTATTAGCATCTTCTGAGAATGAGAGGAGTAAGATGGACAGGTCACCTTTTGCAACATCACCTATGACTGGATTGCCTAGATATTAATTATGCCTCACATTTTATAGAGTTTTCTATCTCTGCAAGTTGTTCCCCTAGATTCACTCAGGGACCCCAGTAGGAAGCAAGACTGTCGTTAATTGACCACATTTAGAGATAATTAAAGGGAGATTCGGAGGGGCTGGTGGGTTCTTTCACATCCCCCGAGGGCTCTGTCATGGCGCTGGAATGCTGGAATCTGACTTCAAGCTCCTGTGGCTGCCCAGCTACTGGGAAGCGATCTTGGACAAGTCCTGCATTCTCTCCAAGCCTCAGGAGCCGCATCTGTAAAATGGAGACAATAATTAGTTGCTATTGTAAAGGTCTGTTGTGAAGGTTAATGCATTCAAGTGCTTAGCACTTTTTCTGGACTATGGGGAGAGGTCCCTACATGCTGCCTATTGTGTGGTTGTTTTTTTTCATTCTTATTATTACCCAAAGACAGTCTAGAATTCCTCTCCATAGGGCTGTTTATTTTTGTTAAAACTAGGCCATGTCTGGGGTGATTCGTCTTTGACATAGCTCTGGTGGTCGTTAACACAAAACGAATCCCAGTGTAACTATAAGGAAACTGAGTCTTGGAGAGCAACTGCAGTGTCTCTGCTTTGTGTGTGGGAAGAGTTAAGGCTGGGAAGCCTGGATTGGGCTCCATGTTCCAGGCACTGAGGCCTATCTGCTTTTCCTCTGTAAACATCAGAAACCCAGAATGTCCCAAAAGGGCAAGATTACCATTACCAAGCAGCAGTTGCAGGACATTTATTGAAGCAGGACGTGGTGTCCTTTCATGTGGCACACAACATTCATGGCAGTCATTCTTTTCTGAATGGGGTGTTACTTCTCTTTCCCTGGTGAGATACTTGTAACAAAGATGAGCAGGGAGAGCCACTGCAGTGAAAAGTTGATGGTGCAGGCAGGGGATTTGGGGTTGGGATTGGCATGGTTCGAAGGCTGACAGGCCAGACCTAGGGGGCTGGCAAAGAGAGGCAGCAGAGGGACTGAACGATGAAGTGCTTGCTGTGCTCCAGTGGTCCTCCAGTTTGCATTGTCTGGTAGTCATTGGCTGAATGGAGCAAGGAGCTTGGTGTTCAGAAGCGATGAGTGGCTGCAGTTTCTTCAAAGGGGCTTGACCTCAGGTGAGCACGTTGGCCAAGA
Source organism: Rhinolophus hipposideros (assembly GCF_964194185.1). Classification (NCBI taxonomy): domain Eukaryota; kingdom Metazoa; phylum Chordata; class Mammalia; order Chiroptera; family Rhinolophidae; genus Rhinolophus; species Rhinolophus hipposideros. The sequence continues at coordinate 34,754,784 of NC_138058.1, forward strand.
TTCGTAGGCAGGCTTCTTTAGGTTGTAAGTGACGAACCCCAGCTCAAACTAGTAATAAACAACAACAACAACAAAGGGAAATTATCAGCTCATGTAATTGGGAAGTGCAGAGGAACATGCGATGCAGGTATGGCTGGATCTGGGGGGCCTCACCAGGTTGTCAGGGTTCTCCCTTACTCTCCATCGCTCACATATTTCCCTGAGGCAAGCAGCCCCAAACTCATAAGCTATCAGCTGAGATGGGCAGATATAATATTTCTGTATGATGCCAGCTGACTCTATGGGGTCTGACTGACTGGGCCTGGGCCACTGGCCCCTCCCTGTTATGAGAGGAGATATCTACTGTGCATTACAGGGCAGTGTGAGCCGTAGGTACTTTCTGCCACCTCGCCATGAAAAGGAAGATGATTTAGTTTGGCATATTCTCTCTTAATCTGCCTTAGTATCATCTGCACAAACAAGAAAACAAGATGCCATCTATCTATCTGTCTGTCTGTCTATCTATCTGTCTGTCTGTCTGTCTGTCTATTTTAGCTGTTTTAAAGGGGGATCCAGGCAGAATCTGTTAAATCTGGAAACTTAGAAAAAGAAGATGTACCATGTTCTGTGTGAAGTACACTTAAACCACCACAGTTACCCCTGGGGGATTCCTTGTCCTGCTTTCTCCTTCAGGCTGAGTTGGGGAGGAGTTCTAACTTCAATTTTGCTTGTGAATGTAAACAAAATACATCAGGGTTGTACCTACAGGGACTTAGAGAAAGCTCAGGCCATCCTGTAGTAAATCCTCTCCCTCCCTTCCTTCCCCTTCAACAGGGGATGGAACTGGTCCTTTGTATCAACATGAAAGATACTAAATTTGGGTTCAAGAACTGGCTTTTTGGAGGTTTGTAGTTAGGGAGTAGAGTCTATACATGTGGTTCGTCTTGCTGGCTGCCCCATTTTCAAGGTTCTAGGATCAACAGCCAAGTCCATTTGTTTTCTGGAAAAATGTCCTGTGGAATCTTTGCAGGGTCTTGCTTTGAGGCTGTTGGAAGGTTCTTTGATGTTTTTTCTTTGTGCCTGGCTGGTAGCCTCTCCCCCCAGCTGTGGCAAATCTGTCTGGAGCCACCTTAGGGTAAGTTAGAACTGTTTTCCTTTTACAGGGAAGCCTTCACATATTCCCCTTTTCCTGCAGGATGGCTAATGCAGCTCTTCCCTTTTATAGAAAGGTGGTTAGTGAAGTTCTAGCTCCTCACTTGGTGGCCGAGGGGACTCTTCATCCCCAATCCTCCCATCCTTCTCCCAGCCCCCATTGTCCTTTCCTTTTCCCCCTGCCTTTGCAAATCCTTCCAATCCTTTCAGGCTTTATTTCAAGTCTGACTGTCTTCATTATCTGAACTTCAAAAGCATTTCTAATATGTAGTGCCTGACTCTTAGTTTTCCATGTCGTTCTCTCTTTATGTGGATCCCCGGAGTGGTCTTACTACTGTGCTAAGCTGTGGGAGGGCAGGGGTCACAGTTTCTCCTTCCTCTGCTTCCCTCCACCCTAGGACTCACCTTTATGTTGGGCACATAGTAGGAACTGAAGAAGTACTTGTTGATTGAGAATAATTCAAAAAAATCAACAGAACTCTTTATTCATATGGATTCTTAAGTAGAAACTAAAACGTAAAAAGATAAAACAGAATAGCTCTGGTGGACTGAGGAGCCAGGAATTCCACGAGCTCAATCCTCTTCTTACCTGGTTTCCAGTTCCGTCCCCAAACCCCTACCCACTCCAGCCCCAGAGCAGGAAGTCTTGCAGACTTGCCCATAGTGGTGCTCACCACATAGATGTTGCTTTGCTTAATTGATGTTAATAATCATGGCACATGGCTTGAGTCATTGGCATGGGTTTCTTGGGGAGCCATTCTGCTGAGTGGAGTCCCTAATTGTGGTGGGGTGTCCTCCTTGCCTGCTAGTCACTCTAGACCAGGGGTTGGCAAAAATTTTCTGTAAAGGGTCAAATAATAAATCTCTTAGGTTTTGTGGGCTATGTGGTCTCTGTCACAACTAAGCAACTTTGCAGTTGTGGGGATGGGGTGAGGGGAACAGCCATAGACAAAACATAAATGAATGAGCATGCCTTTACTTACAAAAACAGGTAGCAGACCCGATTTGGCCTATGAGCTATAGTTTCAGACTAAGGATTCAGTTGGCTCCAGGAAAGGCCCTTTATGATGATCAGAAAACGGAAATTAATAAATCAAGTTTACTTTGAAGTTGTCAACAGCACCAGCTGTCCGTGCTGAATGCTTTAGCTTATATTTCCTCCTTTAATGCTCAAAAGGGCAAAAGAGGGCCATTTAACCTCCTTGAGAGGGCCTGCCATTCTCTGCTGTCCCCACGAGACACTTTTTAAAATAATTCTTGTGTCTCTATATCAGTTAGATGCTTCCAATTAAAAAAAAACCTCTGACAGAATCTCATCACTTTTGCTAATAGGAGATGATTGGAAGGACACACAAGGAAGTGAGGAAGAACTGAAAATCCCAGTGATCACAGAGCGAGCCTTACCAAACTTGGGAACATCATTCATGGCCATGTGGGATTCAACAGGAGGATGTGTAACCTAGGGAATGAAATCTTACCTTCCTCATCCAACTTCCTGGGTTCAAATTCCAGCTGTGCTCTTTACCCGCTGTGTTGCCATCCTAGCCTCAGTTTCCCCATCTGCAAAACTATGATAACAATAACACTGACTCCACAGGGTCTTTGTGAAGATCCAGTGAAACTCTAACAGTATCAGGCACAAAATCATGCCCGGCGAGTGTGGTTGATGTCAATGATGGCTCCATTAACAATATTATTATTATTGTTATTAGCAGGGATTCTATCTCACAGAGGTATGTATCTATTATTGTCCATTCCAGTGTTGGGTAGTTGGAGCGATTCAGTTACTCTTTTCTGTTTTACTGCATCTAGTATTACTTGCTCCCCATGTTCCACAGCCAGATGTCCCAATATGGGACATCTAATGGCTCTGCCAAATCTTATCTAGTATTGGGCAGCCCTACTGGGCACAGTTTTCCACACTAGGCCACCTCATTGGCCTCCTTATAGGCTATGAACATGTCCTTTGTTCAGTCTGTTATGGCCAGGATGGCCCATGACTCAGAACCCCTCAGACTGTGGGCAGAAAGGCATCTTGCAGAGTCTGTCTAATGTGACACTCTGGGGGATCGTGTTACCCATCAGGACCCCTACCTGGGTGATACATAGGCACTGTGCTTTGCCAGTGAGGGCCCTCTCTTCATTTTACACCATAAGCATCCCTCCTGCTTCTACTGGGCTTCTGTTTTCACTTTTTCTCTCACATGTTCTCAGCCTAGAGCAAAAATTAGCTATCTATATCAGAAGCTGGAAATGTTGGGCCCCAAGGCAAATAGTTCAGAGACGGTCCCCTGATAGCAATATCTCTGGACTAAGAAGATGAGGACAGAGGGGTGACTCTGACACATTCCCTAGGGAGCCCCAGTTCTCCTGAGTGTCCTTCTGCAAGGTGGCGCCTCCCTCACCGAAATGGGAATTGTAGGTAAAAGGGGTGCTTGGCATAGTTTTAGAAGTCTGCTGCTTCTCTGAAAATACCCCCTAGTGAAAGAGCAGGGACAGGGCAGCTGTCTCATAGGTTTTTGGATTGGCTTCTTGGAGATTCTTTTAGAGGCTGCCTCTAGAAAATTTGCTTTTAGGCTCTTGGTAGATTTGAGGTAGGCTGTTAGTTGAAGGTTCAGAATTTCCTTTCTTTTGTTCCTTCAGTAAAGTCCCAGCCTGTTGACCTTTGGGTCTCCGTGCCGAGCCCAGCTCTGGATTTATCTACCCCACTGGGGCCAAATGCCTGACTTGTTAGCCATGCTGAATGGTTTTATTTGTTTTCGTTGTGCATTTTTATCATTTTTGTTCATGTGTCTGGAGGCTTTCCTTAGAAAATGATGGATGCGTTTTCATAAATCAAAAAATAAATGAGAAAATATAAAGGCAAGAAATAGACCCAAGCCTGGAATTTGCCACCCTAGGTTGGAAGTAGCTGCTAGCTATTTCCCAGTGAGGATGCACTTTTTTATTTTATAAGGTCAGATCCTGACTTATTTTACAGAGCACAGTTTTCAGAGCATTTCCTAATAATAATGGCCACAGTCGTGATGATGATAGTTCCAGCTGTGCCTGAGATAGTGCTACAGGCTTTATATATAGGATCACATTTTACACTCCCAACAATCCTATAAGCTAGATTCTGTTATCTCCATTATACAGATGAGTAAAGAGAAGTTCAAGTAGTTTTGTTATTTAACCAAGGGCTCATGGTTGGTAAGGAGTGGGATTTAAATGCAGGTTTCCCTGATGGAGACCTTGTGCTCTTAACTGCTACATTGAACTTCTTTTTAGTATTTGGTGGAGGTGCTGAGGGTTGTGGGTTGTGGCTTCTTCTGCCAACTCTGCTGGAGAGTAGGTGGCTGAGAGAGATGTGGCAGCTTCCAGTTGGGGGGGACTCGTGGAGAGAATCTGGTCTCATTGGCTCTGTTCACAGGTGTCCCAGAGCCACCAACCTTGCTGGGTGGCACCTCAGGATAGCTCCCCACAACTGTTTCTCCATGATGTCTTGGACAATGTCACTGTCACCGCTCCCTCCTCCTGTTTCATCACCCTTTAGTCAAGGCTCCCGCTCCCTCAGGGTGTCCTCTAGGACCTAGCCACAGGGTGGGGGTCTGATACTAACCAGAAGGCAACTGCTGAGAGTCCACATGCTTCCTGCATTAGTCATGAGTCCTCTGATTATAAATAACAGAATTACCACTGAGACTAGCTTAAGAAGAAAGGAGGTGTGGGATGTTTATTGGTTCATGTGACCAGATAGAAAACGGTTTTTCTTCTTCTTGGGATCCTGATTTGCCTGCTCCACCTCATGTCAATCCTAGGACCAGTTGGAGGGATGAGGAAACTGATCGGCTCGATCCTAGCCATGAGCCCACTTCTCTGGTAGGAGGATAGGCTGCTGGAACCGTGGAATTAAAGTGAAGGTGGAAGAGGCTCACAAAAAGGGGGGGTGCTGTTCTTACAGATTATTTGGTATATGTCCAGGACGTTTTATGTTTCTTTTTCTCTATGCCATGCCTCTCCTTGGTCTGGGCTGCAATATGCCTGTCCCAACTCAAAGTTGTGACATAAATCTTTGATGAACTTCTGAACAATCCCACTTCTTGTTCTTTCCCTGCCAGGACAATCCTGGGTGCCTCATCCCACTATGGGTGTCTTTTGTGGTAGGTATTCTGAGGTCAGAGACTATCCTTTGCTCAGGCTTGGAGATCTCGAGTGGTGTTGTTAGGAACTGTGCAGAATTGGAGAGGGAGTTTAAGCCCATACAGTTTCTAAGTGGCCACATTTGGAATTTTCCATTCAGCAGGTTTTCACCTCTGTGAACATCTGGTAGGACCTGAATCTATCCTGATTCTGTGGGGTTTTTTTCTTCTGATTTTTGAACAGTAACAATATTTTGTAGTTTTGCAAAAGGTTCTTTCACAATTTTATGAGTGTGTGTAAATAGTCTAATTAGTTCATCGCTTGCTATTTCTTCATCTGTGTGGCACTACCTGGCCTGGGTGCACGTCACCTCTTCTGAACCCCAGGCAACAAGAAGGGCAAACAACCACCTTGACAGAACTTGGAATTAGAGATTTCAGGACCCTGCCCTGGAGGTCTGGCAAAGAAACCCATTCCTTCTTCTTGATGGGAAAAGATGAAAGTTTGGGACTCTCTAAGAAAAATATTTTTAAAAGCAAAACAAACTTAGAAAACAAACTTCCAGGAACTATCATGCACCTTTATAATACATGATTCTCTGTCTGTTTCCTACCTGGTGACTCTGTTACACAGTGGTCTATCAGCGGCTCTGCTCTACCCAAAAAGTTGTTCAGAGCTTTGGCTAAATCCCCTCTTGTATAGTTCCAACTTGTTTTTCATGGTTTGTGTTGCCTGTAAAGGTGTCATAAGCTCTCTGAGGATAGGAGGCCTATCTACTGTCCTCAGGTATGTGGTAAGTGATTGATAAGTCTTCCTTGGCTGAGAAGTTGTACTTGTAATTGTGTGTGTGTGTGTGTGCGTGTGTGTGTGTGTGTGTGTGTGTGTATTGGCATGGGGATGGGGAGTGTATTAGTTCGCTAGGACTCCCATAACAAAATACCACAGACTGGAAGGCTTAAACAACAGAAACTTGTTTTTCTCCAGTTCCAGAGACTGCAATTCTGAGATTAAGGTGCCATCAGGGTTGCTTTCTGGAGAAGCCTCTCTTCCTGGCTTGTAGATGGCCACCTTTCCACCATGTCCTCACATTACCTCTTCTCTATGCAGGCTTGGTGAGAAAGAGATTTCTAGTGTCTCTTCCTCTTCTTATAAGGGCACCAGACCTCTTGGATTAAGGGCCCACCCTTATGACCTCACTTAACCTAATTATCTCCCTAAAGGCCCTATCTCCAAAAACAGCCCCATTGGGAGTTAGGGCTTTAACATATGCCATTCAGTCCATAATGGTGGCAACTACAAGCAAGTGCTCTGAGATCATTGGAGCCCTGATCTATTGGGTATACCTACCTTGCCATGTATAGAGGTTTTAATTCTTGAGGGATGTGCTCTTTCCTAACTGAGCCGATTTCCAACTGCCCTTCTGTTGCTGCTGGGTCATTGCGAGCTCTGAACTGTGTATTGGAAATGTGACTGCTTTCCATCACGGCCATATATTTACATGGGACAGAGCTAAAGCCAAACAATTCTGGCACTTATTCAAAGCCTTCCTTCCAGTAACCTCCCGAAGTTGAAGGCCAGGCACACGCCTGACCTGTTCTTCTAGCTTCTCAAAAGCCAAGTTCCAGCCTTGGTTGATTCTCTGTTCATTTGAAATGTGTCTGTATGAGATATAGGTGCATGTCCTGCAAGAGGGTATTTGGGGAGAGCCAAGTGAGTCAGAAGGGAAGAGGAGAGACCTCTTCTCTGACAGGGCTACAGCCTGCTTTCTTCTGATGAGTCCAAATGGGTTTACGGGATTTGAGGCAGCCACATCAAAACATGCCTTACAAAAAGCAACATGTCAGTGTTTTGAGGCCTTTCCGTTGGGTTGGGTGGAACGCGGTGGTCACTGCGTGTTCTCCTTAGACCAGGCAGGGGAAAGGGAAGTATATGTGAGTCTCTGATAATTCTCTTCTTTTTCTTCCTCTCGCTTTTGTTCTTCAATAAATCACTCAGGACAATCTGCTTCTCTTTAGTGGTGTGTTTTCGTAGGGTTCAGCCTTTGTTTGAAATTCTAGAACAACAGAGTTGCAGTAAATATGGTCAACCTACGTGTAATTATGCTGGTATGTCAACTTTGCCCCTCAGAGTTGGGTCTCCTTTGGTTAACCAGAGGCCCTCCCTGACTCAGAAACGAGACCTCCTGCAGGACCCTGTGGAGTGCCGACCTCGAGCCCTGGATCTGAAGGGGGTAAGCGAGCCCATAATTACGCTCATTGTTTAGGTCGGAGTACAGGAGGGTTTACATTCAAGACCTCAGCTGGCAGACACAGCATGCCTATGGAAAAAATGAACTGGCCTCCTCCTCCCTCTCTTCTGTCCCAGCTTTGCCTGGCCAAGGGCTTTGGGTTTCACAGACGCCTTCCCTGACTCTTCTTTCTGACCACTCCTGATTAGAAGCTTGCTTGGATTCCCCCAGTTCCAACAGGCATCTCAACCCTGAGGTCTGGAAATTGAGCCAGAAACCAGCTTTTGTGAATCACGGAATTTAGATCTTGGGAAGGACTTGAGGATGGTCTAAGCTGGTGTATCGCAAACCTTATTTGGAGTGGCCAGATTCTAAGCTAAGCCCTTCATTTTACAAAGAGTAAAAGAGAGGCCCAGAGACCTGAAAGAGCTTGTTGGGGCAGAATAGAGACGTAAGCCTTCTTCTTGTCCATGGTGTGGTCACAGCCCCACATGGGTGCTACTGGCTGGAATAGTATGTGTCTTAGTAGAGACCACACCTGGAATCCTGGAACAGACGGCTCTTTCCCAGATGGTTTGGGGTGGACATGGATTCCCAGAGCTCTGAACATGAACCTGCAGGTCTCAGCAGTGGGAAGACTGAATAGGAGTGGATCACTCTGGGTTCCTTCCTGGAGTCCTTGAAGGGGCATTGGGAGGGCACTTTAAACATGTTGTCTATTTGACATGTGTGCATTATCTAACCCCAGGTCACTGTGGGAAATGTCAGGTAGGGCAAATGGGACTTGAGTGGAGAATATATGGCCTCATGGTAGAGGGGAATGAGTGTTTTCAGTAGAATTCAAAGGATTTGAGGCTCTATTACTGTTCACACTACCACGAGACCTTGGGCCAGGCAGTAAACCTCTCTAGAACCCACTAGTAAAATAGGTGCCATTTGTTACGCACCTGAACCCAGGAACTATGTGCTATTTTGAAGTTTATTTTGACTCTAAAATTGAAATTATAGATTCTGTTATCTCTCTCTCTCTCTCTCTCTCTCTCTCTCTCTCTCTCTCTCTCTCTCTCTCTATCATCATCTATCGTCTATCTAATCTATCGATCATCTATTTCTACCTTTATCTTTGTCAATGTACTTAGTATATTGTGCACAGCGGTGTTGTAAAGCATAATCTTATCTAAAGTGAGGTCTGGCCTTTGCCCTCAGCTATTGGGAGGTGATCTAGGCCCCCGGAATGTCCTGCCTCATAAGAATGTCTTTGTCTTAGGGCTTTGGCCACTGGACAGTCTAACAGTGTGATTTATGGTGGGGCTTCGGGATATACCATATCAGTATTAATTTCCAGAGGAACTGGAGACTAAAGGTATTGGCCTGAAGCTCCAGGTAGGGCTGAAGACCAAAGGTCAACCATGTGGGCAGTGTGTGATTGAACCCCAATAAAAACTGTGGACACTAAGTGCTTCGTGAACTTCTCTAGTTGGCAGTACTCTGCATGTATTGTCAGCCATTGTGGCTGGCAGGAGATAACACCAGCCATGACTCCATGGGTAGAAGAAAACCACAAGCTTTGCATTTAGATATCTTCTGCTCTATGCTCTATGCGTCTCTTCCCTTGGCTGATATAAATTTATATCCTTTCACTGTAATAAAAGTGTAGTTGTAAGTATAGCACTTTCTTGAGTTCTGTGTGGGGACTCCTGACTTTATAGCCAGCCAGTCTGAGGTGAGGATGGTCCTCACCTCAACATGAACTTGCACCTGGTATCTGACGTGAAGGCATTCTTCTATTTTTCTTAAATATTTTGGTTTTTGTTTTTAAAAAGTTGTTTATTTTTTTCAGTTACATTTGACACTCAATATTATTTTATATTAGTTTCAGGTTTACAGCATAGTGGTTAGATATTTATATAATTTATGCAGTGATTTCCCCCCAATTAGTCTAGTACCCACCTGGCACTATACATAGTTGTTACAGCATTGTTGACTATATTCTTTACGCTCTACTTTATATCCCTGTGACTATTTTGTAACTTCCAATTTGTATTTCTTAATTCCTTCACCTTTCACACAGTTCCCCAGTTCTCCTCCCCTTCGGCAACCATCAGTTTGTTCTCTGTATCTATGAATCTGTTTCTGTTTTGTTTGTTCGTTTATTTTGTTCTTTAGATTCCACATATAAGTGAGGTCACATGGTATTTGTTTTTCTCAGTCTAACTTATTTCACTTAGCATAACCCCCTCTAGGTCTATCCATGTTGTTGCAAATGGTAGGATTTCATTCTTTTTTATGGTGACTAATATTCCTTTGTATATATACACCACATCTTTACCCAATCGTCTGCTGATGGACATTTGGGTTGCTTCCATATCTTGGCTATTGAAATAGCCCTGCAATGACCATAGGGGTGCATATATATTTTTAATTAGAGTTTTGGATTTCTTTGGATAAAATACTCAGGAGTGGAATTGCTGGGTCATGAGGTAGTTCTGTTTTTTAATTTTTTGAGGAACCTCCATACTGTTTTCCACAGTGGCTGCGCCAATATGCAATCCCACCAACAGTGCACAAGGGTTCCCTTTTTTCCACATCCTCCGCACTTGTTTGTTGATTTATTGATGATAGCCATTCTGACAGGTGTGAGGTGATATCTCATTGTGGTTTTAACTTGCCTTTTTCTGATGATTAGTGACACTGACCATCTTCTCATACATCTATCGGCCATATGTATGTCCTCTTTGGAGAAATGTCTATTTCTGTTCTCTGCCCATTTTTTAATTGGATTGTTTGTTTTTTGATGTTGAGTTATATGAGTTCTTTATAAATTTTGGATATTAACCTCTTATCAGATGTATCATTGGTGAATATCTTCTGTCATTCAGTAGGCTGTCTTTTCATTTTGTTGGTGGTTCACTTTGCTGTGCAAACACGTTTTAGTTTGATGTAGTCCCATTTGTTTATTTTTCTTTTGTTTCCTTTGCCTGAGGAGATGTATCAGAAAAAAATAGTACTAAGAGCAATGTCAGAGAGTTTATTGCCTATGTTTTCTTCTAGTTTTATGATTTCTGGTCTTACATTTAAGTCTTTAATCTGTTTTGAATTTATTCTTGTATATGGTGTAAGAAAGTGGTCCAGCTTCATTTTTTGCACGTACCTGCCCAGTTTCTCTCAGCACCATTTATTGAATAGACTGTGTTTACCCCACTGTATATATTCTTGCCTTCTTTGTCATAGATTAATGATCATATAGGCATGGGTTTATTTCTGGGCTCTTTATTCTGTTCCACTGATCTATGTGTTTGTTTTTGGGCAAGTATATATGCTGTTTTGATTACTATAGCCTTATAATATAGTTTGATATCAGTATTGTGATACCTCCAACTTTGTTCTTCTTTCTCAAGATTGCTGTGGCTCTTTGGGGTCTTTTGTTTGTTGTTCCATATAAATTTGAAGATTATTTGTTCTAGTTCTGTCTCAAAATGCCATTGGTATTTTGATAGGGATTGCATTCAATCTATAGATTGCTTTGGATATATGGACATTTTAATGATGTTAATTTTTTTCTATCCACAAGCACAGTGTGTTTGTATCTTTTTCAATTTCTTTCTTCAGTGTCTTATAGTTTTCCAAGTACAGGTCTTTTACCTCCTTGGTTAAATTTATTCCTAGGTATTTTTTTTGATGCAATTGTAAATGGGATTGTTTTCTTAATTTTTCTTTCTAACAGTTCATTATTGATATATAAAATGCAACCAATTTCTGAATATTAATTTTGCACCTGCTATTTTACTGAATTCATTGATCAATTCTAATAGTTTGGCCTCTTTTGGGTTCTCTCTATATAGTATCATGTCATCTGTAAATAATGCAATTTTACTTCTTCCTTTAAGATTTGGATGTCTCCCCTTCCTTCCTTCCTTCCTTCCTTCCTTCCTTCCTTCCTTCCTTCCTTCCTTCCTTCCTTCCTTCCCTCTTTTTCTCCCTCCCTTCTCTCTCTCTCTCTCTCTCTGTCTGACTGTTATGGCTAGGATTTCCAATACTATGTTGAATAAAAGTGGTGAAAGTGGGCATCCTTGTCTTTTTCCTGATCTTAAGGAGAATGCTTTTAGCTCTTCCATGTTGAGTATGATGTTAACCGTGGGTTTGTCATATATGGCCTTTATTATATTGAGATATGTTCCATACATTTTCACTTTGCTGAGAGTTTTTATCATAAATCAATGCTGGATTTTGTCAAATCCTTTTTCTGCATCTATTGATATGATAATATGATTTTTATCTTTTATTTTGTTTATGTGGTGTATCATGTCAATTGATTTGTGAATGTTGAACCAACCTTGCATCCCAGGAATAAATCCCACTTGATCATGGTGTGTGATCTCTTTAATATATTGCTGAATTTGGTTTGCTAATATTTTGTTGAGGATTTTTGCTCATCAAAATGTTCATCAGGAATATCATCCTGTAATTTTTTTTTTTTTTAATGTTCTTATCTGGTTTTGGAGTCATGGTAATGGTGGCCTCATAAAATGAGCTTGGGAGCTTTCCCTCCTATTGAATTTTTTGAAATAGTTTGAGAAGAATAGATGTTAATTATTTAAATATTTTGGTAAAATTCACCTGTGAAGCCATCTATTCCAGGACTTTTGTTTGTTGAGAGTTTTTTGATTACTCATTTGATATTGTTAGTAGTAATCAGTCAGTTCAGATTTTCTGTTTCTTCTTGGTTCAGTTTTGGGAGATTGTATGTTTCTAGGAATTTGTCCACATTTTCCAGATTTTCCAATTTGTTGGCATATAATTTATCATAATATTTTCTTATAATCTTTTGTATTTCTGTGGTGTCAGTTGTCACTTCTCTTTTGTTCTGATTTGATTTATTTGGGTCCTATCTTTTTTTTCTTATTAAAGGTTTGTCAATTTTGTTTATCTTTTCAAAGAACCAGATCTTGTTTCGTTGATCTTTTCTATTGTTACTTTAGATTCTGTTTCATTTATTTCTGCTCTGATATTTATTTTCTTCTTTCTACTCACTTTGGGCTGCTTGCTGTTCTTTTTCTATTTCTTTTAAGTGTAAGGTTATATAGTTTATTTGATATTTTTCTTGTTTCTTGAGGAAGGCCTGTATTGCTATGAATTTTCCTCTTTGGATTGCTTTTGCTGTGTCCCATAAATTTTGGGTCATTTTGTTTTCATTTTCATTTGTCTCAAGATATCTTTCGATTTCTTTTTTGATCTCATTGTTGACCCATTCATTATTTAGTAGCATGTTATTTAGCCTCCATGTGTTTGGGTGTTTTTCAGATTTTGCTTATAATTGACTTCTAGTTTTATACCACTGTGGTCAAAGAGAATATTCTTGATGTGATTTCAATCTTAAAGTTATTGAGACTTGTTTTATGGCCTAACATGTGGTCTATCTTTGAAAATGTTCCATGTGTACTTGAAAAGAATGCATATTCTGCTGCTTTGGGTGTGCAATGCTCTAAAAATATCAATTAACTCCATCTGGCCTTGTGTGTCAATTAGGGCCTCTGTACTCTTATTGATTTTCTGTTTAGATGATCTGTCCATTGGTGTCAATGGGGTGTTAAAGTCACCTACTCTGATTGTATTACTGTTGATGTCTCCCTTTGTGTCAGTCAATATTTGCTTTATATATTTAGGTGTTCCTATATTGGGTGCATAAATATTTATTAGGGTTATATCCTCTTGTTTGATTGATCCCTTTATCATTATGTAATATTCTTCTTTGTCTCTTATTATAAGCTTTGTTTCAAAGTCTATTTTGTCTGGTATAAGTATTGCTACCCCAGCTATTTTTTCATTTCCATTCGCATGAAATGTCTTTTTCTATGCCATTACTTTCGGTCTGTTTGTATCTTTCAATATGAAGTGGATCTCTTGTAGACAGCATTTGTATGGGTCTTGTTTTCTTATCCATTCAGCTACACTGTGTCTTTTGATTGGAGGATTTAATCTATTTACATTTAAAGTGATTATTGATAGATACATAGTTATTGGCATTTTATTATTTACATTTATTTCTCCCCCCACTCCTTCTTCTTCTTAAAGAAGTCCCTTTAACATTTCTTGTAATGCAGGTTTGGTGTTGATGAACTCCTTTAGTTTTTTCTTGTCTGGAAAGCTCTTTATCCCTCCGTCAATTTTAAATGATAGCCTTACTGGATAGAGTAGTCTTGATTGTAGGTCCTTGCTTTTCATCACATTGAATATTTTCTACTAATCCCTTCTGGCCTACGAAGTTTCTGTTGAGAAATCAGCTGACAATTTTATAGGAGCTCCACTGTAAGTAACTAGTTGCCTTTCTCTTGCTGCTTTTAGGATTCTCTGATAGTCTTTAACCTTTTCCATTTTAATTATAATATGTCTTGGTTGGGCTTGTTCGGGTTCATCAAGCATCACTCTCTGTGCTTACTGGACTTGTATGTCTATTTTCTTCACCAGATTAGGAATGTTTTGAGTCATTATTTCCTCAAATACGTTCTCAATCCCTTACTTTCTCTGTTCTTTTGGTACCCCTATGATGTGAATGTTGTGATGCTTGATGTTGTCCCAGGGGTCTCTTAAACTATACTCATTTTTAAAAAAAACTTTTTTTTTTTTTTTGCGCTGTTCTGATTGGGTGTTTTCTACTACGTGTTTTCCAGATCACTGATTTGATCCTCTGTTTCATATAATCTTTTGGTGATTCTGTCTAGTGCAGTCCTCGTTTCTGTCTAGTGCAGTATTCTTCTTTTCTCATTGGTTCCTTTTTATGGTTTGTATGTCCTTTTTTATGCTTGCAATCTCTTTGTTGAAGTTCTCTCTGAGTTCATCTATTATTTCCCTAAGTTAATTGTGCACCATTATAACTGATAGATTATATCTGGTAGATTGCTTGCCTCCCTTTTGTTTAGTTCTTTTTTTGAGTTTTCTTCTATTCTTTCATTTGGGACATATTTCTTTGTTTCCTCATTTTGGCTGCCTCTCTGTATTTGCTTGTTTGTATTATGTTGATCTGCTATGTCTCTAAGTCTTGGCCACGTGGTCTTACATAGTAGGTACCCTGTGGGGCTCAGTGGTGCAGTCTCCCTGGTCACCTGTGTTGGGTGCTCCAGCAGTGTTTTTTGTGTGGGTTGCGTGTGCCCTCCTATTATAGTTGAGTCTTGATTGCTACTGGCACATCAGTAGATGGGATTGACCCTCAAGCTGACTGGCTGTGGGATTTTGTCACATCCACAGCTTATGGGCTGTTGTGCGGGAGGCTCACCCATGAAGCATGATTCACACCAGCAGGCTCTGGTGCCTGCTAAGACCACCCTTTGAGTGTGCCACTTGTGGGGCTAATTGGGTGGTGCTCTGCTGTGGTTTGAAGCAGACCTTCAGTTATGTTATTCTGGGGCCTCTTGGAAGGGGCTCTGATGCAGGCCCAGTCAGCCACTATTTTTGACTGGCCAGGGACTATGGTAAAAGTTACAAAGCAATCCACAGTTGAGTATGGACCTGGAGGCATGTGGAGAGGCCATCCTTGAACTGAAAATGGCTGCCACCAGTACTGGGCCTGAGGTAGCTCTGCAAAAAGCCCAGGGCACCCCAAAGGCTTCCACCACCTGCCAGCTCCTGTATGGCTCAGCTGCTGATAGAGCATCATGCGGTATGTGAATTTGGTGAGGCAGGGTCTCAGGGAGTTACCAGGGTGGTATGAGTGGTGTTCACCAGGTTAATGTCGATTCTCATTTTGTGCCAGTGCTGAGCCTGGAGTTACTCAGCAAAAGTCTTAGAGCACACTGAGGTTGGCTGCTGCCCACCTGGGGCCCTCAGACCTCCAAGAATTGTCCAAGAAAGAGTGCAACGCAAGTGGGGCTGGCTGCTGGTTGAAAAAGCACTCAAGTTGGGTGTGGTGAGGCCCCATGGAGTCACGAGGGTGGAGTGAGCAGAGTTCATAAGGCCTATGCAGATTCAAATTTGGCCATGTGGGGAAGGGCTCAACACAGGAAAGATGGCTCCTGCCTGCCAGCTGATTTTCTTCTAATACGTTACTTGATAACTAAGAAATTAACTGATCAGAGTTCAAGACATGGTCCAAGGAGATTTCTAATTTGATGGGAGTGGGGAGGAGTCTTATAAGTTAAAAGAATAAAACTATAGCGATAAGACATAGTGATGATAAACTCTGTTGATAAGCAGATAGTGAAACTTAAAAAAAGAAAACAAAACACCCCTCAAATCATATCGCTGAGTAGAACTGCTATGAAAAAAGTTCTAACTAAAATTCCAGAGTCCACAGGTTAGAGCAGAGTCCTGAATCACAGCTCTGACATTGACTAACAGGTCACTTAACTTCTCTGTGCTTTAGTTTTCTTATCTGTAAGATGAGGATGATGATAGTATTTACCTCATTAGGTTGGTTGGAGAATAAATGACCTAATAATATAAAGAATCATTAGATTTTAGTGGTCTGTAGTGTTCTAATAAAAAACCCAACCAAATAAAGACACCATACTAGGGTAGTTCAGTCATTTGATGAAAATGTAATTGAATTGCACAAGTTGAATGCTGTCATCTTGAGGTCCCTCAAAGTTTTAACCAGTATGCTGGGAATCAGATAGAACATTAAAATTTTGGAAAAAATCTCCCTTCATGATTCATCAAATTTGATTGGCCATTGGAATGTGCATTGCATGGATCTTATTTGTTTAAATATAGCTGATTAATTTTGTGACTCAATGAAGTCATGTAGATCTGATGTCTTTACGACATGTATAGCCCTGGCTCTGCCTGTCTGAAAGGGAATTTGGAAAATAAAGACAGTTAAAGGATTGAAAGTAAAAGCACTTTTTGGAAGATGCTTCACTGGTAGGGTAGCATCAGGATTAAATGCACACATTCCTGAGTCAGATACCTGTGTCTGAATCACAGCTTTGACACTGATTACCAGGTCACTTAACTTCTCAGTGCCTCAGTTTTCTCATCTGTACATTGGGGGATAACAACAATAAATTGGTATTGCTGTGAAAAGTCAAGACTTAAATACATAAAGAGCCTCAAACAATGTCTGGTCTAGATGGGTGCATTGCAAGTGTAAGCTTCTGCAGAGTATGGCCCATCCTTTATGACTCCTTTGAAGGTAAGATTCCTGCAGGAGAAATCAGTACAGGGGTGCCTGAGACACTTTAGTTACCATTTTTCTGTATTATTGCCCCCTAAGTCACTGGTAAGGGGACAGTTTGCCAAGTGTTCTGTCAATCTTTGTAAAAAATGAAGAAAATAATGTTTAAAGATAATTCACAAATATCAACTCTTCCATGATTATCTTCTAGAGCCTGAAAAGCAGACTTGTATTTATATAAACTTGGGGGTGGGGTGGGGAATCTCTTCTTATGTCCTAGAACTGATGGACAAAATCATGCTATAAGGTGGTCAGTTAGTTCTGCCTTTTATTCATGGAGTCTGTGGGAACATTAGTTCTTCCCAAGTGTTGAAAAGGATGCTGTCTATTCTTTGACCTAGTCTTCAAAGTTCAGTGCAGGCAGGCAGTTTCCCATTTTATAAACTGGGAGCCTGAGACCCAGAGGTACATCTATTGGCCATTTTCACCAGGAGTACTGATAATGATAGTGTTATTTTGAGACTAATTGGGACAATTTTGGATACTTCTTGCTGGATAGAAATCTTACTTGAAGGAACTTTGGAGGGCTCCATACGAAAGTGTGCTGGCCTAGGCCTGGTGCAGAAAGGGTCAGTTATCATTCATTATTATTGTTGGCAAGAAAATTCAATCAATGTGATACTTCTGACACAGCAATACCCAAGGGATACCAGTATTGATATAGTTGGACTCAAAACACTGTTCAGATGCCTGGGGTCTCTGTTTTGTGCTGGAGCTGTGCTTGCCCTCAGAGGGACCCGAGAATCCTTGCTGAGCCTAGAAGGAAAGAAAACAGAGCCAGGTGAGCAGGGTCACCAGGAGTTCTGGTCCTTGTGTGTGGAAGGGCTGCTGGGGCAGGAAAGGACTCTGGGCATGTGCATGGGGAGGTTTGCTTCCAATGCAGCAATGAGTTTTCCAAGAAAGCTGTGCATTGTTCTATCCTCCTCCTAGAATTACTTTTATTATGGTTCGTTAAAAAGAAGAGTTTTTTGAACTGTTGGTTACTAGATGGAAGCGAGGAGGGGATGGGGGAAAAGGTGAAGGGATTAGAAAGAGAAAATTAGTAGACACAATATAGTCATGGGGTTATAAAATATAGTATGAGGAATATAATTTTAACAGTGTTGTAAAGGTTATGTAAGGTGCGAGATGGGCACTGGACCTATCAAGGGGATCACTTCATAGACTGTGTAGATGCCTGACCAATGCATTGTACAACTGAAGCTGAAGTAGAATAATACTGTATAAGTAAAGTATAAGTAAACTTATACAGGTATAAGTAAATATATATATAATATATGTATATATTATATATGTATATATGTATATATTATATATATTGTATATATTATATATGTATATATATAATCATGGGATGTAGAGTATAGCAAAAGGAATATAGTCAATAATATTGTAACAGGTATATAAGATGTCAGAGGGGTAGTAGCTTGGGGGACGGGGTTTATCATTTTGTGAGGGGTGTAAGTGTCTAACCATTATGTTGCGTTGTACACCTGAAACTAATTTAAAAAAAAAGAGAGAGTTTTTTCTTTCCCTTTCCAAACGCATATGAAATTTGTTCGGTGGACTTCAATGCTCTGGGCCAAAGGGGAAGGGGAATATCCTCCTTGTCATTTCTTATCGGCAAATATAATTGAGGTCCAGTGTATGCCATTGTACAGGGTATGGCATAGCACAACATACTTGGAAATTGTGGAAACATTATATATGAGCCTTGGTATTTTGGATCTAAGAGCTGTGTCAACATTTGGGCTGTGGCATTCTCTTATCTGTTCACTTGAACAGGTAAGTTTTATTTTCTCCCATTTACTCCTTATTCTTTTTAGAAGAGATGTATCCTTTCTAGAAGAGAATGTTCTGGAACATCTGAAGGTCTTGTAGTATATGCTGTGGTGGAATGCCCGGCTCTCCTCTTTGAGACCAAGGGAGTGTTAGCTGCTGATGATTCATAGTTGTACTTTCTCTGGAACCAGCCCTGGAAAAAGGAAACTGCCTTGCTCAATCTTACTCCCTCTCCCCAGGAGCACTCTGCATCCAAATATTAGTTGAGTTGAGACTAGGAAAGCCTGATTCCCTTCTTTTAACTTGAGACAATTCAGAAGGGCATCCCAACCCCAGAACTTCCTATGGGATTGCCCAAAGCCTTTTTACAGCTGCACCACAGTTCAACTCCTGTCCATTTCTGCTTTCCCCTCTCTCTTGTAGATGTTGTTCCCAAGAATGCTCCCCAATTTTCTCTGCATCCAAATCTCTGTCACAGAGTCTGTTTCCAGGGAATCTGATCTGACTTAGGTCCCTTGGAGCCATGATTAAGAATAAGTGGTAGCAAGAGTCTCTGAACTTTCCTATCTTTTCCAGAAATGTTCCTTAGTCATTTTTTTCCTACCACGATCTTGGAGGCAGGGACTTCTGAATCTGTTTAGGTCAATAGTGTTTACATTCATATAAATGGGAAATATGGAAGGACACCCACTGAGCTGTTAACAGTTATTATAGGAAAGGAAGAAAAGAGTGAATTTCTATTTCAACTGTATAAACTTTAATATTGTCTAAATATTAAAGTGAAAGTACATTAAAGTATCACCTATAATTATTTGATGTCTTACTTTTTAGTTATCTTTAGTATCTGAGGGTGTGCATCACCCCAACTCATGTGTTCACCATTCCTGACTTCTCCTTTCCTTCCTTCCTTTCCACCTTCCTCTTGTTACTGGTTCTCTGAGTGTTTAGTGGAGAGACCATGGTGGGGTAAGAGGTGGGAATTGGGGATGACTACCAACCCCACTTACTGAGGTAGTCCCACTTACTGAGATGCATCAAAGCAGAGCAATGCTCTGTATCCTTTACCACAGTGAACTGGTGGAACCCTCCTACCCCAGTGTTTGAGGAAGTATTTTCTAGTTTGTTATAGCAAATAAGATAACTCATAGAAATTATCTAGTGTAGCTGGGAAAATGTTTCATAAATGATCATTGTTTACCATTATTATTATGTTGTTGTTGTTACTGGGTTTTGGTTCAGAGCATTCATTCTGGAGTTTTAACCACAAGGGCTCGCCTTCCTACCCCTGGAGTTCCATGTTGAAGCTGGAGAAGTCAGTGCAAAATGAACACTGTGGTGGGACTCTGTCCCTCCAGTTTCTTCATGGGCCTGAAGGCCGAGTCTGGTCCCTGGTCTGCTGATGAGCGATGGTTAGGAGGAAGGACCTGGGAAAGCTGTCCTCCCTGCAAGTGCCCTTGAACACTGAGGGCTGCCTTATCTATAATGCAGGTTGTCAAAGACCGGTCCTTTTCCACCGGACAAGGACACATTTCCACTTTGGGGAAGTAGAAGGGTGAACCCTCATACTCCCTCCCTCTCTTTCCACTACATGAGCCCAGTCTTCTGTCTTTTTCTCCCAGGTAGCTCCTGGCACACGATGTCAAAGGACAAGCAGGCTGCAGAAATTGAGCATGTTAAAATAATTTACCAATTCAACAGTAATCCCCAAAATGAGAGCCCACATCTTATACCTAGTTGTTCTAGGAAAAGTTACCCCACCCCCTTGCCTCAGCTTACTCATGTGGGACATTGAGGTTGCCAAACGAGGCTGGAATGAAGGTGGTAGATGTTTGCAAAGTGGGACCTGGGGCAAATCCTTATTACCCATCCTGCTTCCCTTACCGTGCTCTTTGGGGCTTAACTGAGTTAATACATGTGACTGTATAAGGCAGAATGTATGTAAATATAAGATAGTCATCAATGAAAAATATAGTTTATTTGGTTTGAATAAGCTCTTCAAATATGTTTTCCTGGAGGTCAAATGCGATAGTGCAGCATTACCGTGATTGATAGATGTGGATAAAAGAGGCTACTTTATGCTTGGGCACCATTTTCCAAATGTGTTCCAAGGAACCCTGAGCACAAAAGATGTTGCTTTGAAAAGAGGCTATATGTGTTTGTGTGTATATGTTTATGTGTGTGGTCAACATGTTTGGGGAACAATGTATACAAATTTGGAAGGAGGGAGGCTGTAAAAATAAACTTATATACATCAGGAGAAAACAAATCAAATTATATAATTATTAAAGTGCTGGTAAATTCCACAAACATGACAAAATCTAGAAAACAAACATAATATTTTTATCCATTAATTACTTGACATATTTCTGTGATACTTTTATATTTTATGGCTACACTTTTTTTGTTCACCTTTTCATAAGACAACAGTTTTGTATATTTTCTACAGAGCGTATAGAAAGATACTGTAGTCTTTCTCTAACATGGTTGATGGAAATTTTCTCTTTTATTATTAATAATTAAGAAAATGTCAGCTTTTCCACTCGTTGGTAATGTCATGTAGATGTTTAGGTTGTTGATAAATTTGTGATAACCTCTATCAAGTTTTGTTCATATGTGAGCTATAACATTTCAGGACACTTCAAGTTTTCTGGTGTAGTAACTCATGATGACCCTTATTAACCAGGTATTGGATGGGTCTAGTGAGGGGCCATGACACTTAAGTTTCATCCACTTCAAGGTCAATTTGCCTCTGTATGAGATCCCTTTTCCCACCCCAAGTACTTATTTGAAAAAATTTCAAACCCAAGGAAAAGTTGAAAAATTAGTACAATACCATTCACCAAGATTCACCAATTAACATTTTGTCATATTTGTTTTATCTCTTTTTCTCAGTCTCCACCTTTCCCATTTAAACACACACACACACACACACACACACACACACACACACACACACACATACACACACCAGACCATATCTTCTAGGAACAAGGATATTATCTTCATAACCACAATACTATTACCAAGCTCAAAAAATGTAACTTAGATATAATATTATTTAATATACATTCCGTGTCATATTCACATTTCCCTTGTTGTCATTTAAAGGTTCTTTGTAACTTTCCCTCTCTTCCCCTCCTTTTCCCTTCCCTTTCCTTTTCCTTTTCTTTCTTCTTCTTTCCTTTCCCTTCCTCCCTCCCTTTCTTCTTCTCTTTCAGCTCCTCTATTCTTTTGTCATGTCTCTGTTAATCTTTGCATACTTCCTTACTCTCTGGATCAAGATATCCCATGATCATATTATACTTTTAGCCTAAGACCTAGAATCAACCGTTTCCTCCAAGGACTCCTAGTTCAAGGATCCCATATAAAAAGAAAACACTTATTAACATCTGGTGGATGTTAGGACATCACACTCAAGGTGACCACCATCCTATTCGATCTGGATCCTTGTGCATTCTCCCTTCCTTTGTGAGTCAAGTCCTTGGGTTTGGTATTTAAGTACCAGGGAAGCCACTGATGCCACAACACCTGGAGACTTTTCACCTGGTATTAGACAGAAGCAATTTTCTCCATGGAATAAAACTGAGCCTATACGCTGCTTTAACCTTCTATTGTCTATTCCTCCTGTGGTTGGGAGAGTGAGGTGAGAGGAGAGTAGACCAGAGAGATAGCCTATAGTAAAGAAAGGAGATGTTTCTGGAAGTTTTCTGTATCCAGACATGCCCCTTCCATGCAAAATGGCTAAGCCATTGTTTAAAGTCCCACCCAGTGTCATCTCTTACAGCTTCGGTATCATGTATTTAGGTAGTTGGGGAGTCAGTCTTTACCTGTGTCTCTGGGCCTTATAGTGGGAGCTCATAAAGAACAACCTGAAGCTTTGCCAATGCCCTCAGCTATGAGATTGGATATTTTCCGAAAAGAGCAAGCATATTCCCCCTACAACCCTTGGGAGAACAGCTTTGGAGACCTGAGAACACATCCTGAGCAAAGGAGAGTCAGCAGGTCTTGGGTCCTGAGGGGAGAACTAAGGTAAGACCAGGTGCCTTACCTGGACTTGCTTCCTTGGAGTCCTTCCCAAGTCATTAATATGTTTCTTTTGAGAACTGTCTTTTGAAAGAACTCCTGGAGTGAGTTGTAAAGGTTGTGTTACTCAGAAACCAGAGGCTCAAAGGAGCTGGCTGAGAGGGCAGGCACCTTGGGGATGCCACCCCAGGTATTAACTGGAGAGCCCCAGGACAGGACCTAAGGGAGCTACTGATTAGGTAGAACTGGAATTGGCCATTGCTGAGAGCTGCCAGGCCTGGGGACAGGATGGGGCAAGCCACTCCCAGCTGTTGCCACAGGTAGAGACCTCCACTGAGACTGAGGATCTTGGCAGGAAGCCCTTCTCCTGGAAGCAGAATTTCCCATCTTTGTCTTGTCTGGGCAAGTGGCTATGGAAGGAAGTTGGAAAACCAGTTAAACTTTCTCCAATGTGCTCCCCTCACCTATAAACCAGAGAACTAGATGACTAGTTCTCATGCCTTATTATTATTATTTTTTTAAAGTTAGCAAAACGAAGCCTTCTGTGGAAGCCCAGTTAGGTAGAAGTGCAGCTGTTCTACTTGAAGAGGAAGTTGGGGCCCGAAAGCCTTACCAGGAGCCCCACCCCTCACCTTCCTCCACCCCTCAATGGCCCCTGAAGGGAGCTCTGGGTTTTCACAAACAGATTCCATCTGGAGTAGAAAGAGAGAAAATATCTAAAATATTTTCCTCATTGTAAACATTCAAATGTGGGCAAAACATGGATTATTGGGAATCCTGCACCGAAGGCATTTGTGGGTGCTCGTATAGGAGGCACATGAGGTGGCTTCAGCACCATGTGGTTACATGGCTGGGGATGAGAGCCCCTGAAGCACCCCAGAATCATCAGACTGTTGTCTTGGACCAGGGCTAAGCGGACCAACGAAACCCGAGTTTTGCGGCTGTGGGTCTTGGGTGTAAGAAGTCAATGGAAGCACAGGGTCCAAATCTGAATGCGTCCCGAGTGCCTTCGAAAGACTACATCTTTTTGTAGGGTATCCGATGGACACAGGTCCCATTTGGGAGACCACCTCAGGGAAGATGTAGATGCCTGATCACTGCACTGTACACCTGAAGCTGAACAATAACGAATGCCAACTATAAAAAAAAAAAAAGACTACATCATTTCTCTTCTGCTGACCACAGGTCTGTGTGCACACTCTGTAGAGTAGCTATAGGCTTCCTAGAAAATATAAGCAATGCTGGTCTTTTGAAAAGGTGTGTGTTATCTCATTCTTGTCTTAGAAAAGGGTCCATTCATTCTATTTTCGCACGAGATCCATAAAGAATTTGAACCTTATGCTTTTAGAAGATTTTAATTTTGAAAGAACACCCACGATCTCATTTGATCCTCATAACAATTCAGAAAAATAGGGAGGGTAGGCATTAGGCTCACTTCTCAGGTGGCAAACAGAAGCCTAGGAGCTGGGGAGTGGCTCATTCCTGGACACACACCGGTAACTGGCCCCTGGTGAAGCTGGGTCTGGGTTTTCTGATTTTGCCAAGCCAGCCCCACACGTCCAGTTCTGTCTCATCTAGATCAATGCAGGTGCCCCCAAAGCAGTGTTCTTCCTGTGACTTCTGTGGGGAAGGCTAGTCATAGGCGTCATTAAAGGGGGGATTAGGACCCCTGAGTAACTCTACCAAGTGCCTGCTACCAGTTCCAAACTCCACAGCACATGTTGGTATTCACGGGAGAGAATAATGTTCTCCACTCCTGCCCGGCGTCCTATTGTAATTGCTTTTCCTCTACCTCCCTGGGGCAGCAGGATGTGGCGAGTCTACAGACCTGAATGCTGCTTTGAATTCTACTGCCAACTGATGATGTGTCTTGGGCAAGTTCTCTGAGCCTCAGAGAATATTCGACTACCTCACTGTTTCTGAAAGTGCTGTGCTTGGCCACTTATGAGGTGTGTGTGTGTGTGTGTGTGTGTGTGTGTGTGTGTGTGTGTGTGTGTGTGTGTTCCTGGGTGGCTTTCCGTCCCATTGCACCAAAGTCTCTGGGGCTGGGTCACAGGCTCTTTTGTTGATTTGAGGGTCACCTCTAGAGTAAAGAGTACCCAGGTGAGTTCCAACTCAATGCCTGCTTTCAGCAATAACCCTTTGCCTTGACCCTGGGTGGGCTGAGGTTTCTGGAGGGAGCAGGTGGCACTTGACTTAACTGTAGATTTAAGAAGCTGTTTCAGGAAAAGACTTGCAAAAACCTGAGAGTCCAAAGCGGAAGTTATCAAGCAGGTGGTACAGGTCAGTGTGTAGTGTGAGAAGACATCATTTGTGCTTCTTGGGAACTGATGTAAATTCTTAAATTCTGCTCATACCAAGCAAAAGTTGAGGACTGTCTTGCCTTTTATAAATCACTTTTATGGGGAGAGGCCTCTTCTTGCTCTCCTCTGCTTAGGTCTCTTAATTGAGGTACCGTCTAGAGCTTGTACCCAAAGGAAGAGCTTAATTTTTCCTTCCATTTCACTGGGAAGAACATGGCTGAAACAACTTACTGTGTAGACCGAAAAGAAATGAGACCAGAAGCACTGAGATGAGGAGGAAGGCCAGCAAGAGTCACATTATAAAATATGTGCAATACTTATTATAATTGTTTTCTACACTCCTATGGTGTGTTAAAAAATTTCACACTTTATAAGGTCTGGCTTCCAAAGTGAATATGATATTATTTTGTACTCGGGTTGTATATAAAAATAGCTGT
The DNA here is from genome assembly GCF_964194185.1 of Rhinolophus hipposideros. NCBI lineage: Eukaryota > Metazoa > Chordata > Mammalia > Chiroptera > Rhinolophidae > Rhinolophus > Rhinolophus hipposideros. Next base: position 34,779,978 of record NC_138058.1, read on the forward strand.
AACAACTTAAAGAGCTAGTCTTAGATGTAGACTCATGGAGCAATGTAAGATAGTTTATGCTTATGAGTTTGAGTTTGGATACTTTAATACATGGCAAAAAGTTAAATGCTAAAGGGAGGCCATTGTCTTAACAATAATTAGTATTTATAGCTTACATGGGCACATGAGTTTTACTCACCCAAGACTACAGAAAAGGTGATACAGAAATTGTGTATGATTTAATATGAAGTACAAAGAATGTAGCCAAGTGAGTGGGATATCTTGCTGGACAAGCTATGGTAATCTAAGGTCTTCATGTATAATTTAGAAATTTATTTGTTGTTTAGCTAATGCCTGTAGATTATTACCAGTTGCCCACAAGATAAATTTTAGGTACACTCTTTTGTGGGGTCCAGAAGATGGTAGTTTGGGAGTGGATTATGGTCAAGAAGTGGGCACAATCCACTAGAACAATGAGAGATACCATTAAGAACAAGGAAATAAATTGGCTCCTGCCGGTGTTCTGATGCATTTATTCTCATTCTTCTTAATTCTTCAAAGATCATGCACAGTGGATCTAAGGCCAAAGCTACAAGTTGTTTCAGTGTCCTGGGATCTTATTTAACAGAGCCAAGGAGATTCAAGTTTATTTTAAATTGCTAGGCTCATTATTCCCAGCCCTTTATCTCTCCTATATGGCCATTCCAGTGTCTCCCTGTGAGCAGCTTCATTGCAGCTGACAACCCAAGAGCCAACCAACTGCATGCCAGCGTCTATGGTTAAGCAGACTTCTGACATTCCAGCCTTCAGTTTCAGGGGTTTCTGCTTTTTCCCATTTGGTGATTACACTGAAATAAAGTGTTCAGGTGGAATGAAAATATCTAGAAAGAGGCACGTAAATCTGAGTCCATGGAAAAGTCTGCAGAGGAAAAGCTCTCCCAGATGGTGTGTTAGCAGTGGGAACAGTAGTGGGGGTGACGCTCATCCTGCCAGGGTCACTATTTCCATGTGGAACATGTTAATTTGGGTTTAATATAGTTAGAATATTTTGCATATTACTGTTATTTATTTCAAAATTTTAGCTACTTTAAAAAAATAATAGTTCTTAAAAAGCTGCTGGGTTTTCCATCTGTTTTTTAAATTATAAAAGACACAGCATTACTGATAGTTTGAGAAGTAAAGATAAGGGAAAATCATCATTCATAATCCCTAACACAGTTATTTTCTTTGTTTTTTCCTCTAGTCATTTTTTTTTTACAAGTGTGCTTTTATCTAGTTGTAACAACAGTGTAATACAATTTCCAATCTCTTTCCCACTTGGCATTACATTTTTCCATGTTGCTATATGGTCTTTATCCTCCTAATGACTTCATGATGGTCCGTTGCAGTGTATCAATGTTTATTTAACTGTTTACCTATTGATATCGTTTGATTGCTTCCAGTTTCCCATTGTTATAAAGCATATTGTGATGGGCATCGTTGAACATATTGTTTTCTCATATTTGTGGTATTTGCTGCATTTTTTTTTAAAGGGTCATTAGGAACCAAGATATTTACTCAATAGTGGGAATTACATTTGAAGCTAATGGGGAAATTGGACATTATTTAACAATTACAGTGAGAAAATGGGGCATTATTTAACAATTTGGTGGGTCTTCACTATTCCATAAATTGAGGGGAACATGCAGCATTAAGGTATTAGCACAATTATAGGTGTTTAGACACTTTTAGAGTACCTCTGATTCATTCAGAGGTCTTGCGGTGTTAGGACTCTTCTATGCTTAGCAACATGGTTACGTACTTTGGTGCTGGTCTTCAAGGCTTCATTGCAATTTCAATGCCACATGCAGATGTGTGAGTCTATGTGCAAGGGTGAAAAAATTCAGCATATTCTTTGGTCAGCATCCTTTAGTAAAGATATCAGTGATATCCTATGTGTCTGAACTTCACCTAAAGGTGTGGGTTTTGTGGCTGTACCAGCGATGCCATTCTTGCCATGTTCAATGTCAGCAATATGAGTGTCCAAATTATATTCCTGAGGCACTGAATGGTCACTCACATGCCAAGCACGGCCTTGTAATTACAGTTTTATTTAGGTTTTATTTAATGAAACATGCTTAAGACTAACTAGGACACTTTCTTGTTTCTCTTTCTACCCGTTTTCTTGATTGAACTTCATTCTCTCAGTTGGGAATGTGAAAGGGTGAGTTTTAGGAGGCAAGGAACCAGGGTTCACAGTAGTGGGTCTTTGTGAGCTAACTGCAGGGAAGAAAAATAAGCATTGCATTTTTTTAAATGGGGGAAAAATCAGGAAAAAGGCATGCATAAAGGATTTATCCTTTCCATGAAAACATTGATTAATGAAATCTAGTATGAACGGGGTGTCACGCCCTTTAAATATTAGATTTCATTACTTAGCGGATGGTAGGCTTCTGAAAGGAGATATTCTGCCTCTGCTGTCTCTTCACAGACACAAATGTTTCATGCCCTTGCAGAGATTAAGGATGCAAATGCCTCGGGTAACCGAATCACTGGACAGGGTGAAACATTGTGCTGGACAGATGTGTTGTCAGGAAAGGGCTTTTGCTGATAAAAGGGACAGCTGCCCTCAGGATAGGGTGGTGGTGGAGGGGAAGGCAAGTCAAGCAAGAGGGAAGGAAGTATGCAAGGGAAGGTGACCCAACCACATGAAGCCAGCCTCTTGAGCCCCCAGCTGGGAAACTCCACCAGCTTGCTAGCTTTTCCGGTTCTAGCAGAGCTGGCCAGACATCTGGCCTCTGTTCTAATTAAAGTGGGCGACAAATTTGGTGGCTGCAGTGAGGAAAACAGTAGTGAGATCTTGATGGCTGTAGGGTCATAACAAGGCCCTACATAATTCTTCAAGACCGAGGTTTTGCCAAATTACATCCATCTCTGAAGGGCCATTCAATTCAATTCCACTTAGATTTATTGAGTGCCAGTTATATACAAAGCTGAGACTCTGGCCCCCAGGAAGCCCTTGTCTATTGTGGAAGGCATCAACGGGACAGCTGACTAAGGTGTAAAGAGGAATGAATTAAAGTCTATGATAGAGGCCCATGCAGAGCTCTGTAGTATAGCAGAGGGAAATTTATTCTTATTGAGAGAATCTGGGAAGGCTTCTTGGTGGAGTTGACATTTGTTCTGAACTTGAAATTTTGAAGCAGGGTTCTAGGCAAGCACTCTAGAGGATCATCATGAGCAGAGAAACAAATTCCCTAAAGGGAATTTCCCCCCTGGAATTCTCTCCTCTCTTTATGAGAGTGAAACAAGAGACTCATTCTACTACTACAGGCACAGATTTCCGTTATTTCACTGGTGACAGCTCAGGCCCTGTAGCCTCTAAGACTAGGACTTAGACAGATGGAACAAGCCAGGAGCCTGGATTTTCCTTGACTTGAATTGTTGGAGAAGGATCAGTTTGGCCCCTCAACACTTGGCTTATGTTTATGCTCCAAACAGTGCATGTGGTAACCTATTACTATCAGGAATAATGAAGCCCAGTCTACCCAAGTTATCTCCTGTAGGTAGTTAGCCTGCACTTGGCTCTGTTGGCTTTGGCGACAGGCAAAAGGAGAGCTGCCCATATCCATATAAATGAGCCAGTTGGAGCTTATTTGTTAATCATTTTCTTTCCATTGAGTGCCCCCTCTGCTATTCCTCCTCCATTCCCCTCTGGTCTCCAAGTGCTCAGTGATTGGTGGGCAAGACTGTGACAAGGTTCCGAAAAACTGATTTGATCTTTGTTACTGCAGGTGAAATGATCGGCTATGTATATTTTATAAGAAAATGTGTTTTGTTTATAGCTCTACAGTCAGCCCTCCCTTTCTCCCCCCTAATAAGCTCATGTCAGAACTCTGAAGTAAGTTTGCCATAATGGTAGCCTAAAGGACGTATTTTGTAAAAATGAAAAATGAACATATTATTTATATATCAATAGCATAAAAAACATTGATCAATGCAAGAAGCCTGATGTTTTGCTTGTCTATTTCCCCTCCAACCCTCTTTTGCTTTCCCCTGCTCCCCCTCCCTCGTTGCCCCAGGTGCCGGTGACACTCCTACCATTTAGAAAGAGAGTTCTAGCCTGTCCTGGTCACTTTGTGCTGGGATTTGGTCTTTCATATGGAGGCTTCAACGGCTGAGCCTCCAAAATGACTCTCTGACAGCCAGCCATTAATTACCATCATCCGCGTCTAATTCATTCATCCCTCTCCCTCTCATGTAGAGGGACAGCTAGGGCTGAGGGCACTCAGGGAAATGTAGGCATGATTCCATGTTCTTTATGCAGAGAGGGCTGCCGGAGACTTTGTTGGATGCAGGGGCTTTAATTGAATTGGCTTGCCAATAAAGCTGTTGTCATTCAGTAAGTGAATTTGTTGTACTACTCGAACCGCAGCTGTTGCAGACAGCCCAGAATTTTCTGAAGGCAAGCCAGGCCCTGGGCTTGCCTGGGTTCAGATTTTTCGATTGATCCTGAAGGCCAGGCCTAGTGTCCCCCTACAGGGCTTAGTTTTGGCACCCATTTTAATGGCAATGATTTGCCTAGACAGGCTGGAATTGAGCAGGAACCTGGTGAGCCAGTGGGGTGTGACCTTGGGGGATCTTGTAGGGAACAGAGAATCCATAAAATGTTGCTGGTGGTAATTGGCTGGCAGGAAAACCTTGCCCACCACAATTGGGTGTATTTTCAGTCCCCAGACAGCAGCTACCCTTGGCTCCATTGAGTTTGTCATAAGAGGATATCATTTCCCATTGTAAAAATGAAATTGAGAATATGACAGTTAATATATTTGCAGAGCCTTGTTTAAGAGGTCGGGCAGTAATCAGGAAATACCACAGCATTAGAAATGGCATTTGTTACTGGGAGATCATTGGGCCAGAAATGCTCTACCTCTCCCCACAGTTTATAAAACATGGCAAGATTGGCAGGTTGTATGATTTATGATGTCTTTAAAGTAACATCAAGATTAAGGAAAGTTTTTCAAGGCACTGCAGGGCCATTTTTATTTTCTGCATCCAAGCACATGCACGTAGTGGGCTCAAATGAATGAGAACAGGACTGGCAAGCAGAGTTTCATGTTTTTTGGTGTCTTTACAATTCATATAGATGGGGATTTCTCATTGAGTTCTTCTTTCAACGGATTTGTCCCTTTGTAATTCGGAATTCTCTGACCAATGCCTAGACCTTCTCAGGGAACCTTCTCAAATTGTGGAGAGTTTACAGAAGAGAAGGATCTCTGGTCTGCTTTCAATTATTCAAGAGCAGTGGATTTTCCAGTCCTTTGTACCTGTTCTCCATGGCCTACCTACCTTTTGGCCATTTCATTGTACCTTCACCAGGAAGTTAAAGGAAAAAAAGCCCTCCAAGTCAAATTTAGTTTTTGTTCGAATGTTGAAATTCTGACAACCCAGAAACTCTTTAAAATAAACCTATGTATTTGCCCTGTTCTTGACCTGATTGATAAGTGAGAACTGAATTGATAAGTCACACATGGCTCTAAGATCATGAGGAAAAAAGATGATGGAGCACAGCTGAAAGAGATTTTGGGATTCTCCATCAGCATGAATATATGGAGTGAGGGTGAGGTAGAGTGTATATATGTTCAAGTGTGTGTGTGTGTGTGTGTTTGTGTGTGTGTGTGTGTGTGTGTGTGAGAGAGAGAGAAAGAGAGAGAGAGAGATAGATTGATTTATATTGATGTCTGACATTTTGGGGTGAAATAGAGAAAATGATTCTCCTAACTCGAAGGTGTACAGCTGTTGACCATAACTTTCCCTAGGTATAATCATGCCTTTGTAGGCTCTTCCCACAAATTGAATCATGATAGAAGATGTGACTCTGGAAGTACAATAATTATTGTTTTGTTTCAAGAAGGTGAATTGAACTTCACATCAAATTTATGGTCCATCTTCTAAAGTTTCAGGCTTATACTCTCCCCCCCCCCCAAATTGGTTTTAAAGTCATAGCCAAATTTAAGTTATATGAGTGGATAGTGAGGTCTCTTTTTCTCCTTTCAAATGAGAAGTTTGTCTATCCAAGCCACAGATGTGCTGAAACAGTAAGAAAAACCAAAGCAAGTTAAAGATATTTCTCTGAATGGCATAAACATGCCTCCTGAGTAAAGGATTTTGGTGGGTGCTTTTCTCCATTCTTACCATGTGGCCTCTTCCTGTACGTCTTGTTCTCCACCTCCTGGAATTTGCATCCTCCCTACTACTCTCCACTCCTTCTTCTCCCTGGCGTCCTTACTTCCTCTTTCTCCCATGTCTCAATCTTTTCCTCCTCGTCTCATCTCATTGTATATCAAATTACCTACGACTAATATTAAAATGTGAAATGTTCCTGTCTTTAGACATACGATTTCCTTAACCTGCTTCCCAAAATGATTATTCTTCCTTTATTCATGTTGGTTAGTTTGTAAAGCCTTTACCCCATAAAGATGCCACCGTGATCCTGGTAATTTGCTCCCAGTTGCTATCTCTCACTAGCTACCATATTGGATGGAAAACTTAGATCTGTGTTGAACTTTCTAAGGTAATAAATTCAGGGAAACCAGCTGAGACCCACCCACAGTATTATTCAATTTGGGTTTCTGCTTTTCATTGTGAGTATCTTTCTGTACTTCTCTTTGAGAAGTGGAGCTAACATCTCCGTCTGAACTGGAAATGCTAAGTTGATGATAGTTTTGCGAGGATTTTGCACCTTGCTTTGACACCTCCAGTGACTTCATCAGAATTTAGGTGTATTAAAGGATCAAGGAGTTTGGCTTAGTGGTATGAAGTTCTCCAGGTGTTTTCAGAGCCTGTTACTAAGCCAAGTTCTGATGGTCCCTAGGGGAGAAACCTTTTCACGCGCCAATTGAACACAGTTCAGTGTGAAACCTCATGACAAGCCAGCATAATACTTTAATCACTTTCTAGCAGTGGCTATGGAAAATTGTTCGGGGAAAAATATAATCAGTATCCTTTTTGGTCTCCTCCTACTTTGGTAAGCATTGTTTTCACTTCTCCTTCCAAGATGTAGATTTCAGCTTTGGTTCCCTTGTTGCTTTTCCTCTCAGACTGGAATATGTAAGGTGAGATGGTGGTATGCTGGGCAAAACTTGGGGCTGTAAAATAAACATGGTGATTTTCTTGGAGCGTTTATTTTACTTAAGGATTTCTGAGGGAAAGTTAATTAATAGAAAGATTATTATTATTGAATTAAATACAAAATCTGTATTAATTTTAAATAAAACCAGGAAACTTCTACTTGGAATTCTCTGCTTCAACCTCTATCTCAGGGTCTCCAGAAGTATGATTTCACTCTTGTCTGCATGAGGGGTGGGAAGTTGCATGACTCTTCAGCCAATTACCCTACTGAGTGTCTTATCAGAGCTGAGAAAGATTGATTTGTCTGACAGTGGATTTTAATATCTTTGGAACATAGATCTTATTGTATGTATAACATCAAATTTACTCACCCTGATAATAGCTAGATATTAGCAATTGTGTTATATACAAGCGCAGGAAGGGCAACTTTTGTCAGTTTTAACTCTTCTTGGTTTATGAAAATGTCTGAAGGTGCATATGGTCAACCCATAGTCATTTGGGGACTTGTCATTTGTGTATGGATTAGCTCAGCTTCTTATGGTACAAATTTCCACTTACCTGGCTTTTGGGGTTTCTTCACTCATTAGGCTAGTTGTGATGAGTTAGAAAGCTATTTAAGCAGGATCCCATATGTCAAATCTTAGATCAGGCTCAAGGGAGCTATGCAGAGCGGGCATACTTAGCAAAGGCTTCACACGCCCTAATGTGACACTCCTGATCCTGTTGAGATCTGGTGCACCAAGCATGTGTCATAAGGGCTCCTTTAGCCCTTCTGGTGGACGGCTTGGCCCAAATGCAATCTAGTGATCCCTTTAGTCCTGTAGCCCTACACTCTGAACTTGGTCTTCAACATTTCCCTTTTTGAGCTGAGAAAAAGCGCAGGTCTTCAAGGAAGAGCTGCCAAAGAGAAAATTTCTCTTCAAGGCTAGAGTAGAGCTGACCTAAGATGCCCACTTTGGCCAACCCACAAAGGTAATGGATTCAGGCTCCTGTTACGACTCAGTGACATGCGGGTGCTCAGAGAAAGACGTAGGAGTAGATGAAAGTGGAAGGGGCACCAGACCCAGGCACACCACACTTCTTCACCTGTCTCTCATCACAGGAAGAAGCTCGGGAGTGACAGAAAGGGAAGACTCAGGGCATCAAGTCAGCCTAGTGTACAGCAGGATATAGAGGGATCTTTCCTGGAATGAACTATCGATTTCTCCTGATGGTTGGAGTGTAGGACTAAGATTTTGTCCCCAACCAAAGGGCAGGTCATTGCTGAGAGAGGCAATGATATTACCTATAGTACCTCCTTATTCTTGTTGTTTTTCAGGTTCTGAGGCATGGTAACATGGCTCTGTTGTGGGGGAAGATGTATTGTTGTTTCAAGGTGGCACTGGGCTGTGTGTGCTTCCCTGTCATGGCGCCTAGGGCTGATGTTTGCATGATCTATGAGGGAAGGGTTTGCTGAGCAGATTAACAGTGTGAACAGGACTGCAGGAGGGACCATTTATCTGCCTGAGAACAAACGGCTTTCTAGCACCTTCGTAGCACCACTTACATACAGTTTTAATGTCCTGATGGCAAGTGATTATTATCTAGTTAGTGAATTTGCTTGAAAGAAGTAAAACAGCCTTTCCTGTTCTCCAGTTCAGACATCTCACTAACTTAGACTCGCTGGATCCTCTGCATTAGAGACGTGTGACGGGAATGTTCTCTTGGATTTTTGGCGTTGGGAATGCACGAGAGCCCTTTTCTTCACAAGAAAAATAAATGACAACATTCTGTTTGGGGGCTTGAAATTGCATGACTGAAAACATAAAGGTGACAACCGTGATATGCTTTTTTAATGAGGGCAGAGATGTCAAGAGAAACCAGCCTTCTAGGAACAAAGCAATACTCTGTCAGGTGCAATGGACTTAAGACCTTTTTCTCTCTTGGAATAATGTCCTTAAAAATAACCAAATTTTCCATTCAATAGAAAAATGTTCATACCTCCCTCCCCATCAATATGAATTGTTGTCATCGAGCATGGGGCACTAGCAAGCCATATTGATTTGGGAAATTAAAATGGGAATGCTCAAGAATGTTTTCAAAGAATTATATGGGATTTAAGCCATCTGAATGGCTCTCTTTTTAGGGTCAGTGAGAGTATTCTTGCTAAAATGTAGCCCATTGCTTTAGAAATAGTTTCCTTAATGTCTTTCCTGTCGCCCCTGCTGGGTCTGTGCAGGAAATGTAAACCAACATACAATATGTGTGTTTATTTTCATGTCCCATTTTATGGGAAATTGGATGGGATATTCCACTGAGGCTTCAGTATGAACTGTTGACAATATGGGGAGAACAGGTCAGGCTGTTGTTGAAAGAGTTTTCAAGGGCAGAAGGGCCTTCTGTAACCTTTGAGAGCTATGGGGAAGAGCCAGGTCTGCCTGCAGGAGTTCCGTTACTGGAGGGAGAAGGGGTGTTCAATAATGAAACCAGCCCCTGAGTTGCTGACCCATTAAACAACATGCTCTGCAGCCAGCCCCAGTTGCCAGCACAGTAGGTCTGTTGTGCCACACCTCATTTTGTGGGATGTTATGTCTGATACTGTGTGGTCTTCCTGCCTCTGCTAGCCACAGGAAACTCAGGATACCAAACACCCAATCCAAAGCCCATAAGGGGTCATTAACCAGGCGGGGGGGCAGAGTTACCTCCAGGACCCCTGCAGGACCGGAGAGGCTATAGATTGTCAAACCAGTCATATCCTGGCCATGTGCAGGTGGTAGTTAAACAGAACCTTTTCCTGGGATCCTACTGGAAAAGCAATTTAAAAAGTGTCTGGGTAGCGTGGGGCCTGAGCAGGGTGTGTGTGTCTGTGTGTTTCCTGTAGAAGGTTTGAAATCTCAGGGCTAGGCCAATCTGTGAGACAGCAGTAGGTGTCAGTGGGGATGCAAGTTCTTCCTGCAGAAGAAAGGAGTTAGTATGTTTGCATTTTAAGCTCATAAACAGCTGCAGCCTGAACCATCATCGCAAGCACATTGGGGCTGGAGGCGCTGAGGGCTGCTTTGTGCCAGCACCCTGTGACAATTTTCAAGCTGTAGGCTGAAATACTGTATAAACTTCCAATTTGATTAGGATTTTGTTTTGTGTTTCTAAACAAGGAAATTGAGGAGTGTCAAATTAATTTTGTAGTCTTGGTCACTTTTTAATTCCAGTTGGCCATCCCCGTCTGGATTTGTGCAAATACTGATTCCAGGAAGTAGTTGAAGTACTAAACATGGTAAAATAAATGTGTTTATTTTACAAATGGATTCAAGATGCAACACCCAGCACTTCTCCAGGGCATTTCTGTTCCTGCCTATTCACTTTAGCAGCTTGACCAAATGAATTCCCTTCTCTTAGTATAATATTTAAATGGACTTCTGGCATCTGATGCATTGCCTGCTGCTCCAATTCCCTAAGAAAGTCATTTAAATAAATTTTGACTATCTTGCATCTACTGTGAAAGCCAATCCATTAAAAATCCTGGTCACTTCTCTCTAATTTTAGCTGAGCCGTGTGGAATTATTGGCATTTGAGAAAACTCATCTTATCAGAGCTGAAAGTTTTAGATTTAAATTTTAACACATTTCCCCCTTTCCTAGAAAAATGAACAGAAAGACAAACAAGAAAATGTTACCATGAGAGGTTAGCAAGCTGTCAATAAAGATTTCACTACTAAATGAAACTCCTCTTTAGGTTTTTGGGAGAAGGGTCCCACTTCCCCTTCTCCTAATTCCCAATGTTCCCACGACCCCACTCTTCCCATGCCCAATATAAGACAGGGAAAGAACCTTGGCATGTGTCCTGCCTTTAAGGAATTTGGCCCAGGAGATAAGCTCTCCCCATTCAGAGGGTAGCTTGTGTGATCTGGGTTATTTGCTGAGTATAGGATGAGGGATGCAGAGTGGAGAGGGCAAAGAGATCATTAAGCATGGGTCAGGGACCAGGATGTAGGGTCTTCAGTCGGCCTAAAGAGATATTAAGAAGTGGGTCTATGAAGAGGAAGGGAAGTGATGCTGATAGTAGCACAAAGGTGGAGAATATAAAGGGAACACATATAAGCAGCCACAAAAGTAAGAAATGAAAAATAAAAGGTAGAGTTGGAGGGCAGGATGTTGGCCAGTCTAACTCATCCCCAGAAAGAGGGCATCCTATGGGAGAGTAGGAAGGATGGGCTGGAAAAGGAGTGTGGGCTAGGCTAGAAGATACCTTGAGGTTGGGCTAAGGAGTTGGGATTTTGTGTTGTAGCCAATGGGATAGGTAGAGAGGCTCCTGTTCTCAGGCTTTGGGCCTTGGTGGAGCACATGTCAAATCACGTGAGTCACCAGAATGATGTCTTCCTGGAGGCCAGAGGCCAAAGCTTTTCTCTGACAGGTGGGAGGTAGAGAATGCTGTGGACTGGGGTTAGCTGGGAAGGTGTCTAGGAAGAGGAGCGTTTTGCAAGGTGGAGGGAATAGTATTTCGTAGTTCTTAGACTCGGCTTCTACCACAGGAAGATAATGATTAAAGAAGCATTAGATCCTACCTTGGCAGTCAAGATGTATGAATAAAAATACATTGGTCACCAAATTTACTTCCTGTTCCCTTTCTTCCAGTTCAAAATAGTAATTGATGCTTTTTTTTTTTTCAAACAGATGTTCTCAATATTTTAGCACGTTGTGGGGTTGCTGAGAGTTTGGGGGGCAGCAGCTGGCGATAACAACATCTTTTATTTTTTATTTTCTGGCTGTGGGTTGGAGTTAGAATTGGGATTTAGAAATGGGGAAGCCGTGGCTTGTGGTCCTGCATCCTGATATCTCACACTGCATCTCATGTAGCAGTTGTGCTTGGGAGTCAAACCTGCAACCTATTGGCAAGTAGGTTGCATCTTTATATTTATATTATGTAAGTTATACTTGCTTGTGAAAAAAAAATAGAAAGTTTCCCTGGCTCCAATTTCTCTCTCCAGAAGCAACCACTGTTAATAGTTTATTTTTTTTTCTCTTGTCTTTTCCCCTTTGCAGGTAATAATATTGATAACAACTAACTTTTATTCAGAGCCCTCTATGTGCCAGATACTTTTCTAAATGCTTTAAACATATGAACTCATTTAGTTCATATATCAGTTCTACTGTGTTTCCCCGAAAATGAGACCTACCTGGACAATCAGCTCTAATGTGCCTTTTGGAGGAAAAAGTAATATAAGACCTGGTATTATTTTATATTATATTATATTATATTATATTATATTATATTATATTATATTATATTATATTATATTATATTATTTTATTTTATTTTATATTATACCTGGTCCTATATTATATTAAAATAAGATGGGTCTTATATTTTTGCTCCAAAAGACACATTAGACCTGATTGTCTGGCTAAGTCTTATTTTTGGGGAAACACAGTACGAAGCAGATATTTTTATTTTCTTCACTTGACAGATGAGGAAATTGAGGCAATTAGAATTTAAGTAATTTGCTTGAGATCACACAGGTAGTAGGAGTTGAAGTCAGGACTGACACCCAAGCCGTCTGAGTCCTGAGTCTGTGCTCTTAATTATGACTTTATGCTGCCTCCAGGAATGTGGATAATACATATACAATTACATGTCTAGTTCTTAAAAAATAAAATCATATTATACATGTTTCACAATTTGCTTTTTTTTTTTTTGTAAACAAGAAAAATGTGGGCATTTTCCCATGTCAGTATATATAAATCTACTTCATTCTTTTAACAATCTACATAGATTTGTATTGATGTACCATTATTTATTTAGTGATTCTTATTGCTGGCCATTTGTGCTCTTTCCAGATTTTTGCTATTATAAACAATAGTGCAGGGAACATCCTAACAACAATAGCATCAGCAACAGCTACCATTAATCCTGAATAGTTTGCTTACTATGGGCAGGGTCCCATTCTAAGTTCTTTCCATGTATGAACTAATTTAAATATGCATCTTTGTATTAGTGAACAAGTATTTCTACAGGTTAGGTGCCCGGAAGTGGGGGTGCTAGATTAGAGGCCATGTGTATTTAAAATTTTGATTGCAGCTGCCAATTCTTCCTACAAAAAGGGCTGAATATTTATTGTCAACTTTCAACTTAAGACTCTGTTAAGCTTTGTTTGGAATGCACTGACATATAAGCTAGGGGTCCTCCAAGGGTGGAGGGACAAGCTGGTACAAGTCACCAAGTGACTGAAGTAGTCTTTATATAAGGCTGGTGACATAGCTAGGAGTATGACATAAGTGCAGAGAAGGGAGGTCGGTGAGGGGCAGAAGGTATTGGGAGAGGCTTCAGGGAGGAGGTGGGCTGCGTGAGGCTGGGAAGAATGGAAGGATGCAGACGGAATGGGGGCTGGTGTAGTTTAAGGGTAAGCCAGGTGAGCCAGGTCCTGGTGCAGGACCAAGAAGAATGAGCCTGGGGCAGGGGGTGATGTAGTTTAAGCATGAGCCAGTGACTCAGTGGGATTGTTGTGTTCTGACTGAAGCAAAGGGTGTGTGTTGGGATATGGCAAGCCAGCCTACCGCTCAGAGGAGTAGGATAAAAGGCTGTTTTCAAGAGCAGGCAGTTATCGCCCAGAGAAGGCAAATAAATGGGTGCCCTGGACATGCAGCGGTTGAAATTCCCAATCTCTGACTTGAAGTTGACACATGGAAATAGAAATATTCCTCTTTCTCCTCCCTCCTTACTCCACCCCCAATCAACAAAGAAAGAAATGCAGGTGCTTGCCTATGACTTTCTGTTCTGCAATGAAAATGGCCTCCTGTGTTTTTGTTTCACAAACACAGTTATGGTCTGATTTCAGTGTTACAATAGGGAAGCGAGTGCAATGGTAAGAAACCCAGAATGTGGATGCAAATAATTGAGCCATTTTTAATTTGTTCAGTGTAATCAGGTAGGGGAATTCTATATTTAAATATAACTAACCAGTCTGAACAACATATGAAAGTAAGCTATGTAAGAAATATTTGGGGACATGCTGCCAAAGTTGTAAAAGTTGTACCTCTCTAAACAAGACCAATCAAAAGTTAAATTTCCTGTGATGATGCTAACATACCCGCATCGCATCACACAGGTAATTCTGCATCATAAATAATGGACTTACAAGTTTAACCACTGCTCAGGAATATTACACGTGTGGAAGAGGCTGAATTAATGTCATTGTGAGACCCTTTGCTTTCACCAAGGAGGTTTCCTCTACCTCAGGCTGGGGCCAGGAGAGGGAGGCTGGAGACAGCCACTGCCACGGGGGCCTGCAGCTTTGCCTAATGAGCAAAAACACTATTTAGAACTCAAGCCTCAAATCCTGGGGAAAGAGAAATCAAGCATTCACAGATTATTGTCGTCTCCAGATTATTATTGATCAGACCAGTCTGGGCATTTTAGGGTCTTTCTAAATGTCGGCAAGGGCCTCTGTGAGGTCCAGTGAAGAAATGGCACTTGCTTTTATTGCTGTAATTCCTCCATTTCTGGTTTGACTTGCTCTGATCCCTCTAGGACAGGTGTGCAAAGCTCTCTTGTTGGCCTTTCCTAGAGCTGGAGGGGTTCCCTGGGAGAGAGTTTGGTGGCAGGTAATATGTGGAGACTGAGGTATGACTTTTACTCAAGTCCATATGGACCCTGGGAAAAATCACACCTGTCCTAACTTATCCATCAAGGGAGAGTTGGATGAAAAGAGATGTCAAGGTAGGAAAGGAGGGAAAACACACGGACATTTGTGTGTGTGTGTGTGTGTGTGTGTGTGTGTGTGAGTGTGTGTGAGTGTTGATGACTGGAGGGAGGATAGAAGGTGGGACTTACAGATTCTGGTTGGCTGCACTGTGCCTAGTCCCTGAGGCCGTGTGGAACCTGCAAATTTGGGTCCAAGGCTGATCCCAGGTCCTCATACCCTGTAGACAACCTTCTACCATGCAGTCCTCTCCTCATGGAACTGCCTGGGGTGCTGGTGTGGGACACACAGGCTGTCCGACAGGAGAACAAGCATTTCAAGGATGGTGTGGTTGGTTTCACTTTCCTTCAGTGGGAGGAACTGGAATCAGTTGACCAGCAAGTTGCTATTGTGCACCCTTTGTGTGTTCTGTTGGGCTAGAGGCTGTGGAACATGTTCAAGAAGTAGGACATTGGTCTCCTCTTGAAATCACCCAGCTTTTGGTCATGATTGCAGACATACACACATTCTAAGGAGTAATCCAGGATATATCACGGGTGCCTTGTGTGTGTGGTATGTGGGGGCGGGGGGTTGTAGTCAGGGAAGGCTTCAAGGAAGATGCAGCCCCAAGATGCAGCCCCGAATGGCTTTTCAAAGAAGAGAGAGGATTTAGACAGGCAGAGAGAGGTAGGAATAACTCAACAGAAGGAGGAAATGTCATAAACCTTTATGATCTCAAGCTTTGTAGGGAACAGGGCTCCTAGAAATAGCTTTTTTGATCTGATTTCAGGCCTGACTCCCAATTTGAAGGCCGGTCAGCTGAAGACAAAACTGTCACCTTGCTTTCCTCCCTTGCTCTGCTCAGCCTGTCCTGCTCATGACAGTCGTGATAAGTTTATAACCAGCATCGTGCCCCCAGAGGCAGGCAGGCAGCCAGCCTTCTCTACTGGTGCAGAGAACCGAATCAACCAACCGGGGTTCCTCTAGAACAGGAAACTGAAAAGTCTCTGCTTGGCTGCATCCTCTGAGACACTTTCCCACCCTGTTCCCTGCGAGGGGAGCCTTGGCATGGCACCTGTCTCACTGTGGATGTGTAGACAAGGCCACCAGAAGGCAAGAGAGGGCCCTCCCTGGCTGCCTTTTCTGAGACTTGGGTGGCTGGTCATTGAAGACTGTTCCCCCTCAGGCAGCTGTGTGCCCCAGGTACGTGACTTCCTCTCTCTGGACTCAATTTCTGAATCTGTAGACGGAGAAGTAGATCAGATGGCCTACGAAGTCCCTCCAAGTCAGCTCTTTCCTGTCCCTGAAGGCAAATGGAGGTAGGCAGGAAGGGTAGTAGAGCAGAGAGGATTTGAGAGGAATTCCCCAGCAGAGGCTCTCGGGAACCACACAGTTCCCTATTCTTGTGCCACCTGCTCAGAGGGTGCAGGTGAGAAGGTTGCTGGCCTTGAAGGCTGCATGGATGGGTAGTCTGGCCTCCCCACATGTGCCCTTAGGCTTCGTGGGGTCCATAGCTGGACAATTGTGGGGCACTTACTCAGACCTCTCTTGATTAACCAGGAAAATTTCAGTCTAGCTTTATGCAGACAGCTGCCTGTGGTTTCAAGGAGGGAACTGTTGCCCTGAGATGCTCATACTCTGTCTTATGACTACAGCAAGGTCTGTGTCATCATGACCAGTACCAGCAGGACAGCAGAAACAGGTCCAGGGGAAGTGCCTCAGAAGGCTTCCATGGACTCCTGGGTGCAAACATGCCCTCATGCCCACAGCACATGATGTCTGCAGAGCTGAGGCTGAAGGACCCTGACCCAGGACTGCACTGATGCTGAGGCCCAGAGAGGACAGATGACGTGTCTAGAGTTGCATGGCCATGTGGGGACACAGCTGCAGCTAACTCCAAGTCTGCTGACTCCTGGTCCATTTTGCTTTCTCTTCTACCAAATTGAAAGGTGGCAGGAGGATTGGCATACCACAGATTGAAACTTGTACTGACCCCCCATGGGGCCCAGATCATTTTCTAAAAATTTGTCAGAGGAAGTGAGAATGCAGAGCCTCTCTTTGCACGTTGGAGCTGTATGAGGGGCACGTGCTTGCTCTCAGCTCCAGAGAAAGTTGTGGAAGGGCAGCCAACCAAGAAGCACTTATTAGAGCATTTGTGTACCCCCAGCTTTGAGCTAGGCAGTGTAGGACACGCAGGAGCTTTAAGGTACGCACGTCACACAGAAATTTCACTGCACCTGGTGAGGCAAATTTAACTCCCAGATCAATTGCAAAAAACAACTAAATGCAAGCTTCTGTTTGTGTAATAAAATAGAAGAACATATATTTATATTTGCATAAAGAAAATCTGGAAGGATACAAAAAGCTAATAAAAGTGGTTAATTTAGCAGTCACATGATAAGAGTGGGGGCTAAGATGTCCTTTGTGCCTTTTAATTACGGAAACATTTTTGAACTATGTGAATGTATTATCTTTGCGAAAAATTAAATATAAACAACACCAAAAAACCAGCCAATCACATGCTGAATTGGGTTCCTAGTAGCCAAAACAATTCAGAAAAAGCAGAGTTCAGGGGGTCTTTGAGCTTTCTCAGGCTCCTGGGAGATTAGAACATAAAGGGACCCTAGGTGCCATTTGTCTGACTTCCCATTCAATGCTGGAATGTCGTGCCACCGCAAAAACAGTGGCCTTCCAGTGTCCCTCAGCCAACAATTCCTAAGCCCCATGACATGCATGGACAGTGCTGATCCAGCGATCACAACACACTGAGAGGTCAGTCTCGGCCCTCAATGGCCTTATGTTTTCTGAGTGTACCTTTAACTGAAATGCCAAGGAGCTTTCGAGTCCCAGGCGAAAAACAAGGTGCTCAGGGGGCTTGGAAGGAGACTAAAATTAGGGAAAGCAGCAGAGTTAAGATAGCATTTGAAATAACTCTCAAAGGATGGGTCACCTTTTGACAATCAGGGCAAAATGCCAGGTTGAGAGAGCATGAATAAAAATAGACATGTGGAAATTCTCAGAAGTGGCTGGAGATGAGGTGAGGTATGGTGGGATGGCAAGGATGGGTGGGGATTATGTTATGGACTGTACTGAGTGCCAGTTTGAGGTATTTCTTTTTTCAATTCAATAGAAAATGGGGAATCAATGAAGATTTATGTGCATGTGCTTGGGTTATTCTTCTAGAGATTCTCCAGTGAGTGAACACTCTCCATCCAAGTACCCTTGAAGAGAAGCTTTCTGGAAGCAGTAGGAATTGAGCTGGCCTTCAAGGATCAGCAGAATTTAGAAAGCATTCTTGGTGGAAGGAAGAGCATAAAGCCAGTATCCATGGTCACCACTGAGGGACTTTGAACAGGAGAGAGCATGTCATTGGAAGAGCAGCTCTTGCTGTGCTATTTAGGATAGAATGGAGGTAGGGTTACCTGAGGCATGGTGATGGGTGAGGAGACTTTCTCTATAGTCCCAAGGCAAGCCCAGGAAGGCCTGACTTAGGTGGCAGTAATGGAAACGGAAAGAGGCAGACCCATTGGAAAGACCCATGCCTCTCCTATCCCGAAGGTCTTCGTTGCTTGGATTTTCAAAAATTGACTCATTTGCCAATCCCAACGGAAGAGATCATTCTTAGCTCAACACTCCCAAATCTTTGTTGACCAGATTTTTTCCTGAATCATGTCTCTGTTGTCTGTGCCACTGGCAGGGAGTGGCAGTTATGGTCACCCCAGCCCTGCTGTTCTTTGCCATTTGGCTGCAATTGGGATTGCATTGGGATGGTGTCGATGGTAGGATAAACCATTCCATCCTTAGGCATCTTCTGCCAAGCTGGAGGAGGAGGTGCTCAGTGGTGGTGAGCCACCAGTACAACTAGTCTCAAACTTCTCATTTTACATGTAGGGAAATAGAGGCCCAGAGAGTTAAAGAACATGCTCAAATCACAGAGAGAAGTGAGGGCACAGGAGGAAGACTAGGTATTTTGACCCTAGGTTCTGGACTTGTTTTGTTTTGTTTTTTTTTTGGTATAACTTACCATTTCTGTTGAATAATGCTAATGTTTATGGAGCACATACTATCTGCCGTTTACTCTGTTAAAACTTTGATATCATTATTTAATTCTCCCAATGACTCTATGAGGCAGAGACTGTCATGATTCTCTCTTTATGTGAGAAACTGAAGGTCAAAAAGAAGAAGTGATTTTCCTAAGGTTACACAACCAGCAAGTTGCAAAACTTTGAATCCAAGTCTGTCTGAAGCCAAGAATGTGTCCAAGAATAAGAACCTCTCCCCTTAAAATTATTTATTAAAAATAATTGATGCCCTCAGTAGAAGTTCTACTTTTAACATTTATGGTTTGAGAAGATATAGTGAACTCACTAATGCTTGTAAGTAAGTTTGTATTTAAATAATCAGTGTCTACTTACATTTTGGAAAATACACATTTAGAAAATAATAGTATGTGTATATGCAAGACATGGCAGGAATGAATTTTAGAGCTCATCAGTTGGGTAGAGGAGGTAACTGGTGAGGTGGGGGAAGATGGTGTCTTGGGAAATATGGTAAGGTGAGCAATCTCACTGGAGTGAATTTTGGAAGCTTTCAGGTCTCTGATGTAACCTGACTCACCAACCTGTGGGCATGATTAAGTCACATATTTGATTGGCTCATTACTCCCACCTGCATAACTCATGACCTGGGGCCCCCTGCAAAAATTCCTACTTGCACTAGTACTCCTGGGACATTCTGAGAAGCATTGTGTGTAAACAAGCTTACACCTGCTGATGGACCTGGGATATTTGTCATGTGTCTTGCTGCTTTCTGCAGTGTCCTACTCAGTACCTCTGTGCACCACTATATGGCTGTACTGTGGGAGAGTGAGGGGTGGGGCAGAGCAGTGACTTAGTCTTCTTTGTTAGAAGCCTTTGTTAGAGGAAGTCCCACGGAAGGGCTGATTGAGCACCAATGTGTTGCAGAGTTTATAGAAACATCTCTAATTTTTCATTGAGTATAAATTATATTTAAACAAATACACAGATCTTTAGTGTTCGGTTCAATGAGTGTCAACCACTGTATATGTCTGTGGAATCAAAAAAGATAAAGACCATCCCACAAGTTTCTCTTGTAGCTCTTGACAGTCAATTCCCTTGTCTCCCAGAGGCAACCACTTTCTAATTTATCATCTTAGATCAGTTTTAATTTCACCTAAATGGAATCATACAATATGTACTCTTTTGTGTCTGCTTTTTCCCCTTAAAAGAACATTTTCAAGATTCATCCATGTTGTTGCACATGTATTTACAGTTCATTCTTTATACAGTTAGGCTATATCCCATTGCATGGATATGCCACAATTTGTTTTTCTGTTCTCCTACAAATTAATATTTGTGTTGTTTCCAGGTTCTTGTCTATTATGAAAAAGCTGTTATTATCATTCTTGTACAAGTCTTTTTTGTGGAAGCATGATTTTGTTTCTCTGGTGTAAATACTGAGTAGTGAAATTATATAATATTTTCGGTATAATATATACGGTATATATATTATAATATATACGTATAATATATATATAATTACATACATATTATATTAATATTATATATATTATATTAACATTATATATTATATTAATATAATTATAATTATATATAATATATAATTATAATAATAATTATATATTATATTAATATTATATATATTATATATAGTATATATATTATTATATACTATATATAGTATAGTATACTATATATAGTATATACTGTAGTATATATAGTATACTATATATACTAGTATACCAGTATACTATATATATATAGTATATATATAGTATACTATATATATAGTATACTATATATACTAGTATACTAGTATATATAGTATACTATATATACTATTGTATATTATATAGTATATAATTATATATATTATATATAATATAATAATTATATATTAATATTAATAATAATTATATATTATATTAATATTATATAATATATAATATAATATATACGGTAGATATATATTTAATTTTATAAGAAACACTCAACCCATTCTCCAAAGTGATTGTACCATTTTGTATATGCACCAAGCAATATGTGAGCATTTTACTAACTCCACATTGTCTCCAACATTTGTTATTGCTAGTGCTTTTTTATTTTAATCATGCTAGTAGGTATGAAATTATGATTTTAATTTGTACTTCAAGATAATATTGAGCACCTTTTCATGTTTAATTGGACATATTTTGTGAGGTGTCTTTTGCCTATTTAAAAAATAGGGCTGTTGGTTTTTAAATGTTTAATTTATAGGTATTCTTTTATAGGTGCTGGATACATGTTCTTTGTCAGATATATGTATTGTAAATATTTTTTCCCAGTCTGTGGGTAGCTTATACATTTTCTTAATGGTGTCTTTTGATGGGCAGGATCATTTTTATTTCGATAATGCTCCAGATACTATGACTATATAACAAACTATCCCCTATATATATTTTTTTTTTACTTAAAATAATTACAACACTTATTTTGCTCACAAATCTGTAATTTTGGTAGGACTCAGTAGGGATAGCTTGTCTGTGCTTCTTTTGGTGTCAGCTGGGGTGGCTCAAAGGCTGGGGGACTGAAATAATCTGAAGGCTTCACCACTCACATATCTAGTCATTGATATGGTCAGCTTAGAACTTAGATTGAACTATTGGCAGTAATATATACCATGACCTCTCAATGGGGTTGCCTTCCCAGGATGAGAACATCTCAAGAAAAAGAGAGTCAGATGGAAGCTGTTTTCTTTTTCTGACTTAGCTTCAGAAGTCATATATCATCACTTTTGCTTTAATCTAAGTGTTGGAACAGTTACAACCTCACCCTGGTTCCAGAGGAGGGTTAATTGACTCCACTTCTTAGTGGAGGAGGGCAAATGTTTTGGAAGAGCATACGGGACTAGAAATAGTCATTTTTGGAAAATACAGTCTGCCCCAGTCTAATTCTAATATATCAGTTTATTCTCTACTGATTAGTGCTTTTTGCAACCGTTCTAAAAGATCTTTGGCTACCAAAAGTTTGCAAAGATATTCTTCTGTGTTTTCTTCCAGATGCTATATGGTTCTGACTTTTATATTTAGATCTGTGATCCATCTTTCCTGAATTAATTGTATAAGGAGTAAAGTAAATGTTGAGGTTCATTTTATTTTTCATACAGATATCCAGTTGATCCAGCATCATATGTTAGAGAGATACCTTTTAAACAAAAGTTGAAATCAATTGACCATGTATGTGTGTGTTGATTTATGGATTCTCTACCTGTTCTGTTGATCTATTAGTCTATTCTTGTATTGAGATCAAGCTATAACTTTATGATAAGGTTTGAGATCTTGCAGTATAAGTTCTCTAAATCTGTTATTATTTTTCAAATGTTTTGGATATTCTATGCCCATATAACTTATAGCCTCAGATTGTGAATTTTTCAAAACTGCCTGCTGGAATTTTAATTGGAATGATATCGTATCTGTAGATCCATTTAGACAGAATGGACATCTAATAATATTTTGTCTTTTAATTCATGAGTATGGTATATCCTTTTATTTGCTTCTTTAATTTACTTTTGAAAAATATTTTTGTGCCTTGCACATTTTCCAATAGATTTATTTTTCCACAATTAATATTTTTGATGATATGGTAAATAAGATTTAAAAAAATATTTTCCAATTATTCATTGGGATTATATAGAAATTAAATTGCTTTTTGTATATTCGCCTTTTATTTTGTGATCTTGCTAAATTTATTTATTAGTTCTACTGCTTCTTTTGTAAATTCTACAGAATTTTCTACCTAAGCAATCAAATTATCTGCAAATAACAATAGTTTTACTTCTTTTTAAATCTTTATGTGTTGTATTTCTTTTTCTTGCCTTATTACATATATAGGACTTCTAGTACAATACTGAATAGATGTGGTGACTGTGGATATAAGTATGATATCAGCAGTAGATTTCTTGTAGATTCCTTTTATCAGACTAAGTTAGTTGGACTCTCTTCCTGCCTTGCTAGTTTGGGGAGTGGTTTCTTGTTTTTATTTTGTTTATTGTTTGGGATTCTCTGTGCTTCCTAAACTTCCAGGTTAGAAAAGTTTTCACTCATTATTTCTTCAAATATGTTCTCAATCCCTTGCTTTCTCTCTTCTCCTTCTGGTACCCCTATGGTGTGAATGTTGTTATGTTTAATGTTGTGCCAGAGGTCTCTTAAACGATCCTCATTTTTTTTTTTCTTTTGTGGAGGGGGGATTCTTTTTGCTTTTGCTGTTTTGATTGGGTGTTTTCTGCTACCTTTGTCTTCCAAATTATTGATTTGATCCTCTGCTTTATCTAGTCTGCTGGTGATTCTTCTAGTGTATTCTTCATATCAATTATTGTATTCTTCACTTTTGACTGATTTTTTTTTTATGGTTTGTATGTCTTTTTTATGTTTGTTATCTCTTTGTTGAAGTTCTCACTAAGTTCCTTCAGCATCCTTATAAACTTTGTTTTGAACTCTGTTTCTGGTTGGTTCCTTTCCTCCATTTCATTTAGTTCTTTTTCTGGAGTTTTCTCCTGTTCTTTCATTTGGGATGCATTTCTTTGTTTCCTCATTTGACTGCCTCTCTGTTTCTATGCATTAGGTAGATCTTCTATATCTCCCAGTCTTGGCTGGGTGGCCTTATGTAGTAGGTGCCCTGTGGGGTCCTGGCACAGTCACCCTGGTCACCTACTCTGGGTGCTCCAGGAATGTCCCTTGTGTGAGTTATGTATGCCTTCCTGTTATAGTTGAGCCTTGGTTGCTATTGGCATGCCAGTGGGTGGTATGGACCCTCAGGCTGATTGGCTGTGGGGTTTGGCCATGTCCATAGCTTACAGGCTACTGTGTGGGAGGCTTACCCCACTAAGGGGCACCAGCACCAGGTGGGCTCTTGTGCCTGTTGAGACTGCCCTTAAGCCGTCCCACTTATAGGGCTAATTAGGTGGTGCTCTCCTGTGGTGTGAAGCCAATCTCCAATTTTGTTGGTTCTGGGGCCTTTCGGGAGGGGCTGTGGTTCAGGCTAAGGTCACTCACTGCCTGTGACTTGGGGACTACCTGGTAGGAGCTACAAAGTGATCTGCCGTTGTTCGCTGCCTGTGCTAACCCTAGAGGCGCATGGGAAAGGCCAAGCTATGAACTGACAATGGCTGCCACTAGTACTGGGCGTGGGGTATCTCTGCAAAAATCTACGACACCCTGAGGCCTGCTACCACCTGCTGGCTCTCTTAAGGTTCAGCCTCTGAGAAAACTTTGTGTGGTGCACCAGTTGAGTGAGGCAGGGTCTCAAGGAGTTGCCAGGTTAATGTAAACTCTGATTTGCTGAGCCTGGAGTTACTCAGTAGAAGTGTCAGAGCACACCGAGGGCAACTGCCACCTGTCTGGGTCCTGTGGACTCTGATAGTTTTTAAAGAAAGAGTGCATGTGGGTGGAGCTGGCTGCTTTCAGAGAAAGTGTCTGCTATTAGGCAAGTTGGGTGGGGCGAGGTCTCAGGGCTTTAGCAGGGCAGAGAGCAGAGCTCACCAGGCCAATCAGATTCAGATTTGAGCTGTGGGGGAAGGCTCAATACAGGAAAGATGGCGCTCACCTGCCCGCTGCATGGCAGCGGGACCCCACACAAGGAAAATGACAACTGTCGCCAGTTCTCACTTCACAGACATACACCTCAGTCTGCCCCCCACCTATGCCTCCAACTCTCCCCCTCTGAATTACTGTCCTTCTATTAGAGACCAAAGTGAGTGCCTATGAGTGAAAGAGTCTGTGCACAGGCCATATAAGAGGACGTCTGGGTTTTCCAAAGCCTTCTGTCCCACCGGATGCTCGGAATCCCCACTGTTTTTCATCAGAGCCAGATGTTGTGGGGCCTCCTCTTCCTGGCACCAGTACTCTGGACTGGGGAGGCTGGTGTGGGGCTGCAGTCTTTCGCTTTTCTCGGGGGAACTTCCATGGCTGTGATATTTTTTCCAATTCTCAACCACCACACAGAGGTTAGGGGCCAGCCCATTTCATGTCTCCACTCCTACCAGTCTTGACTTGGCTTCTTTATATCCTTAGTTATAAACTTCTGTTCAGTTAGATTTCAGATGGTTCTTCAGGTTGATGGTTTTATAATTTAGTTGTAATTTTAATGTGTTCATGGAAGGAAGCAGGCACAGTGTTTATCTACTCTGCCATCTTGGATCTAGCCCCTTATTCTTTTAACATCTGTAGGATTTACAATGATATCGTCTCCTTTCACTCCTTGGTAATTTGTGTTTTCTTTTTTTCTTCATCAGTGTTGCTAAGGATTTATGAGTTTTATTAATGTTTTTCAAATATTCAACTTTTAGTTTGTTTTATCCATTTTATTTCTTTGTCCATTTTCTATTTCATTTATTTCTGCTATTAGTTTTATTATTTGCTTTATTGCATTTAATGTTTGTTTTAATTTGCTCTTTCTTCTTGCTCCTTAAAGTAGAAATTTAGGTCTTTGACTTACTTTTGTCTTTTCTAAAAATAGTCACTTAAAGCTCTAAATTTTCCTCCAAGCTCAGCTTTATCTGCATCTCATAAATTTTGTTATATTTTCTTTATTATTCAGTTAGAGATTTTCTAATTTTTCTTGTGATTTCATCTTTGAGTTATGGGTTATTTAGAAATGGGCATTTAAATTTTGAGATAAATCAAGATTTTTTTTTAGGTCTGTTTTTGTAGTTGATATCTACCAATTCTACTGTGATCAGAGAGTATTATTTTGAACTTTGATATGATTTTGAGCCTTGATTATTTTTTCAGATTTGTCTTATGGCCCAGCGTGCAGTCTCTCTTAGTTAATGTTAATATGCACTTGAAATTAATGAGTATTTGCAGGTTTGGGGAGTAGTATTTTATAAATGTCAATTATGTCAAGCTGTTTAGAAGTGGTGTTCAACTCTTATATTCGTACTGTGTTTTTTTTTTTTTTGTCTATTAGTTATATCAATTACTGAGAGAAGGGTGTTAAAATCTACAACTATAAATGTGGATTTCTCTTTAGTTCTGTCAATGTCTGCTTTGTAAACTTTGAAAAACTGTTCTGAGTATACACAAGTTTAGGATTATTAGGTCTTTCTGATGAATTGACACATTTGTAATTATAAAATACGTTCTTTATCTCTGGTAGTATGTTTTCTCTTGAAGTCCATTTTGTCTGATTTTAATAGTAGTCCAGCTTTCTTTTTTTATTATATATATTTATTTTAATTTTTAAAATTTATTGGGGTGACAATTGTTAGTGAAATTACATAGATTTCAAGTGTACAATTCTGTATTTCATCATCTATAAATCCCATTGTGTGTTCACCACCCAGAGTCAGTTCTCCTTCCATCACCATATATTTGATCCCCCTTACCCTCATCTCCCAACCCCCACCCCCCTTACCCTCTGGTAACCACTAAACTATTGTCTGTGCTTATGAGTTTTTGTTTCTCATTTGTTTGTCTTGTTCTTTTGTTGTTTTTGGTTTATATACCACATATAAGTATACTATAGAATATCTTTTTATATTTTTCCTTTTAATCTATCTGTGAATTTATATTTAACATATGTTACTTTTAAATAACATGTAGGTAAATCTTACTTTTTTTTTTTTTAACACAGTCTGACAATTTCTACCTTACTGTTGGTGTGTTTAATCTATTTACATTTAATGTAATTGAATATATGATTGGGTTAAGTCTACCATTTTGATATTTGTTTCATCTGTTCTTTGTTATTTGATTCCTATTTTCCCTGTATTCTTTTGGATGAATCATGTAGTTTTTGGTATTTTAGTTCATCTTCTCTATTGACATTTTAGCTATATTTTTGTGTTATTTTTATAGCATTTGTTCTTTAGAAATTAAGCTACGTATTTTTAAATGATCACAATCTACCTTCAGATATGTTCATACTATTTTATGAACAATGTATGAACCTTACAGCAATGATTCCATGTACCTTCCTCTTACCATTTATGCTCTTGTTTTCTTATATTTTTCTTCTATTTATGCTATAAACCCCATAATATATTATTTTTTGTTTTGAAAAGTCAACAGTTTTTATGGAGATTACACACACACACACACACACACACACACATATACATTACACTATAAATAACACATAGGTACACAAATATGTGTTATACACATATGTATAAATTTGGAGGGACATTTCTTGTAGATAAAGTCTCCATTTTTGTCTATCTGAAAATGTCTGTACATTCTCTCTATTTTTACAACATATGAAACATTAAGTTGATAACTTTTTTTTTTTCCTTTTTAGCACTAATAAAGAAGTTGTTCCAGTTTTCTGGCCTCATTTTTATTGTTGTTCTATGTAAATAATGTATCTTTTCTCTTCTTTCTATTTTTATGAGTTGTCTCTTTATCTTTGAGTCTCAGCAGTTTAACTATGATGTATGTCGTGTGTAGGTGTGGTTTTCTCTGTAGTTATCCTGCTTGGGTCTGAGTTTCTCGGATCTATGGGTTGATTTTGGATGGTGTTTGGCTGTTATTTTTAAAAGAAGAAAAGAAAGAGGGGGGGAAGAAGGAAGGAAGGGAGCAAGCTGAAAAGAAAAGGAAGGAAGGAAGGAAGGAAGGAAGGAAGGAAGGAAGGAAGGAAGGAAAGAAAGAAGGCAGGCAGGAAGGAAGAAAGACCATATTTGCCCTGTTACCTCTCACTTTTTCTTCTGGAACTCCAATTATTATGTTGGTACAAAAGTAATTGAGGTTTAAAAGGTTAAAAATAATTGCAAAATCACAATTAGGTTTGCACCAACCTAATACATTTTTTTCTAGACCATTTGGTCTTATCCCACAGTTTTCTTTTCTTTTTCTTCTTATTTTACTCTTGGTTTTTGTTTGGATGATTTCTGTTGATTTGTCTTCAAGTTCGTCAAATTGTTTCTCTGCTATATCTAGTTTGTTATTACATCTTAAATTAAAAATTCTTCATTTTTGATATCATATTTTTTTCATTTCTATTGTCTCCATTTGTGTCTTTTCTTATAGTTTCCTTCTCTCTCCTGAAATTACTAATCTGTTCAGGCATATGCTTCTCCCTGCCACTAGAGTCTTTAAAATATTTATCATTGTTATCTTAAAGTCCCTTTCAGGGCCATCTCTGAGTCTGATTCTGTTGACCATTTCCTCTTTTGACCATGGATAAGATTTTCTTGCTGCTTTGTACCTTTCACACATCTTGATGTATGGGAACATTATGTGTAGAATAATAGTAGAGATTAAATAAAAATAGTCACCTCCAGAAAAGGAGATCATCTTTTTCCCCCTGAGGGCACATGTGGGGAGATTGAGTCAATCTGTACTTCAGCGGAGTCTGGACTTGATTGCAACTTAAGTTCGATTCATTTTGCTACTGGCTTAAAATAATTTGAGGGAAAATAAAAATCAAGATTCTCTTTAGCAGGGTTTGGGATCTCAGCACTGGTGAATGTCCAGAAAATTCTTTATGCTTTATCATTGGGCTACCAGCTTTTATTTATTTATTTATTTGTTTGTTTATTTACCTACCCACTGGAGAGTATCCTCTTTGCTTTCCAATTCTGCGCTTAGCTTTCTGCATCTTGAGAGTTCTCTGTCTCCCCATCCTTTGGAGGATGTCTCTGCCTCTGCCCTCATCCTTTGGAGGAAGGCTCATCCTTTGGAGCAAGGCTGCAATGCACTTGGTGAGAGCGCACAGTACCTCTAAGTGATTTCCCTCAGATCTCCTGCCCCACCCCCAGCTTCAGCTTTGTACTGGGGGGAAGGTTCTGGACACCACGGATAAATCTATCTAAGCCCTCTTGCCCTATCCCCAGCCCTCAGCATACTACTTCTAGGTCTGGATGAGAACAGTGGGAGTGAGTTGGCTTGTAGGTACAGATTCACAGTGTAGCTGGGACTCCTCAGGTGCTAGTCTGTCATGGCAACCCACTCATGCTATTAGTTTGTCAAAAGTTTGGTAGCTTTCTCCTGACTCCAATGCATGGCAGTTTGCTCTTTCTCTGCTCCTCAACCAGTGATGAAAGTGTTGTTTGTCTCTTCTTGCCAGAAAAGATCACTTTTTGAAATTTAGTTCATTTTCACTTCTTTGCACCCTCAGCTCTCTGATGGTTTTTAAACAATTGTGATTTTGTAGCTTATTTGGTTTGTTTTCAATGTTAGGGTGAAAGCAACAGTTTCTTGTAATTTTCTGCATTCTTACTGAAAGCAGCACACAGTTCTTTTTATTAACTTTCTATGTCCGGGACCTAGACACCTATCCATGTGGCTGGGATAGGGATAGGTTTGAGTGATTCCACCTCAAAATCCCTACACGCTTTCTGTGGTGAAGACTTTCTATTGGGTGAAGCTCATAATTTCTGATGTTTTCTCTCAGGAGGAGTTGTCCTCCAGAGGTTCTTCAGACCCCATTGAGTGGGTTTCTGTTGGGCCCACTCCATCAGTGTCACAGAGATACCTGTACCTCACTATTGAAGGTTTGGCAAACTCCCCCATTCCTCAGCTATACAATGCATTGTATTAAAATGACAATACCTCAGAGAGGGCCACTCCTTAAGAACACTTTCACGTGGATGACATCAAGGCCTACAGAAATGAGAGACATCTCAGGGGAGGGAAGTAGGAAACTCTTACCTACTAACGTTTACTTGGTATCTGCTTTGAATCACATTTTTTCACAGTTTATCCTTGTGGTATCCCCTTGAGATGGATTTTCTCACTTTGCACATAAGGAAGCTAAGACTCAGAGAGGTTATACCACTTGCCTAAGAGGTAGAGCTGGGATTTGAATTGACAGCTGACCCACTCCAAAACTCAAGCTTTCTTTTTTTTTTTTTATGAACAGGAGGAAGGCTCAGCCAAATATGAGAGTGGGCAGACCATTGCTTCCCTCTCTGGCACAGGGATGACTCTGTAGATGTTGGCCATGGGGTTGCTCCAGCGGTGAGGGCCCTAGTTTCTGAAACCACAGTTCTTCCCATCAGGACCCACCATAATCAAACCATGTATTTGCTGAGTGACTTTGACAGTTTACTGAAATTTTTTTCTGAATATAAGCATGTTTCTGAAAAAAAAGTTTCTCCAAAGCCTTTGAAAACATTCCTGTGGGAAATAGGGAGCAGCTCCTCTATGGGTCCTCTTTGCACCTGGGCTCCCTCCCTTTAACTGGATTTGTAGGAAGAAAGGAGAGAAAACAGCAGCCCCCATGCCCACCCTAGCCCCCACCTATCCCCGTCTGCACAATCCTTCTCTCCATGTCAGAGACCACCTCACACTCGGCCTCTTCTCCCTGACACAGCGGCTAACGCAGGAAAAGCCAAAGTGTAATTAGTTAATAGCAGAGCTCCTCTGTTAATGGAAAGGGCATTTCAAACTTACTTATGCAAACGGATACTGTGGGATTTGTCAGGAATCGTCAATAGGATGCAATAGAGAGGACTCCTAGGTCACTTGTCAAGTCGGGACAAAGCTTATTTCATTTAAGCTTTGAGATGTGGAGTGGCTCTCTGGACCACTGGCTAGCTTGGAAGTAAGAGTACCAGGAGAAGAAGCTGGGGACCCCCCTGCTGAATATTTTCCCCCTGATAATAGCCATGTGTCAGGACTGTGCTACATACATAATCGCAGATTTTCCCCTCTACAAACCTGAGAAGTAGATGTCGTATTGTCCTTATTTTTATAGTTGAGAAATTTGAGACTTAGAGAAGTAAGTAACTTTGACTAAGGTCAAGCAAGTAGTGAGTGGGGGGCCTAGGATTTGAACCAAAGACTGCTTGAATTCTAGGTCTAGGTGGTTTACCTCTTTGCATGGTGTCTCCCCACTCAGCAGTTGGGGCACTCTAAAACCTGAGTTACTAATGGAAGATGACACCTGGATCTTCTTAAGGCTGGTAATTGAACACCATGCCTCTTTTCTCCTCTCCCTGTGCTCACAGCCACAGTACATTTCCCAGACTCCTTTGTAGTTAGATTAGTTATATGACTGAATGCTAGTCCATGTAGTGTGAGCAGAAGTGTAACCCGCCCCCTCCAACCCCCTGTAAATGTGACTCTCAATCTGACTAAAGTGGAATCTAAAGTGGAAGTGATTCCCAAGGCATGCTTGTGAGCCACCTGTCAAAGATAATGGATCAGTAAGTTAGAAAGAGCCTGGATCCCTGATTCACCATTTGGAAGAGACCATTCCTATCAGGAATACCTGTATCAGAGGCTTTTATTGTGTTAATCCACTTCCATGTGAAGGTTTATCAGTTACAGCAACCAGCGTTACCTTAAGCAATGTAAGTGTTATCACCAGGAAGGTGACCCAGGACCTGAGGGAGTCAGACTTAATACTCTCTGTGATTAACCTGCCTAGTGTGGTAGGGGTGAGCAAGCGTGGTCTCTATTGTTATTCAGATTCAGGTTTGGGGACAGGTTTCACCATGGATTAGCTGGGAAACCCTTTGCAATTTAATTTTTCTGAACATCACTATTTTTCTGGATGATATAAACATCATTCTATATGAATTTAATTCATTCAACAAATTTGACTGAGCTCTGACTACATGCCAGTGATTGCTCTTGGTGCTAGGAACAGAGATGAAATCCATACTCTTACAGAATTTACATTTTGTTGTGGGGGGAGAAGGCTGAACAGTGAATAAATAAGTATGTCATATGGTGACCAGTGATATGGAGAACTAATAAAGCAGTAAGGGGCACTGAGACTACTAGCAGTAAGTGGGTAAAGGTCAAGTAACCAGGGAAGGTGTCTCTAATTAAGGATATTTGAGCAGAGACCTGAAGGTAATAAGAGAGTGAGCCATGTAGGTATCTGGCAGAGCTCTTGAGGGAGAGGGACCGGAAAATGCAAAGGCCTGAGGCTAGAGCGAGTGTGTTGGAGAGGCATTGGGGTGGTTGGTGTGATTGGAGAAGTGAGGGCAAAGGGTTAAGTGTGACAGTGTTGGAAAATACATCCAGTGCAGTGCCTTTCAATAAATGTTCAAGTCCTTCCTTCCTGTATGATGGCTTTGTAGTCACCCTAGGAAGTCCTCATGGCCCCAAAACAAACAAACAAATAAAAATTGAGGCGAATCAAACAGGAATTTCCTTTATTGGCTGGGCTGATGCTTGGAATTGTGCCAGGAGGTATTGTTCTTTTAGTCCGAGGCTTTGATTCCTGTTTCATGCAAATACTTCTGGCAAAGGATCATCTTCTAAGTAATTTTTAGTTATTATGCCTTAAAGGAGTTGATTGCAAGTTTGACTAAGATTAGTGGGAGAGAAGTGTTTAAAACAGGAAGTAACTAGATTTCTGGAAAGTGGTGACATAAAGATTGAGCTAGGACCAGGGAAGGGAGGACAAAGAGAGATCATGGAAACTTTACCCCGGCTGAGGTCATGTTTTGAATTTCTTCTGTGTTGTAGCTTTAGGTGGGTGTCAAAGGAACATATATACGCAGACATCATTGTTTCAAAAAAAGGTTTGCTCATAAGTTATGAGGTTGCCTGGCATTGAAAGAATGAGTTTCCTATATCCTAGGAAGAGATGACCTCTGCTCTCTACCATGTCACTAAAGACCAGCAGAGAAGAGAGCCCCCATGAAGCATAGGCAAGTGTCAAAGGTCTATGTGCCCCTAGGCTTCTGTCCCCTCCACTTGCAAAATGCCCATTGTCAGCATTCTTGGTTGCAGACAGCAGAAACTAATCTGACAGTTTCAAGAAGAAAATAGATTTATTAAATGATACTTGGTCACTTCCCCCTGCCCCAACTCCCAGAATTATTGGGAGTTGGGGGAGAAGCAGGTTCAAGGTTAAGCTTCCAGGAAAAATGCTCCAACCACACTATAGAATTGTTCTGAAGATGGAACCACCATTGCAGCTGCTGAGAACTCAATTTCAAAACCGCATCACCTCTCCTGCATATACTGCTGCTCCTAGCATTAGGCTACTTCTGTGTCTGGAGCTGGACCCGGTCCCCCAATGTCTGATATTTATGCTGCTACTAGGGTCAATCAAAGAGATTCATTCCCTTGGCAAAGCCTGGATCCTCATGTTGCTCACTTACTCATTTCCAGGACAAAATCCTATGTGGATATGTAGAATGACAGAGCTAGGTCACAGTGCTGCATCTTAGTTGTAGAAGAAGTTAGGCGTTTGAGTTGTGACAGCATTGAGGAGGCAGGACTGATATCATGGGAATTTCCCCCAATATAGAAAGGGTCCGTAAAAATATGACCAATGTTGCTTGCTATCAATTAAGGACCATCTACAGATGGTCCTCAACAAAATTGAAAATCTTACTTAGGACAAAAGGTCTAGATTACCTTATCAGGCCCCTGGAAAGAGTAAAGCACTGGAAGGTGTCCTTTGTCATGACAGCATAGCAGAGGGGCGTGCTGGGTATGGGGTTCTCACAAGCATCAAACAGCCACAGGAAATGGAAGGAGCCCAGGCAAGTTTATGTGGGCGTGGTCTTTCTGATAGTACCCCACCCTGCAAAGAGAACAAGGCCTTTCTGGGAAATGATCAGGAAAGCAAAAAATCGTCTGAGTTTGGTTTGTGTGGGGATTTAATTGCTGAGTTATCCTGATGCCTGCATAAACTCACAGCTCAGAAAAGTGAAGAATTTTTTCTGAGAAAGTTCTGGTAAACAGAAGCTCATAAGTGCTTAGAGAAACCCAGGGATGTTTTCCATTTGTTGTGAGCTGGACACCAAACAGATGT
Source organism: Rhinolophus hipposideros (assembly GCF_964194185.1). Taxonomy (NCBI): domain Eukaryota; kingdom Metazoa; phylum Chordata; class Mammalia; order Chiroptera; family Rhinolophidae; genus Rhinolophus; species Rhinolophus hipposideros. The sequence goes on from NC_138058.1 coordinate 34,813,461, forward strand.
GTTCACCATTCCCTGCCCACTTAGGAGGTTCCTTCCTGTCCCGAGTTAATAAACTTCAGGTTAGAAGGAGATGATATCTATTTCCATTTTCTGATCGGACCAGATAGCATTTTGAATAAATTGGAACCCCTGTCTCAAACTGCAATGCACAAGTCAGAACACCAAGTTGATTCAGTATGAACTCCCCAACTCAGACACAGACGACTGATGTTCCCCAAAGCACTTTCCCAGGAAGGGTGAGATTCTCTCAGCAAAGTGGGGCGTGGTCGGAAAGGAGAACTTCATCTCCTGCTTTAAAACAAGCTTCCAGCCTCTGCTGGACCCTGTTGTCTCTCCCCCCTTTGTTTACATTGCCAGATCTTGTCTTTTGCTGGTTGCCTGCCTGGCTTGCCATCCTTCAAAAGCAGGCCAAGGGCTTCCCTTCTCCATGAAGCCTTCTCCTCATGGCCTGCATATTTCCAGTCTGACTATATTGTGAGATGGGATGTAGAACAAAGGAGGTGCTTTGGAAATCCTAGAGGCCAGTTCGAGTCTGACTTTTGGACTACAGGACCCCTGCAAAGCCTGAGTCCTGAAGACATCACACTGACTAGGTTTGTCCCTCAGCCTATCTTGCTTTTAATTTCCCTGCTAACTTTTTTTTCCAGCAACATATGACCCTGTTTTCCACTTCAGTCACCTCAGTGGTAGCTCTTACCATGTTAAACAATGGTCTGATTGGGCATGGAAAAAAGCAGCCAATTGTTTCCTTTAAATCTTAATGTTTTAGGTCCTGGAAACATTTAAAATAACTCTTTAATGAGGAGACTTCTGGTGAAGCAGAGGTAAGGTCTTAAAGGCTCTAACTGCTCCCCAGAGAAAGCTGTCAGGGTTAAGTAACCACATTCAGGTTGTGTAGGTGGAGCAGGATGAGCAAAACAGGCAGAAGTGAGGAGCAGAGGTTGCAGAGGGGACGTCCCTAGTCTGGTGGATGAAACTTCTTGGACCCAGAAGATTTCTAGAGCCGTGCCTTGTGCGATCTCCAGCAGATACCCGCTGACTGACCACTACGCCCTCAAAGGGTCAAACAAATGACTTACTTATTCCTGGGCTTTGTTGTATTCTAATTTGGAACCCAAATGAACAGTTCTTTCTTTTCCTCTTCCATTTAAGTACAAAACAAAACAAACAAAAAAGCCCAAACCCCAAACTCTATTTCCCCTTTTAACCCCTACTTGAACTTTTAATTTGTACACAAATCATTAATACACAAATCATTCATTTGTGTATTCACTACACCAATACAGTGTTTCCCCGAAAATAAGACTGGGTCTTATATTAATTTTTGCTCCAAAAGTCGCATTAGGGTGAATTTTCAGGGGATGTCTTATTTTTTCATGTACAACAGTCTACATTTATTCAAATACAGTCACGTCATCTTCTGGAACATCATCATAACGTACTGCATGCGTCCGTCTGGCTGACGATCTTAACTGGGGCTTATTTTTGGGGTAGGTCTTATTTTCAGGGAAACATGGTATCTATAAAGTGCCTCCTTCATTTCAGGCACTGCCCTAGACACTTGGGATGCACCCAATTATTCATTGTAGATTTAGTGGCAATACAATGAATTTATGCACAAGAGGCAAGAGAACAGAGAGGGACACCACACTGGCCAGCAGGAGGCATTTCCTAAGGTGGAATCTCACAAAAACGCCAGTGTTTGGACTAGCCAATATCTTCTCGCCCCAAGTTAGGGCTGTGCATGGTATAATGGGGGAGGTCTGTCATATAATAATAATAATAATATTCACCTGTACCCAAGTCATGTGGAAAGCAAGGATCTTTGGAAATGGGGCTCAAATCAACTTTTTATTTAATTGAAACAGAAAGCCCTTTGTAGGGGCCTTCCTTTCTCCAGCCTGATGGAGGTGGTCTGTTTTCTCTGACAGCAGCCTGGCAGCCACCTCAGGTAGAAATGCTCCCTGGCTCAGAATAGCCACACTGTCTGTGACCATTACACAGGCCTAAGTGGGTTTGGGAGCTGTACCTCTGCAATTAAGTAAGAAAAATGGAGACAAGAGCAAGAGACGCTGTGGCCCAGACAATGCAGTCTTTTCTGGATGTGAGTGAGACCTAAATCGGGAAGTATTTGGCTGATAGCAAGGGCAGATAAACGTTACGGATTTGATGTAATCCCAGACCTCAGGCTTGAAACTGAGCTTGACCCTTCCCGTTAAGCACTTTTATGCAATACTACTGGACATGTAGTAACAAGAAAGGAAACAGAGGAAGGATATCGGTTCAGCCATATGTCAACTCTGGGAGAGAAGACGACAGGGAGAGCAAGGCATGAGATATGCATTGAGTCAGGAGTTGAAAAAACAAAAGAGAATTCTATAAAGTTAGAGGTAGTGTGTCCTTGAAGAGACAAAGAACCTTACTTGAAGGGCATGATCTTCCATTATAGGATATGAGAGGTGTGCGTATAACGAAGAGGCTGGGGGTGCCATCTGGCCATTTAGAAGTCCAACACAACAATATGACCTGAAAGTCAATTTATAATACTTACAAATTGTACTCATTTGTCTTCAGAAGCCTATGTATTAAGGAAGGTGGAACAGGTCTCACTAGGCATACAATTCAGATGGGGAAACTGAGGCACAGTGTGTGTGCATGACTTACTCAGGGTTGTACAATTGGTGGCTGAATTTTGCAGAAAGTGCAGTGTTTGCATCCTGTCCTCCTATAACAATGATGCCCTGAATGTATCAAGAACATTTGTATTTGTTATCTCATTGGACCAGCCCAATACCCTGTAGGAGGTGGAATGGGTGAGAAAATTGAAGACCAGAGAAAGATTAAGAAGGGACTGGAACTCCCATTCCTTGAGTACTTGCTATGTGCTTTATGCACGCTGTCTCAGAAAATCCAGTCTTTTAAAGGTAGGTATCATTTATCTCTGTCTTAAAGATGGGGAGCCTGAATCATGGCAGAGTAAGAACTGTGTCAAAGGCCACTTGACCAGTATATGGTAGACTTGAGATGCAGACCCCAAAACCTGTGTCGTTCCATCATGGCAGATGACTGACTCCCACTATCTGCCACCTGCCTGTAGATACCCTGCAGCCAGTTAGGGCAGAGTTGGCATTAGAACTCCATTTGTTTAGTCCTGGAGTTTCCATCAAGCTGAAGCACAGACACGGCTTGGGGAATAGTAGGAGAGTGGGATCAGAGAGGTCTGTGTTGGGATCTCGGCTCCCCTGCAAACTAGCGGAGGATCTAGGGTAATTACTTAGTGTCTCTCAAGTCCAGATGCCACGTCTGTAAAAAACAAAGATGAAAACGCCCCCCCCTGGAAGGTTGAAGCAGCATCTGAGGTGCGGTGAGTGCTCAGCGGGTAGTGGCAGGGGTTTGGTGGGGCAGCCCCGGCACCTGTCCTGACTTGCTCCGTCCATGTTCCCCTATCTTGGCTCCTCCTCATTTCCACAGGCAGACACACAATTTTGAAATCTTCCTGTGCCCTCTGTCTCTCTCCTTTTTCTCTTTTCTCCTCTCTTGAGTTCTTGCCATGGGTGTTGAGTAACCTCTTTTGTTCACTCATCTATGCCACAGCCAGTGTGTAAGGGTGCAGCACGGAGCCGGCAGCTCCCTTTTTCCCTGACCCCTCCTCAGCGTCTGTATATATCAGTCAGAGTTCCTCAGAGAAAGGGAACGAGCAATTGACTTATGTGACTGTGAGCACTTGCAAGTCTGAAACCTGCAGGGCTGGCCTGCTGGCGGAAAACTCAGGCAGGAAGGGATGCTGCTGGAGGCAGAATTTCTTCTTTCTCAGGGAAACCTCAGTTTAGCTCTTAAGGTCTTTCAACTGACTGGATGAGGCCCACTCACATTATCCTTTACTTAAAGTCAACTGATTGTAGATGTTAACCACAGCTACAAAATAATCCCATAACCACACCTAGAGTAGTGTTTGGTTGAATAATTGGGTACCACCGGTACAGACTAGCCAGGTACATTGTAACTAACCAGCACAGCTTCCAATGGCTACTCTTGGACTATGGTTCTCAGTTAGCCTCTTTCTTTTTCCTTCATCTGACATGCTAGCTCCTTTGTCTTCTGCCTGCTCTTTAAATATTGGTAGTTTTCAAGGTTCCTTGTTGGTACCTGGCTGATTCTTGCTGCTCCTCTGGGACAGTCTTTTTTTTTCCCCCGTGTAGCGGCTGAATCTCTTTCTACACACCAGCTATTGCGTTGTTTGTATTTCCAGAGACTATTTCTGACTGGCCACTGAACTCCTTCACCGGATAGCCCCTAAGCTTCCACTTAATTTCCATGCCAACCTGTCCACCCTGTTATATCCTGCCTTCTCCACTCACCCGGTTGGCCCAATCAGAAATCTGGTTGCCATTCTTGACTCTGCCCGCTTCCTCTCTGTGCACATTTCATTGGTGACCATGTCCTGCCGATTTTTACCTACTAAATGTCTCATTCACCTAGTCAAGAAAATATTTATTGATTATCTACACACAGCACCAAGCTAGATTCCAGAGTTTCTCAACCTTGACACAATTGATGTTTTGGGTCAAATAATTCTTTGTTGGTGGGGATTGTCCTGTGCATTATGTGATATTTAGCAATATCCCTGTGTGCCAGGGCCACCCTGTAACAAAATACCACAGACTTGGGGGGTCTCACACAACAGAAATTTATTTTCTCACAGTGCTGGCAGTTGGGAGTGCAACCTCAAGGTGACAGCAAGATTGGTTTCTTCTGAGGCCTCTCTCCTTGGCTTGTAGATGGCCACCTTCTCCCTGTGTCCTCACATGACCTTTTCTCTGTGCACGCACATTCCTGGTGTCTCTCTTCTTTTCGTAAGGACATTAGTTATATTGAATTCAGCCCTTACCCTAAAGGCCTCGTTTTAACTCAATCAACTCTTTGATGACCTTATCTCCAAATACTGTTACGTTCTGAGGTACTGGGGATTGGGACTTCAACATATAAGTTTTGAAGGAACAAATGCAGCTCACAAAACATGGCCCCCATCCACTAGACATCAGTAGCAACTCCCCCACTCCAAGGTGGGATGACAGCCAAAAATGTCTCCAGATATTGCCACATGTCCCCTGGGGCAAAATTGCCCAGGCTGAGCATCACTGTGGTATACAGCAGTAGTTTTTAACATTGGCTACACATTAGAATGACTTGGAGAAACTGAAAAAACAAAACAGAACAAAATAAAAACCCACCCACAGAGATTCTGTTTTATTTTATTTTATTTTATTTTATTTTATTTTATTTTATTTTATTTTATTTTATTTTATTTTATTTTTTTGGGTGGTGCCCAGGCAGATGTTTTTGTAAAAATGTGCCAGACTATTCTAATGAGCAGCCAGGCTGAGAAAAATTCTAGCAATGTAAGAGTGAACAAGACAGACACTTATAACAAATTTCATGATTAAAATTTTAAAGCACAGTTCAGATTGTATTTCACATACTGTTTTGTAACATTTTCTTTAGCAATGTATTTTGGATGTTTTCTTGTGTCATTAGATAATCTATAGGTAAATTTTAATGAATTTGCATGTGGATATGCTGTAAATCATTTAATCAGGGCCCTGATTAAATGTATTTTAGAGGAATCAAACTCTTCTCTGTTGAAGTAATGCTGCAAAGAATATTCTTGTATGCATATCTTTGTAAGCAGCTTTGATCATTTTCTTAGGGTAAGATTCGAGAGGTGGAAATCCTGGGTCAAAGTGGTGAATATTTGAGTGGTTTTTGATCCCTATTACTAAACTGCTCCTCAGAAGTATATTAATTTACAGCTCTGCCAGCAGAATATATAAAAACGCCATAATCCTATGTCCTCACCAGCCTTGGGTATTTTAATTTTTGAAATTAGATGAAACATGGTGCCTTGTTTTAACTTGAATTTTTTTGGTTATTATTGAAGCTAAACATTTCAAGCACTTCTATATTATCTGCGTTTTTTCTTTTTTGAATTGCTTATCCTTATCATTCGCTCATTTTAAACAATGTTTTTATTTTTAATGTAGATTTCCAAGAGCTAGTTGTAAGAAGATTAATTCTTTATCTGTTACATGTTGCAAATATTTTTATCAAGTTATATTTGCCTTCAGTGTTTATTAATGTCATTTTTATATCGAGAAGTAACTTTCATATATTTAAATCAACTGGTATTTCCTCTCTTCCATCCTCTCTCCCTCCCTTCCTTATTTTATTCATAGAAAAGTTTCGCATACCAACCATCAGATCAATATTCATCTACACTTTGTTCTTTTATAATTTTTGAACATTGATTTTTAAAATCCATTTAAAAATTTGGCCTGCCATGTGAGGTAAGGATTGAATTTTACATTTTATTTCAAATAGTTGCCCAGTTGTCCTAGAACCACTTCCTAAAAATCGTATCTTTTCTGTGTATTTGAAATGTCACACTTTTCCTAGACTAAATTCTCATCTGGTTGACCTGTTTTGGTGCTTTCTGTTGTGTCCTGCATTGTTTTATTTACTAGATTTATAATTTGTTTCGGTATCTGAAGTTCAACTTCTCCTTCTTGATTTTTCAAAACAATTTTTGAAATTTAAAACCATTTTTTTCAGATTCCTAAATTTTCCATTGTGATTTTGAGTAAAAACTCCATTAACTTGGAGAGAATGTACAATTTTCCAATATTAAATCTCACCTTTCAGTCTATCTATATCTATCTATCATCTATCTGTCTGTCTGTCTGTCTATTATCTGTCTGTCTGTCTGTCTGTCTATCTATCTATCATCTATCTGTCTCTATCATCTACCTGTCTACCTAAAACACTCTTCTATTCTCAAGTATTGTTTATGGATCTTTGTAGAGCATGTTGTTTCCTTTATAAAGGTCCTGCACATTTCTTGTTAAATTTATTGTAATATCTTTGTGTTTTTGTTACTAATGGAAATGAAATATTTTACCCATTATATTTACTGTGTAGTTATTGCTGCTAATTTAAGAAGCTTTTGTTTTATACATATTTATTTTGTAATTGTCTAGTTTACTGGGTAACTAGTTTCAAGGGTATACTACCTTGAGTTTTCTGGGTTGGTGACTATCAGTTATGCAAATAATATTAATTTGGTCTCTTTTTCAATGTCTGCATTTCTTATTTCTTCTTGTCTTACTGCATTGGCTAAATTTCTTAAAAACAAAACAAAACAAAACAAAACAAAAAACAAAACTGCGGTGAGAATAATGAACATACTTAACCTGCATTCGATATGTGTTGATCTTTTTACTTATACTAATATGAGATTGGTCAAAGTTTTGTTAGACTGTTTATTGTTTTGTTTTTGTCTTTGTCAGATTTTTCTATTGGAATTATACTAATTTCACAAATTAAACAAGGGAGGCTTCAAAAAATTATATGGTCTGGAACATTTTATATAGCAATAGAGTAGTTGATTTCTTGGAAGTTTAAAAGAATTTGCCCATAAAACCATCTGGGTTTAATCCCTTGGCAGACTTTTCCAATTTCTTCCATGGCTTTGTTTGTTCAACTTTTCTACTTTTTTTGGATACAATTTTGGTAATCTGCATTTTTAAAGAAAATTATCTGTTTTACAGAAACTTTATTTTTATTTGGTGTAGTGTGGCACATGAGATTCTTGTGTAAGTAAAAGTGTTTCATGTCAGTGGATGATATGTTTTTTCACTCCTAATTTTGAATACTTATATTTTATTCTCTTAATTTTATTTATAAGCTCAGCTTTTTTTCTTTTGTTTTACATTAATTTCTGTTTTATTTTTGTTAATCATTTCTTCTTTACTTTTTCTAAATCATTTGATATAAAATTTCAGTTTCTTTTTATCCTTTAAAAATTCATGAAAACATTTAAGGCTATAATATATTTGCCCTCTGACTATAGATTTGAGAGTATCTCATAAGCTCACGTACATAATTTTCTATGTAGTTCTGAACTGCACTGTTTTTCTCTCTTTAACCAAAATTATTTATGAGTGAATTTTAAAAATTTCAAGGAGCTGAGAGTATTTTTGGAGGGTTTTATCACTTTTGTTAATAATTTCTAGATATGTTCTATGGTGAATTGAGAATTCAGTTTAAACAATTTCCACTTTTCCAAATTAATTGTAATTTTCTTCATTGGAAGGGTCTTCCATTTTGTGGATACCTTGAGTTCAGCACATGTGTCTACAGGTCTAGTACTCTATTAGCCAATGAACCCTGGATGACCTTGGTCATTTCTGTATTTTTAGTGCTGAAAGCAGTGCCTGGTAAATACCAGGCATCAATAAATGGTGGTTGAAATGATCTTGAATGACAGGTGGGAGCATGACATGCACCCAGTTGGCTAAGGGGGCTGATACTATAGGTTCCATTTTTAGATGTACCAGTTGACTTTACTAATTCGCAGCAAAAGGCTGGGTACAAGGGGGTGTTTTTAAAGAAAGGTGAAGTATGGGCTCCATATTGGTAGCAAATCAGTGTCATTTATTGACAGGATTAGAGTTAGTTCCAACTTTTTTGTGGTGCTACCACATAGGAATGTACCTTGTCCCAAAGTTATGAGAAGCAGTCTAGATAGTGGGAAACAGCTGGTTCTGCAGCTGCTTCTAGCCAGAGGTCAGACCATGATTTGCTCGAGCAAGTCACATAGGCTCTCAGGGCCTCAGCTTCCATGTCTGTCAAGAGAGAACGCTGGACAAGGTTACTTCTAGTGATTAAAAAAAGGATCTTTGGTAAGGGGCAAGAAAAAAATAACTCACAACAGCAAACAAAATTTTGTTAAGGGAGACAAAGAAGAAGCATTTTTATATTTTAGGATTAATTTTTAAAATTACTGAAATTGAACACAGACGTTTTTGTGTTTGTTGCATATATATTTGTTCTTTTGCAGAGAATGTCTAATTAGGTTTTACAAGTGTCTGTGATCCAGAAAAGTTGAAGAAACACCTTCTTAGAGGGATTCCAAATCTGAGGATAAAAAATCCCAAGGAATCTGGGGGTTTTATTTTGCTTTTCTCCCAAACCTCTTCATCATATCATCCCCTCAGCTGTCATTCAATCAAATATTTATAGAGAACCTCCCATGTTAAAGGTATTCTGTTCTTCCAAGGAGGGGAAATAAAAAAGGGCATGATCTGTCCCTGACTTTTAGAACTTAAGTTGTGATTGGGGAGAGAGGAACCCTGAATGTGGGAAGTTACCAAATATGACTTCTGGTACCAGGAGGATACACTGGCCACTGGCTGAAGCCTCCCCTTTTACCTTGAACAATTACAAGTGATGAGGAAACAAATTTAACAAGTACATAATCATGCTTAAATCAAGAGAGGAAATTTTCAGCAGTCATAAGTGGAGTGGTTTCCATAAAATAATTTAACACATGGGCTATGCTGGAAATTGGAGGCCTTAGCTGTTAGGCTTGTGGGGACTGGGAATGGAACTAATAAATGGGCTCAGGCTGGGACCCCATTGCCCTGAAATCTGGGGGCTACCGTTGTATAGCCTATATAAAGCTAAGGCCTGGAAGCATACTCTCTCCATTAAATGTAGGAGTGGGGCAGCAGAAAAACCCTGCTTTCCTGCCTCGGTGGCTAAGGTCCTGAGAAGTACCACCCAGGATTTGGGGATCAGGCTGTTATGCCCAGGGCCAGGGCCAGTACATAGATTACTTTGAGCTGAGAAGCCTGAATATCAAGTTCTCCTTAAGACTGCCCTGGGTTTTCTGGATATTTATAGGAAGAAATTTGCATAGAAGGTAATTTCACAAACCAAAATTACAGTGCACCCAGAAAGTCCAACACTGTGATAGACAAATAACAAACCTAGCAAATGGATGAATCAACATCCAAGGAAAAGAGATATTAGAGCAATAAAGAAAGCTTTAAAATAAATAATTTAAATATTTGCAAGAATTAGGGAGGGCATAGAGACAATGAAATATGAACAGAAGGCAATAAAATAAGAACAGGTATTTATTTAAAAAATTAGAAACTTCAGAAATGAAGAAATAGTTACTGGAATAAAAAATTGAGTCAATGGCTATATTAGTTATGATTTTAGTTCAGGTTCTCATTAGGTTATAGTGAAAATATCAGCCGGATCAGCAGGTATCTAAAGGTTTGTCTGGGGGTAGAGGACCTGATTCCAAGATGATTCCCTATTAGGGAAGGTGGCAGGTGACCTCAGTTCCTCCCCATGTGGGCTTCTCCAAAGTGCACCTTGATGTGTCCTCATGACATGCAACTGGTTTCCCCTACTGTGTTTCCCCGAAAATAAGACCTAGCCGGACAATCAGCTCTAATGCCTCTTTTGGAGCCAAAATTAATATAAAACCTGATATTATATTATATTATGTTATGTTATATTATATTATATTATATTACATTACATTATATTATACTTGGTCTTATATTAAAATAAGAACGGGTCTTATATTCATTTTTGCTCCAAAAGATGCATTACGGCTAATTGTCCAGCTAGGTCTTATTTTTGGGGAAACATAGTAGAGCAAGTGATCACAGAGAGAGCAAGGAGGAAGGAAACCACAATACTTTTTGTGACCAAGTCTTGGGAGTTACACATTGTGTAACTCCACCATATTCTGTTCATTAGAAGAGACTCTTTAAGACTAGCCCTAATTCAAGGGGAGAGGAATTAAATGCCCCCTCTTAGAGGAAGGACTATCTAAGAATTTGCAGGTATATTTTAAGCCACACAATGGGCCAAATAGCATATTGTACACAACAAAAAAATGAATTAGAAAATTGGAAGGCTGATCTGAGAAAGTGTCCTAAAATGAGGCAGAAAAAGATAATGGGACTGTAAACATGAAAAGGAAGTTAAGAAATCTGAAGAAGAGATCAAAATGCCCCAACATATATTTAATTGGAGTCCCAAGAGGAAAAATAGAGAAAAAGATGCAGAAGCAATATTTGAGGGTGTAATTTCCCAAGACGAAAGACAGTATTTCTCAGACTGAAAAATCTCGTTAGGGCTGATCAGTAAACGTTAACCAACTCTACAAAGCCGTTACATTGGCAAAAGAGTAGTGGAAAAAGTACTTCAAAGAAATGAAGAAATTGCATGGGCTGGAATCATCAGAAAACTCTTCATAGGTGGTGCTGCAAGTCTGGGATATTCTGCCAGGGTTTATGCTGTGGAGGGAACTGGGGGCTCAGAGGTCAGAAAGAGACCAGCTATGTTGGGCAGCCCTTGCTCCTTCCACTGACCTTCCACTGATGCCTGGGACAACTTCCCTCCCAATTCTGCCACTGTCAAAAAACTGATAAAGATGAGTGAGACAGCCCTAGAACTTGGATGCCCAGCGTATAATGGCAAGACCTGAAGACACTGTGCTTTTCCCCGAGGGAGCGGGATAAGGTTGCTTGCTGCCTCAGACTCTTCTTTCCCACTTTTTGGCCCCAAATGTCAACATGCTGCCACCAAATGAAGACATTTTTCTTCTGCACCAAGGTCTCCACTTGCCACATTCCCATTTATTTTCACCCCCAAAAGCTGTAATTAGTAGTCAGACTTGGTTTTCCCTATAGACTCAGAGACAGAAGCAAGTGTTAATTTGAACATTTGCAACTAACAAATGCCTTCCCATTGGCCCACATGTAACCTGGAAGTTTTGAGAGATGCTTAGTTCCCTGAGGAGGGCATGGGGCACGGATGGGGGTGGAGGGGCAGGGATGGGGGTGGAGGGGCAGGGATGGGGGTGGAGGGGCAGGGATGGGGGTGGAGGGGCAGGGATGGGGGTGGAGGGGCAGGGATGGGGGTGGAGGGGCAGGGATGGGGTGGAGGGGTAGGGATGGGGGTGGAGGGGTAGGGATGGCAGGTGGGAAGTTGCAGGGAGGCCTGAGCTAGAGCAGTGCAGCCCTGGCTGCATTGCCTATGTCACCAGGCTGAGACTTGGATAAGTGGCAGCTTAAAAAAAAGTGATGGTCTTGATGGGAAGTGGCAGGAGACAGATATCTACACCCCAACTTGGAAGAGGTAAATATCACTCCTCCTGCGCTAGAGGTAAAGATTTGGCTGGGAAAATCAGTCACTTGAGGAGAGAAAACAATATCAGGCGAAAAAAAATCCCTCTGGCCAGGCAGTGTGATCTGACCCCATGAGAAATTTTTCTTGGGTCAAACCTTTGCCCTTTGCACCCTAGTGTCCCGCCTCAGGCTGAGTCTGCCTGGATGTATGTGTCTATGTTGATGTCACTATTGTCTGAAGTTCAATAAAGCAGGGCCTAAGGGAACATGTTTGAGGGGAGAAAAGTAAAAATATTGGCAAGGAGACATCAGAGTCATAAAATCACAACAATTTGATTGCCACACAAACTTTCACAGTCGGTTCATATCCATTCACCGTTCTTTTCTTCCTCCTGTTGCTGTTGTTTTCCTGCTCAGCATCCTGCCCTCCCTCCTCTCCCTGCAGACTATTTAAAATTGGATAAAGAGGGGACCTCATCCACTGTCCCTCCCCTCAAGGAAAAGCAGAAGTTTCCAATATCACCAACCAGGATGGTGATTTGTTCATTTTGGTTTCATTTCTAATCTCTGGGAACATTGAGGAAAAGAGGGCCCTGCCTTTGTCTTCCTTGCCTCTTTGTCTCATTGTCACTCATTCTGTCTCCCTCAATCACTAGGTCTCATTCTAGGTCTCTCTCCTTGTCTCTCATTCTCTTTGTATTTGGGTATTTCTCTTCAGCTCGTTTCTCTGCATGACCAAATTGTGCCCAGTAGATCAGTATGCCATGCAGTACCCTGGGCCAGCCACAATCTAAAACCCCACACAGCCGTCACCTACCAGGTTGTATTTTCAACCTTGTTTCAGTACCCCTGGGCAGTGTGCACACTGAGTAACTTTGATTCTTTCAGCTCTTTGGATGATCTTTTTATTTTAGTGACTCTGGGCAGACCACAGACTGAGCTCAGGCTGCAGACCGAGACTTGACCTCTTTTTATGTAGTTATCTAGAAAGGGGCAACTGTGGGATAGCCAAGTTTTCAGGCCAGTAGTTTTGGGATGGTTGCATGTGAGTGAGTGAGAGTGTGGGTGTGTGAGTGTGTGTGTGTGTGTGTGTGTGTGTATGCACATGTGCACATATACACATGGCATTGCAAAGGGACTTGTTTATTTACTTTTGGGATGCTATTTGATTCCTATGAAGTAATTTGAAAGTTTTTTGTTTTCCTTTTTATGAGAGAAGGAAGTTGGCGATAATTCTAACTACAGAGGAAAAAAACCTTCCTAGAGTGGGAGCGATGCCCAAGTTCCATGTCATGATACAGGTAGAGGGCCAAAGGAATCAGGGCTGAGAAGGGGGACAGTGACTCTGTGTTGGGGCTAGAAAAGCATGATGGCAAGGAGGCTACTGGACACAAGCTCAGGGATGATTCAGATGTAAATCAGGCTTTTCTATGACTCAAGGACTCTGAATGAATCTGAACACTAGGACAAAGCGTGATGTGGGGCTGGAGTGAAATCCGTGGCTTTTATAGGTACTGTTGTCATTGAGGATGAAGGTCAAGTTTTTCATTAAGTTTGTACAGCTTTTTCATTAAGTTTGTACAGCACACCAGAATTTTAGGGAAAGAGTTATTATTTATAAATTGTTGGGTCTTTTCTGGTGAACAGGTTGCGATGCTTGGGCTCCTAGGCATTCCAGAGATTTGTGGGAAACCTGGGGGAAGAAGGAGGAGGCCAGCTCCCTAGTGGTCAGGAACAGTTTCTCTACTGCTCTGAATATTGGAAAGCCCTGGAGTTTTGTGTTTAAACCTGGCCTTGGAAAACAGGCTTACTGGCTGCTGAGCAGAGAAGATTTTTGCCAGGTTCTCACCTCTTATACATATGATAGTAACTCAGAACCTTGGCGTTTAACCCTGTGGATATTTGCATGATCACCACTTTATTGCCAGTGCTAATCCTCAGCAAAATTGCAAAGCCTGGGGACTCTTGCTTCAGTGCCTTCAGCTTTTGTACTCTCCTCCTTTCTTCTTTGCCTGCCCCCCTTCTTCCTTCTTCCCTCTCAGCTTGATGTCCTGTACTCCTTTCCCCCCACCTGCTAAAAATTCCATAGAGAACACAGATCTCAGTCACACCTAGTTATCTGTTTGCATCTCTCATTGTCTTATAAAGGATTCATCCTTCGTGGAAGGATAGAAAGTAAGTTTCATGGGAACAGATGTTTTTGTGAATTTTGTTGACTGTGGTATCCCCAGGACTGAGCCCAGTGCCCGGCATATGGTAGATGACCAATACATGTTATTGAATGAATGAATCAACTAAATGAATTCAAATTTTGGTCAGCACGTAGGGACAGCTTTTCCTTGTGTGTGTGGGGGTTGATGATGGGATAGCGAGGCACCAAGATTGCCCTTGCTGACTCTGGGTTCCCACCTCCTCGGCTCCTTGCATAAGGCCAATCCCTTAAATAACTTTTTAAAGATGCAGCTTTCTTTCGTCAGGCTCTCTGGGATCCTAAAATTCCCTGATTCGGTTCCTGGCAAACTTTCCATACTTTCAGGACAAAGATGGTTTCCTTTCTTTTTCTCCCAGGCTCCCAGCTTTATTACCGTGACCTCTTCCAGCGTAGTGGTCAGTGCCTAACATTCATTTGCCCCTGGGGAGTAGCTAAGCTGCATATGCAATGCCCACCTCTGTCCTCACGGCGTCGGAATGGAACAGCATCTTCCCTTTCGCAAGCCTCCAGTGCCTGCACTCTCCTTTGCACGACTGCTTAAGAGTAAAATTGATCTGCTTCTGGGTATGGGGTTCAGGCCTGGTGACTTGGCCTTAGAGTCATGCCTGCAAAGGACAATTGCCGGGAGCTGTCCGTCTCTGAGGACTGCCCCTTGTTAAGGTGTGAGATGGAAAGTTGACAATGGAATGAAAATATTTCAGGCTGTTTGGAGAGCTATTTTTAATACGTGCAAGGGATGTGGTATTCCTTGTTTAGACCATCTTCAATTTGCCAGGGAGCTCTGTGAATGGAAAATGTGAGCCAAAGGCCTGAGGTGGAAAGAGAATATAAACGCAGGGGCCCTTGAGATTTAGAAATTTACCCGCTGTTCCAAGCTGCTGGGGGTTTCAGTTCTGTGTGTGTTAGGGATGGCTCTTCTTTTATTTCTAAGTATTCTGTCTTCCACCTTTCAGCTGGCGTGTAAATGCCCATCAGCACCCTGGTCCGCAGGACCATCCCAGCCAGCTGTACCATGCACAGTGTATTGTATACATAATGCAGCACCATTAACTATACTGCTGTCACATGGCAGAAAGAGTGCTTGGGAAGTGCTGGGAGAAAGGCAGGAAGTGGCTGACCGGCTGGCTCTCTTTTATGTAATGATAAACTCAAACCCGCATGTCTCTGAAAGCAAGAAAAATCACCCAACCACCTTTTGATTACACTTTTACACAAATTAATGTCATTTTCCTTTCCAACAGTATTGACTACAGGATTCAATTTGGTCCGGCAGGCACTGGGTAGCGGGAAGCCTGCTAAGAGCAGCCGTGTTAACAGCAACCCTCTTGAGAGACAATTCTCTAAGGAGGGTGAGAGGAAAGAGGGAAAAGAAGATGAAGAAGAAGAAGAAGAAAAGGGGGAAAAAAACAACTCGCACACGCATACACATCCCCGCGTGCTGCTGCTGCTGCTGCCACAGCGGCTGCTTGGATGTGTCTAAGATGGCACCTTGGTGCCCTGCCACATTCGGTCTCCTTGGTACCGAAGCGGCGTTCAGCTTCTTGTCACTGAGTGGATGATGATTATCTGCACCAGGGTCTCAAGGGTGCTCAAGCTTTGCTGGCGATTGGAGCTGAGATGCTTCAGCTGAAGGATTTTAAAAGCTATACAAGGCCAAAGAACCATTACCAGTCACTTGCTGTGTGAAGCCTGTTGAAGATGGGGTGGGTGTGGAAAGGAGGGGCGCTGGGGGGGCAGGAGAAAGGAGGGCACATGATATCTTTATCCCCTCCCCTGTTCTCCCTCCCCCCACCTCCTCCCACCTCTCCACCTCCCCACGCCTTTTTAGCCACTGTACCCTTGCTGAGGCATGACAAGGTTATGTCAGTGTGGTCTGAGAATCTATTGATCATGGCCATCATCAAAGATCTTTGCGGGAGTTTAGGGATTTGGTGTTTTGCATAACACCCCACTCATCTCAGTTAACTCCTCCTGTCCCGGCCTGGGCTCCCATCACCTCCCAGCTGAGCTGTTGGCAAAACTTGCTAATTTCTGTGACAGCTCCTTTACGAACTATACTCACAAGGCTGTCAAAACCATTGTAATTACTATTATAACAGAGCTCAGGTGCATGGCCCAGGCAGCGAAGAAGTGGAGGGATTAGACCAGACATGGCAAAGGAAGAAGAGCCACACATTAGATGCTAACCCTCAACATATGTACACACACATATGCACACACACACACGCACACACACACGCACACATGCTCTTGCCTTGTCTTCCTCTCGAAGGACCACAAAAGGAAGGTCCAATAAGCAAAAAACAACTTGTCAATGTCCTACCCAGGTGATTTTTTTTCTAATCAGTTGAAAATAAAAGAAATGACAGAAAGCACTGAGTCATACACTCACATTCTGTAACATTTTCAATAAATATCTATTGAGCATGGACTGGTGAGCCAGCCTACACTAGGTGCTGTATAAAACAGACAAAAATCTCTGCTCTCATGGAGCTGACATTCTGGATGCACTGACCCAAAACTTCCTGTTCTCAAGGTCTGAGCTACTGAGCCCTCCATGTAACCAAAGGATGATGGCATCGGTATTTCCCCCAGTGTGATTTGCACAGACACGCATATATGGGCACACACTCCCACAAAATCATGATAGGCTTAAATAATGCAGGGCTAAGAAAATACCTTAGACACTTCTCTTTGGGGCCTGCAAAAATAGGAAAAACTGAAATGTCCCAAACCCCTGAGCCTTGGAGAAAAGTGATAGTAGTTTTTCAGCCTGAAGTTCTACTGTGTCATGAGAGGCTTTTGCATTAGCCAGACTCTGTCCATTTGGGGCAATCTCCAGGGCTTGTCATGCATGGAAAAGTCCTCAAAGACCTAAACATAAGACCTGAAACAATAAACTGCATAGAAGAAAATACGTACTAAACTTAAGGAACTTGGGTTCAAAGAGCATTTTATGAATTTGACTCCAAAGGCAAGAGAAGTAAAAGCTAAAATAAATGAATGGGAATATATCAAACTAAAAAGCTTTTGCACAGCAAAAGAAACAATCAACAAAATCAAAAGACAACCAACTGAATGGCAGAAGATTTTTGCAAACAACATCTCTGATAAGGGGCTAATATCCAAAATATATAAGGAACTCATACAACTCAACAACAAAAAGCAAACAATTAAATTGAAAAATGGGCAGAGGACCTGAAGAGACATTTTCCCAAAGAAGACATACAAATGGCCAATAGACATATGAAAAAATGCTCAACATCACTAATCATCAGAGAAATGCAAATAAAAACCACAATGCGATATCACCTCACTTCAGTCAGAATGGCTGTCATCAACAAGACAAATAGTAAGTATTGGAGAGGCTGTGGAGAAAAAGGAACTCTCATACACTGTTGGTGGGAATGCAGACTGGTGCAGCCACTATGGAAGGCAGTGTGGAGGTTCCTAAAAAAATTAAGAATAGAATCACCATATGACCCAGCAATCCCTTTCCTGGGTATCTACCCCAAAAATCTTAAAACATTTATCCATAAAGACATATGTGCTCCAATGTTCATTGCTGCTTTATGTACAGTGGCCAAGATATGGAAACAACCAAAGTGTCCTTCAATAGATGAATGGATAAAGAAGTTGTGGTATATATACACAGTGAAATGCTACTCGGCGGTAAGAAAAGATGAAATAGGACCATTTGTGACAACATGGATGGATCTTGAGATTATAATACTAAGAGAAATAAGTCAGACAGAAAAAGTTGAGAACCATATGATTTCACTGATATGTGGTATATAAACCAAAAACAACAAAAGAACAAGACGAACAAATGAGAAACAAAAACTCATAGACACAGACAATAGTTTAGTGGTTACCAGAGGGTAAGGGGGTGGGGGGAGGGAGATGAGGGTAAGGGGGATCAAATATATGGTGATGGAAGGAGAACTGACTCTGGGTGGTGAACACACAATGGGATTTATAGATGATGTAATACAGAATTGTACACCTGAAATCTATGTAACTTCACTAACAATGGTCACCTCAATAAACTTTAATTAAAAAGAATACATTAAAAAAAGAAAAAAGAAAAGTCTGAGTACTTGGTACAGTGAGAGGTGATATTTGCCTGGAATGTACCTGGATGGATAGTACCTGTAGGTACCTGAGCACAGGTTTCCTGGCATGGAGGGGTGAGGGTGGGATAGAATGCAACGATGGGTATGGCTGGAGTGGTCCTGGACAGGAGGCTGAAGCAGGACGCAGAGGAAGAGCAGACAGCTTGCGGGCTTGCAGTGTGTTGCACACAAGGTGCTGGGAGCCATTCGGGCATGCAGGGTTTCTTCAGATCACAAGCCTGCGGCTGGAGTGTGGCTTGGAGCACCCCATTCTGGATAAGGCAGAGTGCCCAGTTGCCCAGGGACCAGGGCACCCTAAGGCTGGCTAGAGGAGACGTGCTGACTTCTCGCCACATCTGGTAACAGAGGAGCCTCTGCTTGTTCTGCTCTTCCTTAGCACTGGGTGTCACTGCAGGGAATGTGACTCCCTTTAGAGACCCTCTTGGGCCTGGAATTAATCACCTGTGGAGAGGTGAGGGGTGGAGGCTGAAAGGGAGAGAGAGTCCAGAGGAGGGGAGAGAGGGACCATCCCAGCTCCGTGATCCCCAACCCACCTCAGAATCTGGCTCTTCATCCTTTCCTGTCCGAAAGGCCTCATTTGCAGAGACTACAAGATGCCTCATCTCGGCTGAGCCCAGACATTTTATGCATTAGTGTGCCTGCTGCCTTTGAATACACTGGGGGCTCTAGGTTGGAATGCCAGGCACTTATGTTTATAGTGGGACCAGAGTCCTTTCCGAACAGCTTTGAGGAACGGTTTTGTTTGTGTTGTTTTCCTGGAGGCAGGGGAATGCTGAGTCTGAGCTCTACATTGGGAATGGCTAGCACTTGGCAACCTCACAGCTGACCCAGAGCCCCAACCCCAGAATTCCTGTCTGAATGGGAGCCATGGCCAGTTAGTGCAGCACAGCACAACCGTGAGTTTCCAGCCTGCAGCCTTCAGAGTTGGGGGGCTAATTTGGGGTTGTTCTCCTCAAAAGGCACCTTGTTTTGGTGAAGCATGCACGGCCCTCCACCCCATGCTTTTGAATCACATAATAACTTCATTCATAAAGTCACCCCTTCAAGGCAGTAGATCAGGGAATGAAGAGTCTAGGTCCACAGTGAAATTATTACCAGCCAAGCCCAAATCAGGGGCTCAAGCAAGAGAGGTTGACATCTTTCTCCAAAACAATTTATTTTTAAGTAATGAGGACACAAACTGTGTGCGTGTGTGTTGCAGGCGCCCGTGCACGTGTGCTCGTGTGCTTCATGCATGTGCCATACCACAGCATAACTCTGGGTGAACACAATAAGCAACTTGAACTTGGTCTTTGTGATTCCCTTGTGTATTTTGATCATAAACAGAAACATGAAAACAGAATCTCCAAATTCCAGCCCCACCTCCAGAAGTCTCCTCCTCCCTGCTCCTCCTCCTCCTCGGTAGACAGTTTCACTTCTGTCATGATTTTTCATTTCTCCTTTAGGTTCTTTCGTCTTTCTGAATACCTTTGTAGTGAGGAGCCAGATTCCTCCCCACCTCTTCTCACTTCTGCCGTTTTGTGATCTTGCCGTTTTAATGAGAGCACAGTCAATAAGTACGGAGAGGCGCTGACGACATTACAAAGGAACTCGCCCTTAACAAGTCAACTGTAGACGAGGTGCCAACAGGATGGACAAGAGGATTAAAGTATTTATGCCAAAATATTAGAAGCACGCGCAGAATTAGTTCTCCCCGTGTTAGATATTTTACTTTTGGCAAGTCTGTATTTAAAAATCTTTTATCCTTGTTTTGCTGAAAGTATTACAATAAGCCCTGGATTTTTCACAGTTACACTTGTATATTTTCACAGCTGTTTTAATCAGAAAAAATTAATGTGCTTTTGATAGCTCAGAAATCTATCACTGGCAAAAGCTTTGCAAAAATGTGTTACAGAGCACAGTGGAATCCCCAACGTTATATATTTTGCCGGCTATTTGAAATTCATAGAATTTCCCCTAAATATTTTCTTTTGCAGTTCTTGCCTAAATTAATCTAACAGCTCGGGCTGACTTCTTTGATAATCTCTTTTGTTAAGAATGCAGGGGTTGCTATTGTTAACATTCTTTGGGAACCAAACATGAACTGCCTGTCACTGGAAGAAAATACAATTGCTATTTTTGCTCGTATTGGAAGTATTTACTCAAATAACACATACAACATAATGGATAGGCAGGACCGGCAGTCTCCTTGATGGCTTTATGGCCCTTGGCTTGGCTTCAGTGCTCCCCTGGATTTTCACGAGTAGTATAGAAAAGAACTTGACTTTCCCTTCTCAAGGTCTGTGACAGACACAGACTCACAGATGCACACTCTGAGTCTCTGGCGTGCTGAGCACGCACGGTCTTGGATCTAAATACTAGGCACACATCACACACAACGCAAGAGAGGAAACTACCGAGAGTAAAATCCTGTAGCTGCATGTCAACAATAACAACACCAATAATAATAATAATAATAATAATAATAATAATAATAATAATAATAAAAGATAACTAAACCAAACTAAAAAACTTGCAAAAAGGGAAGGCAAAGATGGGGAAGGAACAAAAGAGATGAACAAAAGTCTCGGTTGCCCCAGTCTGCCTGGCCAAGAAGAGGCTGATTTCAAGGGGATGGAGAATCAGTGGATTAATGTGAACTTTAATACTGAAGCAGTGTGTGTTTATTGCTGGTGACCACAAGACATAAATCTTGCAAGCACAATATACAATACGATGCAGCCCCCAGTTTTTTTTCCCCTCTCCAGTCTCAATTTGTGTGTAAGTGTGTGTTAAGTGCTGTTGAAAAATAGTGACCTTTAATAAAGGATTGTATCCTGTGACTATTTTCCCAGACACACAGTGACCTTTCAAACCAGACTGAGGTGAGGGGGTGTGGAGTTTGGACTTTGAACCGGCCAGACCCCGCTGTGCTCCTCTGTTAGCCTGGCCACTTTTTATTGTGTCACCAGGGAACGTTCTGTATGCAAAGCAGGCCGGGCTGGCAGCCTGAACCTTTGCAAATCAATTTGTCTGTGAAGGCGAGTCCACTGGAGTGAAAGATGGTCTAACAGGGCACACTGCCCCCTCTTTGTGACATCATCGCCCGTGGTACTGTTGTCAGTCATGTCTGCCCAAAGGACTATTGGAAGGAGGGAGAATGCCAGGGTGGGGGTTGAGAGTGTCGGAGGGGTGAGTCCACATGACCAACTGTGGCCTGAGAGACAAGGGGAGTTCTTAATAGGGCAGAGCTGGAGGGTGGACGATCTGCCTGGCTGGGAAGGTGATGGGGGAGGGCCCCATTTATACCAGATATCTTGCCTGGTTGTGGTTGCCAACCCTACTCTTTCCTTTCCCCTCCCAATCTCAATGTATTAAGAAGGGGATTACTATCTCCCTCAGATGGGGAGAGAGCTAGGGTTCTGAGGAAATGTTAAAGGTGATAATAACAATAGAGTTTGCCCTACCCCCATCCCCTGCCAATAGAGAAGGCACCCATGAACTCTAACCTTTGACTTTTCCATCAAAGACCCTGAGTTACAATCCCTTCTCATAGAAAACCTTTTCGTAAGGGTTAATATTATTATTGATCTCTCTAAGTCTTTCCAACATCCAAGACTCTGCATTAATTAGTAGCTAAAATGCCAAGAAAGACAGAAAAATTCAATTACATTGTTCTCTAATTCAAATTTCTTCTAGAAGACTCTCTAAGTATATGGATATCCTGCATTTTTCATAAAACAGTGCTTAGATCAATTTCTGCATAAGCAATTAATCATCTTTCTACTCCACCAAAGATGAGGAGTAAAGTTTGACCTACTATAGCAATGCTGGCTGATTAGTCTCTTGGTGAGCAACCCGGTAGTAAGACCTCAAACTCCTGACCCATGTACAGTTTTAAAATGTAAGCCTCTAAGAGGAGAACATCAGTGGTTAGCACAATGGGCCCTGGAGCTGGATGAGCCAGAGTTCTACCTGCCCTACTCGCTCTAATACTTGCCAAATTATGGGAACTTCAGCAAGGTACCAATTCTCTTTAAGCCTTAGTTTCCACATCTGTAAAATGGGAATGATAAAGAATAACCACCTCATGGGGTTTTGGTGAGAATTAAAGTTAAGGCCATATATGCTGCTTAGCAGAGTACCCGCACTTAGTTAGCCCTCAATAATTGTTAGTCCTGGTAATAATGCCATAAGCAATGATGATTGAGATGGAGCACTAAACAGGGTGTAACTTTGGTTCCAGAATCTGATATTTGACCTCATTCTTAGCTTTATGTCTCTAATGCTTCCTTTTGCTCACCTAGCACATTCTGTTTTGCCTTGGCCTCTCTGAAATCCCTACCTGTGTCCGTATTCCTTGCCAAATCCCCCATTACTTTTCCCTTGGTTGTGAGTTCCTAAATAAGAGGGTCAGTAAAATTTTTTCCTTCAAAGTGAGACACACTTAACCAATTCCTTCACCATTGTCACAGTGAAACTCAACTTAAAAATTCAATAGTTTTGGGGATTTTTCTTTCAGAATTGAGCCCATGCCAATCAGGTCTGTGCTCTTTACAAATGAATGGCTACTCTTGCCTCACAGTGACTTCCCCTTTCAAATCCTGCTCCCAAAAAACGTTTTCTCCCTGTCAGCTCACCACTGACTCACTGCAAATCATTCTGTGATCCCATGTAGGAAGGACATGATACACAAATAAATTTTTGTATCCTATGCTTGGGGGTTATAACTGAAAAAGACAGGCTGGTAGCCAGAAAAAAATGATGTGTACATAGCAAAACGTAATGTATGTATATATAAACATGGTGGTACGTATATGATGCATGTGTCCATAGCCTAGACTCTCTTAAAGAGAGCAACAATTCCCAACAAATGAACAAAACCCCCCAAACAGATTAATACAGAAATAGCAACAAAAGCAATCCTTTTAACCACAAGTTAGTGGTGTAAAATGAAGACCTTGAAAGAGCAGGCAAAAAAAAAAAAGAAAAGAAGAAGAAGAATTAAACAAAAGGAAAGGTTATATTGAGCATCCCTCATGAAGCTCTAAAGACTTTGGGATTGCAAACAGATGTGATGTTTATTACGAAAGCAATTAACGATATATTCCAGAAAATGAAGAAAAGATGATAGAAGCAGGACATGCAAGTCCAGTAAGGTCCAATCTGCTCATTTCTGGATTTAGTTGTCCAAAGGGTCAAATCGTATTTCCTGGATCATAAAACTAGATAATTCCAAACCTGAATCGAACACAAGCAATAGCTGAGGTGGGTGTCCTTCTGGTCCATGGCTTCCACTCACCTTACAAAGGTTTCCATTGCACTCTGTAAATGAGAGGTGAATCAAGGTCATTGTAGCCAAGGCCTGGGCAAGTCCAGGTTAAGAAGCAGGAAAGGTGAGAGTAGTACCTTGTTGGGAAAACAGGAACAGAAACTGTCGTTAGGAAGGCTGGTGATGTTGATACCATTAGAAGTGCTTAGGTATAATGCTTCCGGTGTATCCAGGGGCTGAGTTGGAAAAAGTGGTGTGGGAAGTTGGAAGTAGTGTGGCCTCTTCAAACTTGTTATATTCTGCTCTGTTTTGCTTAGAAACTGCATAGCACTTGTTGAATCCTCTCCTTCAACTGCTTGTGAATAGAAGGGATTACATTATCTCAAAAGGCCTCTTCTACAGTGGGCAAAGTTGATTACTGTTATCAACTGGAATTATGTAGAAAAATGAGAAGAGATTAGGAATTCACAATGAGACAAAAGCAGGGTGTTAGTCGAGCGCAGGACAGCCACTAGCTGGACGGAAGTGAAAGTCTGGGGGAAAGGGATCTGGGAGGTGGTAGCCGACTGTGCTGGTAGAGCCACAGACCTTTATTAGGGAAAGGAAACTCAGACACTGTCTTTACCCCTCTGTCCCCAAGAGAGAAATAATGGAGCCATTATTATTATTATTATTATTATTATTATTATTATTATTATCATTATTATGGCCATACCCTGTATTTTTATTTATTTATTTATTTATTTATTAGTTTCAGGTGTACAAGACAAGGTAATACTTAGACGTTCATCATTTATATCCCTCACACTGTGAACCCCCCTCCCCCCATCCACTATCCCTCTGACCTCACACTGAACCATCACATTATATATATAAAGTTATAGTTGGCATTCATTAATGTTTAGCTTCTGGTGTACAATGCCATGATCAGGTATCCACAGTATCCCTGAGGTGGTCTCCCAAATAGGACGCATGTCCATCGGATGCCCAACAAAATCTTTACAACATTATTGAATACCTTCCCCAAATTCTGTATTTTGACAGGGGTCATGTTTTGGGACCCAGTCCAGTGTGGCACTCTAACTGTCCCTGAGGCATGAACATGTTGGTCAGTCTTAAGGAGATATGTATGAAAAAAGTGAGAAATGGAAAAAGGCAGGGCCTCTTATCCTAACATGCTGGATTTGGTGGTTTTAATTATTCACCCCCCAAGCAGCCAATGTCTCTCTTGGCACCTTTGACTGCAGGGTAGGAGCTCCCTGGTGGTTTCTAGCTGCTTGGATGGTTGCAGGATGTGCGTGATTCCTGGAGCAGGTGCTGGGAGCATTATACGAGATCATCCCTGGGAATGTAACTAGCACAGTGCTTGATGAGTCTGAGGTGCCCAATAAGTAGGAACTGTCTCATTAGACTCCTACTTATCTGTACACTGTCTCTTAAACCATGGTGTGACACCTTGAGGGCAGGGCCCATATCTCTACAGTAAAATTCCCCAGAATCTAGTACTAAATTGGCATGCAGCAGCCAGAAACTCAGCCGGTGGGATGACCTTGTCACCTCGGTATTTGAGTGGTGGGGGAAAAGGGAGAAGCCCCAGAAAAAAATCCCCCAGGCATTGGGAAAGGGAGAGTGCATGGTGGTGCAGGAGGATATATGAGTGGTTAATATTTTTTTCTGAATCTCAATTAACTTTAATTATCTTTCATGCTTAGAGCTCATCTGATCTCCACAAAGCCATGGGAAGCTGCTAGGGCTGGGTATCCCAGTGTCCAGGAATAGTGCCGCTCGCCAGTCAGACCTGGGGTTAGGGCTAATAACAAAATAGCTTTATTTTGGGTGGTATTCTGCTGGTTTCAAAGTGGATTCATAAAATTGATCTCCAGGTGGAAGGTACAGAGCCAGAATAAAGTAGAAAACACCCACTTATATTTGAATTTCAGACAAACAGCAAATAATCTTTTTAATATATGTAAGCCCCAAATATTACATGGGACATACTTAGATTAAAATATTGTTTGTTGTTTGTCTGAAATTCAAATGTAGTTGGGTTTCCTGTTTTTGTTTGTTTATTTGTTTTTTTATTTGTTTTTTGTTTTTTTTGTTTTGTTGCTAAATCTGGCAATACTATTTCCAAGTGGAGGACTGGCATAATGGTTAAAACACAAATGCTGATAATGTAGACGTGGTTTGCACTCCAAGCTCTTCAACTTACTAGCTTTGTGTCTTTTGGTAAAATTTCTCTTTTGAAATCAAACCAGAGTTTTCTTGTATGTGCCAGGCCGTGCTGTGAGGATTTAACAAGATAATGCATGTGTAGTCTGAGCACATAGTGACTGCTAGGAAAGTTGTAGTTTAGTTATTTTCTCTTATTCCAGCCTTGCATAGTCCTGGAAGGAGACAGCCAAGCATTTCTTTACCCCCATAACAGAAGAGGAAACTGAGACTCAGAGAAGCCCTGGGTCTCAAGCTTTGACTCCCTGTTCAGCTTTTCGTACTACATTGGTAATACTACTAGGCTTTTGTTTTGCTGCCATTTTGACGTGGAGAAGCAGACTCTGCTGAGGAACCTTGCAGGGCTGCCTGTCTTCTAAGCCAGGGAGAACAGGCCCCATGCTCAGAAGTCCAACCAGGAGGCTGGTGAGTCCCTTTGTCCCTCAGAACCCATGGCCAGCAGGGAAGGAAGGGACATTTCTTCCAGGGGGTTTCAGTCATGAGCCCTTCGATGCTTCAAGCTGTGACCCAGGCCACAGTGAGCTGAGAAGATCACCCTTCTTGTACCCATCTATGGACCAGCAGAGTCTCTGCCCATGAGAAATCCATGGCCCAATTCTTGCCACCCACTTGCCTTATCTGCAGGATGGTCTAATCTACACTTGTTCCTGGCACTAACTTACATGCCCCTCCTGGGAAGTATGAGGTCAAACAATTAAGTTCACGAACTCATCCTACAAAAAGTGCTACATACCTCATTGCTGAATATCACTACAGTCCCCTTTGAAGTACTCCACTTGGGAAGCTATGCACCAACGCCAGTGCCTTGTCCACCCTTCTAAGCAATTTTGGAACGCTTTTTCTGGAATGGCCATCAGAGCTGCCGTCATATTACCCTTAATGTCCTGAATGTCATCAAAATATCTTCCTTTCAATATTTCCTTTATCTTCAGGTAAAGAAAGAACTCATTGGGGGCCAGATCAGGTGAGTAGGGAGGGTGTTCCAATATGGTTATTTGTTTGCTGGCTAAAAACTCCGTCACAGACAGTGCCCTGTGAGCTGGAGCACTGTCATGATGCAAGAGCCGTGAATTGTTGGAGAAAATTTCAGGTCGTCGAACTTTTTCACGCAGCCCTTTCAGCACTTCCAAATAGTAACTTGGTTAACTGTCCAATTGGTACAAATTCACAATGAATAATCCCTCTGATATCAAAAAAGGTTAGCAACATCGTTGCAACAAGTTCACAGACTTAATTGGCGGACTTCCTATGTATGTTACCTAACTCCTGGGAAGTTACATATGGAAAGACACTACGAGTGCAGGTGCTAGAAACCTGACTTAAACCAAAGGGAGACCTGGACTCTCATAAACCAACCTCAGGCCGAGCAGCAGGATGGCTGCCTTGGGGATAACTGAAGCTGTGGCTTGAACTTTGTCAATACTCTCTCAGGTTCTGTCTTCTGTTTGCTCTAACCACAGATGGTTTCACTCTTCCAAAAGGAGACAGGTAGCTCCCAACTTTCATGTTTACAACCTCATAATCAGAGAGAGAGGAGGTTCTCTGCTACTTCCAGTTAGAAAAATCTTGGGGAAGGATTCTATTGGCCTATCTTGGGTCGTGTACTCATCCCTGGACCAATCATTGTAGCCAGAAGGAGATACTCAGCCCTGGTCAGAAGCATTCATCGTGTTGGGAGGAGAGCAGTTTTCAAAGAATTAGGATTGGTGTGTGTGTGTGGGGGGGTACGGTCCTTTCCTTCCCCGCTGGCTATGTCCCTTCCTTCTCCGCTGGCCATGGGTTCTTCTATTATCAGAAGAAGGAAGAATTAATGCTTGTGCCTCCTTATGAATGAAGAATTCAGGGCAAGGAGAGGCTGGGTTGGGTGGGTCTGGCTGGATTAATTTCGTGAGGAGGAGGAGGTGGGAGGTTACCTGGGTCACAGACATAGGATTATTGACCTCTGTTTGGGTCTCTGCATGATGACACATTATTTTGATTTAACTTAGGCACTGGGATAGGGCTGTTGGTAACTTTCAAGCCCCCCCGCCCCCCCCACCCCTGTAAAAAAAGTAAACCATAAACAAAAAACCAGAGGTATGCTTGTGGCCTGTGGGACAAATGAAGGTTTTAGCACTTTAGGAGGTAATTACACCCATGGACGTTCTACTAGGCATTTCCTTGATGCCTAGTAAAGTTCTAAGCACTTCAGGAGTTTCAAAAATAACAGAAGACAAGATCCGAGCCTTTGAGGAATTTATAATCTTCTTAGGTTGACAAGATGTCCACATGTAAAACACTTAGAAAACCCTGTAAGGAAGTGGTAGATGGTGTCTATTGAACAGGCTCTGAGCTCTGTGACACATCAGGGCATGGGGATTGGGCCTTGGGCTGAAAGACTGGGGAAGGCTGCCTAGAGGGATTGGAGCTGGGGCTTGGAGAACAAAGTGTAGGGTGAATGCAGGAGGCTGAGCTCACAAGTAATAAAGGTTTTAAAATTTTTATTGTGCCTTAGGATAGATAAATAAAAATTAGGTTTTGTAAAGGATGTGGACAGGATGAATGCTCTAGGATGAGGACCTAGGGTTCTTGTTCCAAAGAATATGAAGAAGTATGTCTATTCCCAGGCTAAAATGCAGGTTTTGGCAAAGGGCAATTTGCTTTCTACTGGGATCTCTACTTTGCTAATAATACTCTAGGAGGTCCTCAGTCGCGGATCACATAAATGATCATGGAATAGGGAAAAATCACTATACTTAAGCAAGCTAGGATTTGTTTATGAATGAATTAAAGGAAAAGGTTAAGAGAATAACTTTTTAAAAAGACCAGTTGGCAAGTCAGGCAGAAGTTTTCATGAAGATTGTGAAGATGTAGGAAGCAGCAGATATGCAGGAAAGAACAGGGTTTTTAAAGTCCAGAAGATATGGGTTCGTATTCTACCTCTGTGGTTTACTAAGGGACGTGACCTGAGACTTAGTTTCCTGGCTTATCAAAGGGGAATTGGGACAGCACTTCACAGGATTTTATTTTTGAGGATGCAATTGATTATCTATGTAAAATACTTAGGACAGTCCTTAACAAGTAGTAAAGACTCAATAAATAGTTGTAATTATTATTGTAAGGAGATATAAACTCGGTGTGGGCAGTTGGAGTTGGAACCATTGTGGTTCAGTGCCTATTATGTGCCTGACGACATAGGTAGGTTACAGATTTGATTAAATGTGACTGCCACAAAACATATGTGAGGAAGATATTGTGATTTTCATTTTAGAGATGAGGAAACTGAGCCTCAAGGAGGTTCAGGGCCCCCTGAAAAGTTGGTTTGAACCTGGGTGTATCTGATTCCAGAATCTTGCTCTCTTTTCCGTAGAAGAGGATCAAAGTGGCTGGCTGGAATTGGCAGGCAATTTCCAGGCTGGGATCCTGCATCATAGACATTCCGTTTATATGACTTAGAAGGGACCCAGGAGGTTGTTGAGGGAGCAGTGATGCAAACCCAGTGGAAATGATTGTTAAAGACAGGATACAGGTAGGCAGTCTCTTCTTGAGCCAAACTCCCCAGTGAGCTCCTGGCAGCAATGCTTGCTCAGGAATTCTGGAGAGAATCCCTGAGATCCTGGAGAACTTTGCTAAGCAAGTGTGACCTTTTCCTTCGCTTGGGTCAACGCCTTCTCTCTTGGGGAGGCCGAGAGCCCTCCTACTCCTGTGACCCCTCTCCAGCCCCATGGAGGAGGGAGGCTGGCTTCAGTTCCCCACATGTGGGTGACAGCTGGCCTCTGCCATGGCGATGGTTCCTGTCTAATGAAAGCATTGCAAGGTGGACAAGGCATAAAGCAAAGCAGAGTCCCTGATGTGTGGGGCAGGTGCAAGCCAAAAAAAAAAAGAAGGATTTGAGAGTGCAAAGTTGAATTGCTAAGACATGGGATATCTTAATAGCATGAGAAAAGGGGATTGTGAGATCAAAGGCTGTGATAAGAGTGTGATTATTTCATCACAACTCTGCAAAGGACAGGGACAGTCATACATGAGGGCAGACAATCCACACATGCCCATTTCTTTGATTTCAAAGTGGGAAATACTGAACCCAACCCCACACTAGCCCATGCTGCACTGGTTTTATTTGCTGGTGGAATGCAAGACTTCCAGGGCCCCCAAATTCGCTCTTGTGTGATTTTAATTTTATTTCCAGCTCACATTTGTATTTCTTCAAAGCTGAGTATTTTTCTGTGGTGGAGCACCCTGGATTCGGCGTGAAGTCCAAGCCTGTGTTCTTTATTTGGTTATAACCATTGGGACTTAATTTGGAAGATTTTTTTTTTTTTTGTAATTGCATTTTAAGGAAGGCAAACCTGTTTGCCAGCATGATTTCTAGTTCTTAAAATTCAAAGCAGTTTGTTAGAGATTGTTCTTTGCTTTTGGAGACGGAGCTGATTTCAGTTTATAGCCCATTGTCTTCACACCCATCTCGGTGACTAATACTGTAAGATGGATTTCCTTTTTTTTTTTCCTCCTTCCTTGAAGTGGGTTTCAAATCCCCAAAGAATTTCTGAGAGGGTGAAAAGAATCCTTTAATTGAAAGCAAGAGAAAACAAAACAGAAAAGCATAAGAAAGCTGACAAAAATATCGTGTTTAATGAAACCATGTTCCATCTCTGCAGATGGCTGTGGAGGCAAAGAATGACCTAAAGATAGAAAAATGGGTTTCCTTTACGTGGTTTTTGTAAAGGGTTGTTTTTCTTTTGAATGTTGCATGTGTGACTGACCCGTGTTTCTCAGAGCCCCTGATCTGGCCGGTAGCAGTCCAGCCTACCCTTTCGGCTGTCAGGTCACCCATGACGATGCTGAGGTGACTTGTGAAGTCACCCTGGATTCTGCTTTCCTCTGGCTGCCTACAACATGTACAGTGTGTTCTCATCACTTGTTACTCAGTCAGCCACCTTCAAATTCAGACTCAACCACTTAACTAGCTGTGTGACCTCGGGCAAAGGATGTAAACTCCTGGGGCCTCAGTTTCCTCTTTCATAAGCTGGAGGGAATCACATCTATCTACATGGGTTTTGGTGAGGATGTTTAAAGATATAGTGGGGAAAGTTCTTGGCATAATGTCTGGTCCTTGAGAAAGACTTATGATTCTTCCTGGGGCCTGATCTTCCCCCCCTGCATGACAATGAGATCATAATCTCTTGTGGGAGGGGCTGGATCTTGCACACCTTAGGAGCTTCTTGGGTACTGGATATCAAGGATGCGTGGTATCCAATCTGCATGGGCTAAACGTGTAACTAAGAATAATGGAATTACTGAGGCAGATTTCTTAAAATTACCTAAAAACGTACCAGTCTCTGTGAACTTCCCTCTTAAACACACATATTCAGCAAAAGACATAAGAACAACAACACATTTAAAAACTCCAAAAGTTTGAAAATAACTATATTTCATTAGGAATTGATGAATTGAAAGTTTTCCTGTCCTGCTGTCAATTTTTGCCCCTCTTTGGTAACTTTTCATTTTCTTCCTTCTGTCTATGGAATTACTACTCTTCCCAGGGCGCACAGGACTTGGGTATATTTTGCTGCTGGAAACGGACTTGAACTTTTTTCATTACAGAATGGTGCTGTGGCTTTAAGAAAGGCGTATGGACCGCTGGTCCATGAGATTCTAAGATAGCAAAGGCACATTTTATTTTGGAATCTTTTTTGCTAGAGAACAAGGGGGACCTGTTTATCTCCAATCTCCCCTTTCTCCCTTTACACATACCTTTTTCTGCCCAGATCAGAGCTATTTCAAACACATGGCTGGGGTCTCTGACTTCCCTCAGTACCCTGAGTCTGCATGCATTTTTCCTGACCTCACTTCCTTTTCTCTTCTTTGCTCTCTGTGCAGTAACAACTCCTTTTCTCTTTGGTTCTTCAGCGTGGCACTTTATCTCTCTATAAGCTATTTACTTATTTCAGTCCCTTTTAAGGTGGGGCATGGAAAACTTAATTCATTGAATTGGGTTCATTGGACCCAAGAGGGTATTGTCTCTCACTTGCTCTCCTTTTCCTCTTCTTTCTTCTTCCTCCCTCCTTCTCTTTTCCTCTCTTAGTTTATTTCTGTTCATGTATCTTGCAGCTACATTTCTGGCCAGAGTGCCATATTTTTAAAAATTCAGAAAAACCTTTTATTTTGATGTTCTTTACTTTATAAAAATTCCATATCATACCTAGCAACCCAAATTGGCCTGAAAGATAAATAGCAGCTACTTTTTCTTTTTCAAATTACAAAAGATTTCCCCTCTAGGAACAATAGCTGATACACTGACAGTGAATCCATTTATTAAAACGATTTATATTTCACTTTCATGAAATGTGTCTATTGTGTAATTTGAGGCAAACCTGTGTTCCTTTATGGTTTTTTTGTACCCTCCTTTTGTTCACTCCAGCCCTTCTTTTCCTATCCTTGACATTGCCAGTTTGATAGAAAGTTGGCAAGAAGTGCACTTGAATACCTTCACTTGGTGAGTGAAGTCCAGCTCTTTGATTTGCATCCTTCCCTTGCTTTGTCGGGGCAAGATGGTGGCCAGGAGGGGTGTGAAGGGAATAACACTGCTTTTAATCTCTTGGAAGACATGCCCTTCCCTTTGGCTTTGCTTTTGTTCAGAGCCTTTTAAGCTTGTTAAGTCATACCTGGCCCCCAAATAATTGCATCTTTCATGTTAAAGTTTATGGCCCCCTTTAAGAGGGATGGAATGAAAAGTGGGGGATTTAGAGACAGACCATAGGCTTTCACTGAGCAGTGAAACTCCCCAATGTCGTACCGTAGGGATGCACTGCACCATCATGGAAGGGAAGACTCAGTGGGGCTGGGCAGCTCACACACCCAAGGGGCCTTGGGGGGTTCTGAATGTAGAAGCCTACAGACCCTGGATAGCAAGAGTGACCCTCTCGGAAGACTGGTTAATGATGCCTTCTCCTTGCTTCGTGATCTTCGCTTTCCACTTTTTAAAAAATTCTTTCAAATAGCTTCAAAATGTCTTTTTGCCTTTATCTCTGCCAAAGCCAAAGGAGCAACAAGGGTTAAATATAGTAAGCTGTGCCTGTGCCTAAAGTTAGTCCCCCGCACCTCTCTCTCTCTGTCTCTCTTACACACAACAGACACACACTCACATGCACATGCATGCATGCACGCATAACCATGTTTACCACCCCCACCCCAACCTTAACTGGTTTAGTTTCCATTATGAAAGGTGAAGTCCTGGTCGGGAGTTGGGAGATTGCTCTTGAGAACAAAGTTAGCACACAATTGAAATATTGAGCCTGAGAAAAATTACTTTTCTTTTTCTTGGGGGGGTGGGGTAATAAGGTGACCGACTCTGGGTGCAGGCAGGACACCCCAGGAGAGCCTCACATACTGCAGACAGGCTGTTTCTACCCCTTTTTCTGGTTACCCGATCTGTCTCCATGTGCTGCTTTTAGAACTTCCTGGTGCTCAGGCCTGGCCTCACAAAAGGAACAGCCATTCGTGTCCAGACACATTGCAGACTTCTGGCAAAATAGCTGGAGCTCACGAAAATTTACACTTTTCCTGGCACCTGGCCGAGAGTATGAGCAGGACTTGGCTTGGGTTTGCTTTCAGTTAGTAAAGCCCTGTGGTGGAGGGGTTGAGAGTTGGGGGTGGGGTGGCAGCAAGATCCTCGTGAAGGGTCAGAGCTGCTGAAATAAATATCAGCTCAGCTAGGGAGAGCAATTCCTGTAATTATATCTGCCCGATGACTTATAATCAGCATTCTTAGCAGAGTCTGTAACTTTCAAGTTCTCTCCTTCTGTGTGCAATATGGGTGGCACTGATGGGGCAGAGCAGGTAACACCTGATTTTAAAAAAGCGGTGGTGTTAGTGGTGGTTATTGCTGTTAACATGACCATCATTCTCATTGAGATTACCTTTGAAATAATGCCAGTGGGGCATTTACTGGAATTTCTGGTGGTGGGGAAGGAGCCTGCAGACTGTGTAGTGTTTTTGCACTAGGGAGAAGCCTGTGTATATAGGCATTTAAAACAGCAAAACAAAACTGAGTGTATAATCACAGCTCAGACTTGCTGTATTGGTGCTGCCCTCCAAGTGAGGGTCAATTTTGGATCTCCATCTAATGTAGCCCATTCTGCATCTCCCCTCTTTGAAAAACTTGAGAGAAACCAGCCGTCTGCCAGTCCACAGGCTGTGTGTCATTTCCTTCCCTCTCCTAGCCTCACTCTTTCCACAGAGGAGACTTTTCAAATTAACGTTTTCAGTTCATTAAAGACCTTTTTGCAAATATTTCATTCTGGTAAAGGCAGTGTTTCATCTGGAAATGGTCAAGCTCACGCTGGCACAGAATGGTGTGAGAAAGAAAAAAAAATCAAATCCCTTCTCACCAAGTGGACAGTTTGCCGTAAATCTTAAATGGGTCTTCCTTAGCAGACGGAGAGATTTCCTGGGAAGGGGAAAACAAAGTCAATGAATGAAAATTATTTGCTCTTGTTTGTTTTGCAAAACTAGCAAGGGAATAGGGGCTCTGGGCTTTCATTCCCTTTCTTAAAAAAAAAACACAAAACAATAAAAGGATTCTCTGGGAAGAAGCAACTCACAACTGTGCCCCTTTGTCTAGCTTTTGCTAACATCCATTGCAGCCTCTCCAGGGCTCGCTCTGTGCTTGGGGAGTAATGCATGAAAATCCTTCTGCCTCCAGATAAAAATATGGCCTTCCCTTCCCTGCCTGGTTTGAGCTAACACTCCGAGAGTCTCATGCAAATGGCTGGCTTCCCCAGAACAGACCAATGGAGCAAAGCAGCAGTACTGTGACAAGCTTGAGTGTGTGGGGCTTGTTGGACAAAATTACAGAAAATATTCAGTTGACGTAGGACTGGAGATAGGCCTGCAGAGCATGAGTTTCTGCCACTGTCATTGCCCAGCCTGGCAGAAAAGAACCCAAGAATCTTAGTGCAGGAAGGAGCCTGAGAGATCAGACTGTGTGTGTGTGTGTGTGTGTGTGTGTGTGTGTGTGTGTGTGTGTGTGTGTGTGTTAAACTGCATTTTGTAGAGCCCCCAAACGACCTGAGGATTAGCTCCATTTTTATCTGTTTCATATGGTGCAATTTGGCATAAGATTTCCACTAGACCTCAAGCTCCCTGAGGCCTGAGCCATGTTTGTGTTGTTTATGTTGTTTGCACAAAGTTGGTGCCTAGGTAAATATGTGTTGAATAGAGTGAATAATATAGCTTTAGAGTTTGAAAACCATGGATGTAGGCCTTTTGCCCTCCCCTTCCACCCGTTTTACATCAAGGCCAGAGAAGCTGGGTGAGTTTCCCAAGGTCCTCCAGCTGGCCTAGCCCACAGCTAGTTTCTTAGTGTCCTCTCCATCAGTGGGACCTAGAGAGAAAACCACAAGTGCCAGCTTCTTGGGGGCAGCTTTCAGGTAGGGATGCCATTCCCCACTCACTATCCAAGCAGAAGGCATGGCGAGCTGGGGTATTTAGAAGCACACGTTGCATGAGAGTAGGGAGTATGTCTGTTATGTTCATCACTGTGCTCTATGAGCCTAGCACAGTGCCTGACAGTAGTTGCTCAATCCCTGTATTACTTGTTGAATGAATGAACACAAACACAACTCCAGCCCAAGTTCCTTTTCCTTGAATAATCTAGAGAGAAAAGATAATGCTTAGTCCCAAGTTTGACCTCAAAATCTCAAGGTTCATGAAAGTCTTTGGGTCTTAATTAAAGTGTTAGCACCAGTGGGGATCCATTTTCCCCAGTATCCACCCTCCATCGTCGTCATCATCATCATCATCATCATCATAATCATCATCATCATCAACAGCAGCAGGCAGGTAGAAGAAGTTCCTTGCTCTTATGAGGCTGCACAGGGAAATAAGCAGTTCTTGCCTTGTTTGGACATGGCTATCAGTTGGTCTTACCCCTATAATCTTCTCACTCTTGCCCAGGGCAAATAACAGACTTCTACAGTCTGAATTCATGGGTGATGCTAAGAGCACTGGACTTCTGAAGTAGCAGGTTTGAGTGCTAAAGCTGGCTCCACAACTTCCTGGTTCTGTAACCTTATACATGTCCCTTGTCCTATTTGACCTTCAGTTTCTGCATCTAGCAACAGGGAAATAGACCATGTAGATTGGCTTCTTACCAGCTGTGTGATGTTGGTCAAACGATTTAGTCTTTGGCCTTAAGCCTCAGTGTCCTTACATGTAAAATGGGTTACTAACAGTATGTACATCTCAGGGTGGATGTAAGGATTACAAAATGCTTAGCATAGTAAGTGATATACGAGTATATATATATATTTGTTCTCATCTCACAGGAATTGTAAAATCTGAATGGAATGATTCATTCCACAGAAGAATTCTATATACTATAAGGGAAGGCTATTGAATTTTTAATTATTTTCTCTGTGTATCCAATTACCTACTAGCATTCACACGTAGCTGTTTTATAGAAATACCAAAGGTAAATGGTTCCAAATGGAAGTCATGACCTTAGCTCATTTCCAGCGTTCTCCCCACTTCCCTTACCCTTCCTGCCCCCAACTCATCTTCTCTTCCTGTGTATCCTGTTTCAACGAATGGTGTCAACATCTTTGCCGTTGTCCAAACCAACAGTTGGGAAGAAGTCGATTTCCACCTCACCTTCATAAGCAATCAATTACCAAGTCCTGTAAATCCCCCCCATTAGGGAACCCTCTCCTACAGCTGGATACACTCTTCCTCAGCACTGTACTAGTACCTAGCTAGTATCAAGGCAGAGCCTGTTGCCTGGGCTTGGGCAGCTGTCTCTCAAGTGGCTCTACTGCCCAGTTCTTGCTGTGCTACCCTCATATGTTTGTGCCTTCCCATTTCTTGCTTCTGGCCTTTATGCACACTCCTCTTCTCCTTACCTGGACAACTCTTCGGAACTTAGCTTAGAGAGTTCCTACGGTAAGCCCTCCTTATCTACACTTCATTAGT
This sequence comes from Rhinolophus hipposideros, assembly GCF_964194185.1. Classification (NCBI taxonomy): domain Eukaryota; kingdom Metazoa; phylum Chordata; class Mammalia; order Chiroptera; family Rhinolophidae; genus Rhinolophus; species Rhinolophus hipposideros. Next base: position 34,850,235 of record NC_138058.1, read on the forward strand.
CTGAGTGAGGAGTTCCTTTTAGGGGCATCTTTACTCTCCCAGGCATACTTCTGCCATCGTATTCATCATCCGGCCATGTTAGAGACTCTAAACCTGGAATGGATTAAGGTGCCTTTGTTTCAATATGCAATCTACAGTAACAACAATACTAAGCTATATACATCATCATAATCATAGCTAACCCTTATCGAGCACAATTTTCACAATAATTAATAATCACATAACATGCTATCCCCATTTTATAAATGAGGAAATTGAGGCCCAGAATGTTTAAATAACTTGTCCAAGGTCACAGAGCCAGTAAATGGCAGTTTCAAATACAGGCAGAATTTCTCCAGGATCTATATTTTCAAGCACACGCTGTAAAGAAGCTCAACAAAATTCTGATTTTTCTCTAGTTTGCATTTTTTTTTTTGGAGAAAAAGTCAATATAAAATTCTTTCAGAAACCTTTTTCTCCCTCTCCCGTTGTTGCCACTGCTAGGCCGAGGCCCCGTGCACGTGCTTAGCTCGCCTACCGGTCCCCCTGTGTTGTTCACTGCATGGTGTGAAATTGCCTTTGACATGTCTGTCTTCCCTCCTGACTCCATTCGCTGAGGGCGGGTCATATGGGTGTGTCTGGTTGCCCCGTGGGGAGAGGCTCACCCAAGATGCAGCGTCAGTGCAGTTACCCCAGCCTGGCTAAACCCCAAGCTCATGCTGGTTTTCTGTTTGTTCCTTCCCAGTTTGCCTTGTCAGTGGCTGGTGACAGGGTGGGCTGAGGTAAAGATGGCTTCATCTTCTCTAGAATCTTCCATCCCCAATCCTATGCTCCTGCAACTAATTCCCTAGTAGTTTTCCTGCCTTTCTCCACAGTTCTTTATGTGTCCTCAAAAACTGTGTCTCTTGAGCTGTAAATACACCGTAATATACTAAATGTAAATAATAATGAAATAAAGGTGCTCCCTCATTCTCCTTGTTCTCAGGGGCCCTTATTCTAAAACAAACACTAAAGGATTAAAAACCCTCAAAGAAAGCTGCCTTCCTAATTGGGTGGAGGTCAAGCGGAGGTTTCAAGAACATCCTTTTAGAAGGCTCCTGCCCCCTGTACCTACCTCCAATCCTGACACACAAAATATGGATGAGCCCATGAGCTCTTCAGTTCTCCTTGGGGGAATGCTCTCTTCTGTGAGGCTAGCTGTTTTTCCCTGTGCCACTGAGATGGATTCGTGGATACTTATTCACTCGGTATGAGGAGAAAGCTTGTATTTACCTCCTCAGTGTTTTGCTTCCTTCTTTCTTTTTGGGTGCAAGATTCCCTTTCTCTTTGGTTCTCAAAGAGATTCAGTCCCCTGAAAGGAAGCAATGAGGCCTTTCTCCAGAACTTTCTCTTTTCTGACTCTTCACAGTTTTATCCAACTTGAGCTAACCTATTGGAAATACAGCTTTTGATATGTATTGCATTTTATTCTTTCCACCAATAAGGACTGAGCCTATTATATGCCAACACGGGCACCAAATTTATTCTGGAGGAGGTCACTTTGGCACGTGAGTAGGGGGTTTGGGTACCACTGAGGAAGGATGCAGAAAAATGACTGTATTCAAAACCACTGGGATTCATAATTGAGTGCAAACAGCCTCCTGGGTATGATAATTGTAGTATTCCCAGTAAGGGCTCTGAAATCCTTATGCATGTGTAGATTTTCTTCCGGTCTTTATTAGTTTAGGTGTAATCTCATGGAAGTCAGGGACAAAATTACCTTTAACTTTTCCACCATCCTCTGATTCTTTGGCAATTAAACAGGTGAGTTCAGATTCAGACTTCTCACCTTTGCAGCTGATTGCAAGTAGGACCAAGATATGTTTAGGCCTGGAAGAGAGTATTTGATTTTTGGATTAGGAGGCTTATAGACTCTGAATCCACCTGGGCAACTAGTTTTATGCAAAGCAATAAACAATTTTTTTTTTTTTTTTTTTTTTAGTTTAAGTGTATCTTAAACATTGCCTTGGACATACTTATTCTAATTGTTGTTTATATGAAATTAAAAGTTAACTGGGTATCTTGCTTTTTTCCCCTTAAATCTGGCAAACCTAGAAGGTAGGCACTTAAGAAATGGGCTTTTAAAAGATCCACATTTTATGTACCTGGGTGTGTTTGCATTTTAGGTGTGTGTTTAGGGGAGAACAGGGACAGTCTAGGGAAGAATTTCTTGGGTACCTGGACAAGTGCATCTACAGGAAAAGTCTGATGGGGAAATTAATGGTGAGTATTTACTCCTAAAATAATTCTGGTTATCTCAGGACAGGTCAAGCCTGGGTTTGGTGATCTCTTAAGGAGGAGGGTCTCCAGCTGCTCTTGGCACCAGAGTCTTAGCTAAAGGCATGGTGAAAAGAACTCTAGTGTTCTAGGAAAGCTGAGTTCCTTTATTATGGCCAGTCAGGGTAATCTTGGGTAACCCATTAAGTCTGCTTGTCTCATTTTCTGCATCTTTTTACAGAGGCTTAATAATAATTATTTTGCTTTCTTCATGGGTTTACTTTGAGCCCAAAGTTAAAACAGTGTTCAAACTCTTTGAAACTGTAAATTTTTTATACCACTAAAGGAAAGGGACCTTTTGTCTTACAAAAATACACTGGACCTGTACCAATATTTTTGGGAACCCAGGCCTTGGAGTCCATGCTTTGGACACTCTTGACAGGAAGTGGGCCGGACCCCTCTCCTCTTTTTATCAAGGAAAGCCCTTTGGATAAATTGTTAATGGTTTTGGCTTTCTTTAAATGCTGTTTTGAGGTAACTAATGTTCTCAGTACCTCAGCGGGATTCTAAAGTGTGACTGAAGAGGATTTGGGATATTTATGTATAAGCTGGTCCAACTTAGCAGAGAAGGACTATCTGGGTAAAAATTGAGAGCAGAAAATGATTGAACATGGATTTCTCCACAATGACTTCAGTATCTCTACTCAGGTGCATAAACAGAATGTGTCATATACATAATAAGATATATAATTCACATTGCACTTGAGAGTTTACAACGTGCCTTTTCACACACATTATCTCATCTATGTACATATTATCTCTCTGTGGGCAAAAACAGGCCTTTTTCTCCTTTGTACACATCTGGGGAGGAGCACAGGCTACAGAACGGGAGACTGAGCAACCAGACCCTGCTCAGACCCTCCCTCTTGCTTGCAGTTGGCCTTGACCACCTGGGAAATGGCAATCTCCTTTGCTCCTCATTCTGTTCTATTAAAAATGCTCACTTAGCTTATTTTATCATTGGTGCTTATGTTGAACTTAGTACTTTCTTATATCATTGTTCACAGGACTTTTGTATTGTAAGCTCGTGAGGGCAGGGATTTTTGTATCTTTTGTTCATTGTTTTATTCTCAATATCGAGAATATTGCTCATAACAGCTACTCAAGCTATATTTATTGTATGCATAAATAGACTGTTTTCATACCTCAGTCATAGCTAGAGTCTAATTGCTGTGAAGGCAAGGAATATATCTTCATTTCTCTTGTCTCCCCCAGTGTACCTGGCACTGTGCTGAAGAACTTGAATATTAGTGATATCATGTATGTAAATCACACACACATGTGTTTTGTGGGTGGAAATATGTACATATGGCCACTTTCGGGCCTGCATGGGCTGAAGTTACTCTTACTTTTGGAAGCTTCACCGCATATTACATTAATCTTTAAAATGTGTGTATATTATATTGTATATGTGTATGTGTGTATAATTTTACTGTAAATAATTTTTGTTAATTTTGCATTGTTATTTCAATTATCATTTGATTTCACAGTTTCTGTTTTGTAATTTGGAGCTGAGATTTTTTTTCCTCTCAAACATTTTCTTAGCCCCTGACAAGCTCACAGTCTCTAGCCGCTGCACCTACAGTGCCTGATGCATACAATAGCTCTGCCTGTGGGTACTTCCAGGACAAGAGTGACTGACCTAAAAGGAACAAGATGTATTAAAATCGAGTTTAGCATCCCAGCGAAACTGTTCTCCATCCCCTTTATCCTGTTCCTGGGCCTTCTCTCCTGCCCTGGCCCATCTGCCAGACTCCAGGCATGTGCTGAGAGAGGATGAGCTCTGAGTTTTATGGTATCCAGAGTTGTCCCCCAAGTGCAGGCATCTAATTAGGCTTGACACTACCGAGGCGTTACCCTGACATTTATGTCACTGTCTCTCAATCTTTAGCAGCACTCATGTCTTGTGGGAAGCACAACAAACAACGTCAGAAACAACATAAAATTCCTCTTTAGAGGGGGCCTTCGGAAACCATGCCGCTGTTTATTAGGCGCACTCAAAGGGAAGGCTGAAGAGTGGGCCGGGTGTGCGGATTCCGGGTTAGGAGGAAGAAATAAAATGGCTCATTTAAATTCTTAAGAACTGCAGAGGAGGCAGAAGACACAATGAGTGTCTTAGAGAAGAAAGGCCATCAGTTGAACAAACTAATCACATGGTAGTCAAAGGGGAGTGATTCGCTGCTTACTGAGAAGTACTTTCGAAGAAGTTCCAGCCAGGGAGAGTGAAAAACCCCATCGAATGACAACTTTCATAAATTATAGATTTTTAAAAATTTCATAAAGGAATGTGTAATAATGTGTGAAATGGATTTAAAGACAAAATATGCCCAAAGCTTCTGGGTAAGGCCAGAGAAAAGGCAGGCCTGAGGTGAGCCTTTGCGGGATGACCCCAACCTGTGCAAACCCCATCTCCTGAGCAAAGCTCTACGTCCCGCACAAAGCCCCCTCCCCCCACACCCGCGTGTCCCGGTGTGGATGTAGAAATGCCCTGCGTTAGTAAGTGATTGCTGTCTGGATTTGGATGCCTGGTGACTGATTCAACAAAGACCTTAACAAAGGAGTGATGCCAATTCTCCCCACTGCAAACCGCACCCTCATTTTTACAGGCTGGGGAGTCTAAGTTTTGGCCAGGGCATGGGAAGTCTGGGAGAAGCTACATGACTTGGAGCCTGGCTTCTGCGCCTAAGCCGAATTCCCAGCCCTGTAGTCAAGGTGGGCACTGGGTAAGGTGGGGAGTACTACCCATCCAAAGTTCTTCTCAGCCTCTTGCCCTAAGTTTGTCATAAATAGGGGGTTCAGTCTCTCTGCTACCTGTGCTGTAGCCATGTGGTCATGTGGAATTGTGGCCTGCAGAGAACGGCAGCTCAGGGCCAAGGTGTGCTGTGAGATGATTCTGAGCCTCAGGGCCAGGCCAGCTCTCCGCCAAGGGTCGGGTAGGCATAGTCTGCCTCTGGCCTCTCGCTTCTGCAGCTGGCAGCCCTTTCCTCCCACAGCTGCCCACCATAGCTGCCTTGAGGCCTCTTGTTCTCAGATGAGTGCTAACCAATTCCATATGCCCTGTTAGCGGATAACCAGGTGGTAACTGGTAAAGCCTTCAGATGTGACTACCCAGGAGTATCTGTCTTTGAAAAGGTGATTTGAGAAGTTGGGAAAGTCACGACAAGTTAGAAGTATTAGGATTGAACAGTTACTTAACCTTTCTGGGTCAAAGTTACAATGGAGGTAGGACTAGTAACTTCTTCTGAGTTGTGCTGAGAGGCTGAAAGGAGGACCTAGATGTAAAGGGCTCAGCATAAAGCCTGGCGCAGAGTCAGTGTTCAATAACGTCAGTGATGGTGTGCTCCCGAGGTCTCCCTGAACACGGTGTCCGATGGCAGAGGTTGGGCGTCCTGACCTAGACGAGCCTGTGAGGAAAAGGAGCATTGCCCTGTGAGTTCCTAACAGCGCCTCTGAGTGAACTGTGACAGCTCCTCCTCTCATACCAGACTCCCCCTGAGTGAATGAACACCGCCCCAAAACTTTTAGAAGTCTGTGGTGGCCAGACTCTACTGCTGCCAATCCCCCCCTCCTCCGCTTTCTTTTACATGGTCCTTTGGTGATTCTAATGTTCAGCTAGGACTGAGAACCACTTGTCTAGGCGAAAGGCAGCATGAAAAGGCAGTGTTTACTGGATATCTGTATGAAGGAGCCCTGTTTTATGGTAATTTTGCTAGCGGTTGTAACAAATGGCCCCCAAATCTTAGTGCCGTACCACAGGTAAGCTTCATTTGTAGCTCACATCACAGACCTATGACAATTGGGTAGGAGAGGAGGGCTTTCTGTTCCGTGTGGTCAGTCAGGGACCCAAGCTCCTTCCATGTATAAGGCTCAGTCATCTCCAAGATGTGGCTTCAGAGTGTCCCTGGAGTCATCTGGCTAGTAGCCCATGGAGGAGAGAGTATGGAGAAGGTCTGCCTGCTCTTAACTGCCGCCAACCTGAAGAGGTGCATCACTTCTGCTCACGTCCTCTGGCAAAAATCAGTCACACATCCCCTCTAATGTGCAAGGGGATTGGAATATGTGATTCAGCTGTGATCCCAGAAGAGAAAACAGTTTTGATGAGAACCTAGCTGTCGCTGGATTAGATTCCAAAATGGTACAGGATAGCTCAAAAGCTGGGCCAAGCTTCTTCAGCTGAGATCCTTGAATTTGTGGAGGATTCATGCACCTCTTGAAATTGGGTGCAAAATATTGTGTATACGAGCCTCTCCACTTTTATCCTCTTCTCAGAGGCTGAGAGGGTGAAGTCCCACCCTTGCTTGGACCAGAGTCGTATTATAGTACCTGCTTTTTGCATCTGATATTCTTTGACAAAATGATGGGGCATGGTCAGGAGTTTTTCTTGTCTCTTTCCTTTTCTTTCTCCCCTGTAGTGGGGAGAGAAAGATGGATAAGAGGCAGAGATTTATTAGCACTATAGTCTGTGGTGGCGCTGCTATTGAGAAACTGTCACTATTGGGGAGAGTAAGGTTTATGTGGCTGTGAAGAATCTGAGAGACTGGGGTGGGCAGGCTAAGGACCCAGCCTTGCCCTTCCAGAATGGAGCCAGGAGCAAGGGTCACCTGGACCTCGCCGGTTTTCAGTTTAGGGGCGTGATGAGAGGAGGGAGGGAGATGAGAGGGAAGGGACTCCCAGATACCCATCTGAGACAGCCACTGTAAGGAATGAAAAGTGACTCAATGGGAAAATTGACATTTTGCACTATTGTCTCAGTGCTGTGTCTGTTCACGATGGGTTCAGTGTGCCATTGTTTTCTTCTTGGTAATGGGCTGTACCTGAAAGCCCTTCCAGACGTCCAAGGCATGGCTGAGGGGTTACAAATGGTTCCATGACTTAATAAGAAAAGTTGGAAAACCACTAGTGTCGCCTGACAATGGGGCTTTGTGCTGTAGCATGACCCTGCCTTCCAGAGGGCCTTTTGTTTCCAACAATTCCTGGCACCGGACTTCAGGAGGCCATCGGTCCTGCTTCCCTCTTAAAGTCAGAAATACTTGCAGCTGGCATTTTGTTTTCACCCTATCTCCTTAGTTCCAGGGACCTGCCCCCCTTTAAGGCCACGGCTGAACAGGAGTGGCCTTTGCGTGCTCTCTTTCCTATTTGTAAGGCAGGGCAGGAGACAATACTCTGTCCAGCTCGGAGTGCCGGCTGTCTGGATGAGTGCGACGCCAGCTGTCAGCCTGGGATGAGGTCAGACAGAGGCCGCCCTGGTCCCAGGTGGGCAAGGGTCACCCAGGTGGCCAGACTGCGCTGGAGGCCCAAAGAGTGTTGTAGGAGTATGAACTGTTGGCCTCCTCTGTGGAGAGTTGTTGCAAGCACTGATGGGAAGGGATGAACTGCAAACTGTGGCCAGGAGGCCAGTGTTCCAGGTGCCTCCATCCCTCCAGGAACTTCAGGCTTTGCATTGAGCTCCTGTGTCTGCAACCTGAACACAGGGGCCTTCAGGCTCTGTGGGCAGGGCAGCCTGTCACTTACTAGTTTTATCATCTGGGGGCGTGCTTCAGGCAGAGGCGGTGCACAGATCAAGGCTTGGGAGGCAGTGAAGCGTAAAGACTAAGGATGAACATTCTGGAGCCAGACATCCTGTGTTCAAATTCTGCTCTGTCACTTAATATCTTAGTGACTTTTGGGCAAATGATTCAGTTCTTTCATCTATAAAATAGGCCAAGAGAGTATGTACTTATTTCATAGGGTTGTTGTAAGTTTGAAAGAAGTGGTGCACGTAACACACTTAGAGCAATGCCTGGTAAACAGTAAGCACTCAGTAAGTGTCAGTTTGATTATTAGCCAAAAGATAAACAGCCTGTTAACAGTTCTCCAGGGGAAAGGGACCCTTCTTACTGTGACACTTCAAGGTCTCTGTGAGCTGTATTTATGTCTATTCATCATCATTCCTGAGAAGCCTTCTCTAATCATGCACACCCATAGGAATTGGTCTTTGTTTTAACTGCCCTGGTAGTTGTGTTCTGGTACCTTCTTATTTAAATAATTACTTTAGATTGTGGTCACTGCCTTAGCGTTTTCTACCAATTCTCCCAGCTACTAGTAGAGTAAATTCTTAATTAAATATTAGTTTTTGGTTGCTAGATTACACACTGGTTTTTTTTTTTTTTTTAAATAAACTCAAACTCTGTATGAATATCCTTCATGGCAGGAAGAATCTTTAGCCTAGAATAAGATCCTGACAGTTTTGTGCCTTTTGTGAGAACCGGTTTTTCCAAAAGCACTCTACCAGACCAAAAATATATCGTAAAGCTGTAGTAATAAAACAGTATGATAGTTCAGGAAAAGTAGACAAAGCAGTGAAACAAAATAGAAAGTCCAGAAATACAGCCAAAAATATATGAGACTATTAAATTATAAAGGTGGCATTGCAAAGCGATGGGTAATTGATATATTATTCAATAAATGGTATTGAGACAGCTGGCAAATCATTTGGAAAAAGAAATCTGGGTATCTAAATACGAGAAGAAAACCATAAAAGTATAATCACAAGAAAAGAATGAAATCTTTAATGATATTCAAGTAGAACAGACATTTCTAAGTATGACACGAAACCATAAGAGCTGTAAAAAAAGTCGATTAGTTTGATAGCATAGAATCTGAAACTTCCTTTTGGCAGAATATCATAAAAATAGGAAATAAAACATAACTAACTGATTCTACATAGCAAGTTATCATAAACAAATTTAAAAAAATGTTTAATTGGGGAAAATATTTTTTAATACTTATTTCCTTAAAATGCAAATAGCACTTCCAAATCAATAAAAAGACAAATATACCAATAAGAAAATAGGCAAAACTCAAGAATAGATATTTCAAAGAAAAAGACATGTAAGTGGCCAATAAATATATGGGATGATCTTGTTTTTAAAAAGCAGGTTAAACCATATATCATTTTCACTTCTCTAATTGGTAGTTTCAAGAGTTTCATACTGCCCAGTGTTTCCAGGGTGTTAAGTAACAAGCTTTCAAACACTGTCAGTGGGCATGTAATTGGTACTGTGTTTTAAAAAGGCAATTTGATAATATCTATCAAAATTCAAAATGTGCATTGTTGGTGACCTAGAAATGCCATTTCTAGTAATTTATCCTACATATACTTATGTATATAGGTATACATATATATCTACATACATATAAAAATGATCATTTAACATGCAATGTTGCTTATAATAGCAAAAATTGGAAACAGCCTCAATTTCCATCAGTAGGGGAATGGTTAAATAAATAATGGTACATTGATACAATGGACTTCTGTACAGCTGCTAAAAAGAGTGAAATGTCTGTCTTTCTATATTTTTATAAAAACGTGTCCAAAATATATTCAGAAACAATAGTAAAACAGTATATGTAATATTATCTTGTATAAAAATACTTGTATGTATTGTATTCTTGGATGTGTATAACAGTTTTAGAAGGATATATATTCAAGGAAGAGTTAACAGTGTTTATCAGTGGGAGGAGGATAGGAGAGATGCTGGTGGGGGAAGAAGTGGCGCTTTAACTTTTAACTTTATGACCTCCTAAACTCTTTTAGTTTTGTTTATAATAAGCATGTATATCTTTAAAATAAAAAAATCCTAAAATCTATAAAATGGTATTGATGTCAGCAAAACAATAGCAGTATCAATAGTGATGGATTTCAGAAACTATTTTAAACAGCACCCCCATGCCCAGTTGTACATGTTGTGTATTCTACAAATCCAGAAGGCACCATTCCCAAAAATAAGCTGCATAGCCATACATGGCTGTGTAAATGTGCTTTAATATAGGCCTTGAAATCCACCACTGTATTTTCTTTTTTAGATCAATAGATGTAAAGTCCTTGATCTTTGCAAGACTCTCTGTTAGGGAAGGCCTAAACAAAATTAAAAGCAAAGCTGAGGCTCAAAGTCAATCTGAAAAACCAAATGGCAAATGAACATGGCATCTCTCCTGAACCAATCTCACAGAACCCACAGATACAAGCTGAAGGTTGAAACTGTTGGTATCTATTATAATGGATGGGATTAGAGACTGAGGAAGAAAAATGAAGGGAGAATGAAATGAGGGGGTCTTGGTTGGGCCAACATGAAGTGTGCCATGAACTGGGGCATAAGGGCTACTTGGCTTTGAGCACCTGTCATTTTATTCATTACCCATCCTAGATTCCTGCTTTACCATTGGAAGAAAGATAGGGTTGACATGGAAGGTCCCTCACCAGCTGACACTACCTTTCCTTCTGCATGCCCTTGCTAAGGGCCATTCAACAGCTGGCTTGAGAACAATATAATTAGGCTTCCCACTTGTGTGTCTTTTTCTCCATTCCTTTCTATTGCAGGTAGCTTCCCTTTGGCCTGTCCTTGCCCTGTCCCAGTGTTGGAGTCATGCTTTCAGATCTGAAGAAGTGGTATAGAACTCTTTGCTTCTGTTCCCTTTGTTCTTCCATACTATCTTTGTCTGCTACTCAGGAGGACAGCTTGGGTACACTGACCTTCAGGGTTCATCTCTGAGTCCAAGGACTCCCCTCAGCTTCTGGAAGCCCTTCTTCCTTGTTAGAAAGCCATTGTTGTCAAACTTACCTCACGTTAGTTGTGGCCAGCATCTTGATTTGATTAATGGATTAAAATCAGAATTGACCAAAATTATCTTTCAGTAATTTTAGTCATTTGGATTCTGACAACTCTGATCTCAATTAGGCTACAGCATTCTTGATAATAAGTTGCTGTGGATAATGAAAGTTGTAGTTGGTTAGTGCCTCTAATTACCCCCATAATTCAGATGACAATTGGTACAGAATGACTTTTGCCATTGGGCAAAGAAATCAGAATGTCATCCTCCTCTGGTCATGCCACAGGCAATGGGTATATTCTCCAAGTTCATCAGGGCTCAGGCTATAGTGTGTTAGCCCATCATAATTTTTCTTTGTAAGTCTAAAAAGACGAGAAAAGGAGTCAGGAACCTGAATAAGCCAGATCCGTAAAGGGGAAACATTAAAATACTTTTCATCTGAATTAATGCCCTGCTGGTGGTATCTTTCTGTAGCTATCTAGGGATAAAGTCCAACCAGAATAATAATAATTAAAAAAAATCCCAATCGAGCCTCCAAACATCCTATCTTCATCAGAAACTTGGCAGCATCATTCTGGGGTGGTTTTTTTTTTTTTTTTTTTTTTTTTTTTTTTTGTTGCACTATTGGGAAGCAGAGGCTTGGAACTGTACAGTTCTATAGCTTTCTTGCCCAAGCTAGGATTCCAGGATAAAGATAGTCTGATATTTGTCCCCTTTGGTTTTGTATACTTGATTTATTTCTTCATATTGTATTTTCCCTTTCTGAAGGTTTAATTGATGTGCCAACACAGCAGTAGACAACAGTCTTCTGATGACAATCTTTTTGCAAGTGGTGGGAGGGAGTGGAAAAAAATGGAAAAGATACAGAAGGGTGGGGTGAATGGGCATTGTGGAGGTAAGGATTACCATTCGGCAGAGCAGCCTGTGGGAAGCACTGGAGGTTTCGATGTCTCTAGACGCTTCAACAGAATGTCTTGGGCCTGGGGTCCCCCTTCCCTACTATTGTGAGGGAATCTAAGGATTGGGGCTAGGACCAGGAACACCCACCTTCAACACTTGATCTGGATCTCTTCCTGCTTTTATCAGGGACTTACTAGACCCTTCCTACTGTAATGGAGGTCTTGAGAGTTTACTCGTATGTGGTGTGTAACAACCTTCCTTTTTACAAATGGTGGCAACTGGGTGCATAAAAAAATGCTGTTTCCCAGGTCGATGTTCATGTTAGTTATAAGGAGAGAAAGGCACCAGTATGGAATATGGAACCATTTTTGAGGGCTCATTATTTGGGGTTATGATAAGTAACAGGGCATTTGATCCTCTCTGATGAGATGAAGGCGGTGGTTTCTGGTAGGTTGTGAGAATATTGCTAGGAAAAGGAGGTGCGGTAATGATTCTGTAAGAGAAATCAGGGGATAGAAACAATGAATGAACTCCAATTTGAAATGTTCCTAGATACTCTTCAGAGGACATTCTTTGTTGTAAAGCTCGCAGTTGGAGCACAAACTGTTATAAATGGCTCAGTATCATGGTCTTAAGAATAAGCATAAAAATGTTTCTTGCCCGTACAAATGTTTTCTCAACCACAGAGGTGGTTGTAGGAAAGTGGACAAAATTGATACTTTTTCCATCGGGCTGGTAAAAAATAAAAAGGTAAATAAAGTAGGTTTGCATATAAGGACTTATTTCCAAGGCTATGCTAAGGTATCCTTTTTTAAGGGAGGTGGGACTGGGATGGAGGGTCACAGTATCCAAAGACAAGAATAGTAAATCCAAATATAGTTTCCTCTTAATTGTGCCCCGTGTCTTTGGCCTTGAAGGGCAGAAACTCAGAATTGGTCCAGTGATGCTTTATCAGTCATAAAGATTTAATTACAATCCCTGTTTGACCAGGATTATAATGTAAGGCCCAGTTAGTATTTACTGGGATTCTCGCTCATCGCCCCTCACTTTCTCCCCTTCCCGCCCACCTTCCTTTAGCCCCCCCCCCCCATTAAAAGGATGACCAGTTTTGAATTATGGTAATAGCTGCACTCTTGGTTTAGGACTAACCTCCCTGAAATTTTCAGGACCACTAATTTGTGGTTACTCCAGTGCTAGAATGAACTTGGCGCTCTGGCCTTTAGACTAGCAATGCAGTAAAAGTTTAAAGCGAAGACTGCCTCAGAGCCAAAAGAAGAGAGGAGATTGAAACCTAAAGGTTATCCTGAAATGCACTTTACTGTTATCTATGAGAACAAATGAGTTAAAAAAATTTCAAATACCAGAATACCCTACAGGGAGGAGATATAACTATTAAAGGGCTGTTATAGCTGCAATAAATGTAGGAACAATAAAAATAAATTGATGAAGTAAATGTCAGCGCTGTTCCCCTGAGCTGCCCCCACACCTTTGTCCAAAAGTAGAACATCTCCAATTACAGAGGGTGGAAACAGCCTTCAATGACAATATGACAAGGACAGAACACAGAACGCTGGCACAGAGAACACAATTATGCACAGCCTTGAAAAATTGTATCATAGCACAATGCATGGGAGAAATCAATTAATGATGCAAGGCTTCTCCACTGCTGTCTAATAATCCTAGAAAGGAAAGGAGGGGGAAAGAAAAACCCATACATCCAGCACATCAAAAAGGTGACCCGTAAGTGGAAGTCTACATAATACCAGAGGTCAGTCTTCAGAGTTTATAGCATCTGAAATACTCTTTTTTTCTTCTTAATTTTTTTCCCCCTTAAAAAAAATCTAACAGACTTAAGGAGGCATTTAAGTAGAAGTCACTTCTTCTCTGGTTATATAGCCTTGCAAAAGAGAGTTCTTTGGTGGAAGGGGCAGGGATGAGCAAAGCGTATGGCTGTCGTTGCAAGCCCAGCACCTGAAAGGGAAAAAAAGACAAAAGTTAGGCATAAACATGGTGGAAGGTAGAAGGTGATTTATCTTGTGCAATTTACAACAGGTGCTAAACATTACGAAAACCAGAGCTATTAAGCAATCAAATTAAGCTATAATTATAACCGAAGAAAACTGTACAGGAATTCTAATTAATTCAAATCTGAACATGTCCAAGAGGAATGCTCCAGCAACCCCACTTCTGAATAAAACAAAACAAAAATAACCCTTGGATAATGCCTTCAGATTGCACAGGAAATTAAGAAATACTTCTCGACCAGAATATTCCAGGCATTCCTTATTAAATGGTGAGAGAAATTCCCTGCAATGCCTGAGCACTTGGCTTTTCAGGTACACACCGTATAAAGCATGTAGTTGGGGGGCCCGTAACTCGGCAGGATTTCAAGACGGAGTGGACCAAGGGGATTCCACTGTACATATAAGTACTTCAAAGGGTCTGAAGGGTTAGCTCATTCTTCTCTTCTTTGAAGCCTTCTCCCAGGGCATGTGAGCCTTCTAAAGAGCTCTTCACACTCTCGTTCTATTTTTTATTTTTTTGTGTCTTTTGGACCAATTCCCTTTTCTTTCCAGCCACTCCTCTTTCAGTCCTCAATTCCAGTCTTTCCACCTGACTTGAGCTTTCTGCTTTTCTTCCACCCCAGGGAGCCCTGGGATGTCAGAAGACCACGACAGCGTTTTCTCTTGGATGTGCCTGTTCCATTAAGTCACAGATGTTATGGGAAGAAGTAGATGTTTAGATATTTGAATAAGATTTTTAACCCAAAGACTGAACCATTTGGTTAGGGTCCCTATTTCCCTAATTCATGATTCTTTAATTTTAATAATTGAAGAATAGGAACTAAAAAACCAACAGCAATGACATCTAACATTTATCAAAAGCTTATCATGTACAAGGTATTGTGTGGAATTCTTTACCTGTATTATCTCAATTAATTCTCTCATCCACTCTATGAAGGAGGCACTCTTATAATACACATATTATAGAAAAAGAGTCAGGACCCACTGTTGGCTTTTAACTTGACTACCCTGTTTCCCTGAAAATAAGCCCTGGCCGGACAATCAGCTCTAATGAGTCTTTTGGAGCAAAGATTCATATAAAACCCGGTCTTATATTATATTATATAAGACCGGGTCTTATATTATAGTAAAATAAGACCATATCTTTTTTTTTTTTTTTTTTTTAAAATAAGACCATATCTTATATTAATTTTTGCTTCAAAAGATGCATTAGAGCTGATTGTCCGGCTAGGGCTTATTTTCGGGGAAACACGGTATAAAACAAAGACCGCTTTTTATTCCAGTGATGCTCTTATATTTCTAAATAACACAAATTCTCTTTGGTGTTTACTCTCTCAGGTTAAAGTCGTGGGGAGTGTGGGTAGAGGGAAATTGCTTTTCTCTGGATGAGTTTCCCTTCTGGACTGAGTGCAGCTTGGCCCCTGTCCTTAGCACAGGTTTGCCTGCCATTTTGAATATTCACTTCTGAACACATTCTTGACTTTTGCTTTGACTATGCTTCCATTCACATTACAATGTGGTGGTTGGGGGCAAATATGTGTGAAGAAACACTGAATTTGCGCATCCTGTTGAATTCATAGCATTTTTATCCATTATCAGAGTTTATGTTCTCATAGCACTCTCCACGTTGACTGCTAAAAGTGTTGAGCAAGGCTATGTAGATAGTTTTCTTCTGTGGTCTGTCTGGGTCCCTCAGAGCTTCCCTCTCCCTTTGATTCATGGGGTAAGGGAGAGGGTTAGTTGCTTTCTGGTGTGTCAAGATTAGTCCATAAATGTTTGCTGGAAGCAATTCTAATAATAGCACTGTGAATAAATTCTAATTCCCATGGATAGATGAGAAAACCAAGAATTAGAGAGTTAGAAATTTAACCAAGGTCACTTTGCCAGTTATGTAGTAGACCCAAGAAATGAGCTATAGTGAATGCAACATGTTCTTTCGTGGGCCACCCCACCTATGCACGCAAATGGACACCCACACCTACCCTTCTCTGCCTGTGCAGCACCTTGCAGGAGATACAGGACTCCATGTGGACACCCTTCCCCATTTGCTTTAGAGGGTATCTGCCAAACCTTGGACTGAGGGGAGTGCAGAAACTGCGCCAGGCTCACTGCAGGGAAGTTTATGCCAAAACAATGGTTTTTGTGTAGGGTACAAGGTAGTGAGGACTTCCAGCCTGGAGACTACCAAAGGGCAGCTTCGGGATTCACTGACTTAGCACAGAGCTGGGCGCACAGTAGCCCTTCAATCGAAAGTAGACAGTGTTATTATTACAGCTGGGAGACATGAAGATACCTGCTGTCATGGAAATATGTACTAGCTGGGCAAAAGCTAAACTATGCATACATTCAAAAAGATAAATAATAATCTTTAATATTCATTAAATAATGATTATGTGTCGAAGCCGTCGCATACATGCCATTTGATTCTTCCCATAACCCAGTGAGTTTGATACAATTACTGTCCCCAACCCAAGGCTGAGGAAACTGGGGCTTAGAGAAATTCAGTGACTTGCTCCAAGGTCTCACGGCTAGTGCAAGGCAGAACTGAGATTCTAACTCAGGCAGGGGGACCAGGAGCCTGGCTCCTAAGCAATGAGCTACTATGGCTGTCACACGCCCGTAATGCAGGAGCGGCTCCGAAAGGCAGAGTGTGAGAAGCTGACTGGGAAAGGGCAGTGGGCCTTGGGTGGGGGAGGTTAGGAAGAGTTCTCTGGACTAGCTTAATGGAGGAAGAAGGTCTTTCCAGCTGGGCCCCGCAGGTAAGTGTGATTTGGGAAAGAAGTGAATGTTGGAGGAGGAGGGAGACGCCTAGGATCAAATGGTGTGAGCAGAGGGCAACAGACCCATGGCATGAGTGCCATTGGTCTCCTTTCACCTGCCTGTCAGGATTCAGCTTGCACACTACCTCAGGCTGGGGCAGGTGCCCCTCACCCTTAGTGTGACCTTGGCCTTAAGGTATTCTCCTGAGCTTGCTGCTACTGTGGGGTTGGCAGGTGCCCTTGGGGTCTCCCAGGCATCTTTTGGCCATCTGCATCATGGGCTGAGGCGTAATCGATGCTTTCTATGCTTTGGAAGGTGTGGGCAAAGGACTGCAGTGGCCTGTTGTCCTGACAAGTTCTGCTTGGCAGTTTGGCCTCATGGGACTATGCCCAGCCTGCCCTCTACCCCTCTGGTGTTCTGTCCTCCCCAGGAGGAGCTTCTGGAGTTGGGGAGGCCCTGGCATTCCTTATGCCTGCACTCTGCTTCCAGCTTTTGAAATCCTTCCCAGTTTTGCTCAAGTACTCTGCATCCAGCCTGTGGGTTGAGGCTAATTTTGACCTCACACAGTGAAACTTTCTTCTAAACTGGCCTAGAAGGTGACCCAGGGACAGCTCCAGGGGTGTGGCTGGAGCTGGGGAATGGGCAAACCAGTATGGCAGCCACCTAGGGGACCTGTGTCCTGCTCGCTCTCTCTGTAAAGTTGGACCACAAGTCCTTTGTGGGCGCATAGCATGGTGGTAGTGAGCTCTGGCTCTGGGATTTGACTTTCTGGATTTAAATCCCAGGTCTCTCATCACCAAGAGTGTGGCCCTGGACAAGGTACTTAACAGTCCGTTCTTGAGTTTCCTCATTGTACAATGGCTGTTGTGAGGGGTAAATGGAAAAATACGTGGAAAATACTTAGAAGAGCATCTGGCACATGGTAATGCTCAGTAAATGGTAGTTATTGTTGTGTACTCTTTAGAATCTTGGAATCTTGTTCTACCTGCCCATTTCACTGATGAGGTATCTGAGGCCCAGACAGGTTGTTTACCTGCTTAAGGTCACCTACCTGGTCTCAGAACCAGGGCCTGGCTTCAGCAGTACTAGACTCCTAAGCTAGGGCTTGTGCCACATAGTCAACGACCTGGGGTTGCGTCTGTTTCTCAAAGTGTTACGAAGTATGTTAACAATAGCTTCCTGGGGCCCAACCTGGATCCATGAAAATAGAATTTCTGGAGTGGTTCCTGAGAATCTGTATTTTAGCCAAGAACATACCCTTCCCACCCCTACCTTCTACCTCCCATTTGATTCTCTGTACTCTGAAGCTTGAGAACTGACAGCTTAATTTGGTCAACATATAAAAGAATCGATTGAAGCAAATTTTCCAAGGTTTTCAATCAGCCTGAGTTTTTGTCCTGCCTCCTGTGTGCTGCCCCCATCAGCCTGGCCTCAGGGAGCTTACAGAGCTGTTGGTCACCATCTGGGAAGGGGCATGCTGGTGAGAAATAGGGAAGGTCAGTTAGGGTTTAAGTGGTCAGGGGGAAGCCAAGATGATTGGGGACACTGACTTTCAGAGGGCAGTGAGCGGAGGGTTAGGAAGTGCTTTAGGAGAGTGAGGCATTTGCAGACTGGGGAGACTTGAGTAAGCAAAGGTATGTCAGCCAGAGACCCCTGGGAAATGGAGCTGCTGGGCATGGGGTGGGAGGACGGTGTGACTTACCAGCTACCAAGATGTCTACCTCCTTCTTTTGATACTGTCAGGCTGCTCTTTTGTGATTAAACAAACACCTTCCCTCCAAAGCTGCTGTTGATTTGATTTCATGTGGTTACGTTATTTTTATTTTTGGGGTGGCTGTGGGAGGGCTGCTTGCCCCTTGATATTCTTTGTTCCCACAAGCCCTCAGGGACAGCAGAGGCCAGCATGGACAGGGTGTGCCTGCAGCCATGTGGAGCAGCAGGCAGGCAGAGCAGGAGGGCAGTGGTCTGGCCTGGGCAGCATGGCCTCTGTGGTACTGAGCAGGGTGCCATCTCCCTCCCGCATTTGCTCCCTGGTTACCCATTGTCTGCTTGAAAGGGGTGAGGTGGGCTGACCTTCATGGCAGATGTGAAGACGAGAGTGCACTGGTTCCTGTCACTGCAGGTTACGTAGATTTATCTGTGCTGCTTTATATCCATTCTGGAAACTGGCAGGGTATAAGTTAGAAATAAATAACAATAGATTTATAAGCATTTTCCAAGTTTCTACCATATTCAGGGGTGGCAGTGGAAGTGACTCTCTTAGCCCTTTAAGTCAGAGGTCAAGGTGTGAGTGAGGATATAGACCAAATAGCTGCTGCCATCCTTCGGGTCTTTCCCACTGAGCAGAGTCTCCCAGCCAGACATCTTGATGAAAGAGGGGACATGAGATAATTGCTAATATTCCCAAGTGCTGACTGTAGACCATTTGCTGTGATAAGCCCTTTACGTGGATTAACCCTTCAAGGTGGGTCCCAGTATCAACATTTTCCAGATAAGAAAACTGAGGCCCAGCAAGAGTAAGTCCGTCATCCAAGGACGCACCTGTGAGTGGTAGATTGTAACAGGAACCTAGGCACCTGGCTCCAGAGGTTACACTCAGAGCCCAGCCCCAGAACACCTGTCCCATTTGCTTGGCGGGAGAAAGGACTCTGTGTTTAGTACTCATTGGAGAGACAGCTGATGTGCTTTGCTCTGTTTTATTCAGAGGTGGGCTGGCGTCAGCATTGTTTGTGTTGGGCAGACTGGCAGTTCCTGGAGGGCAGGGCTGGTGGCTGGTTGCATAGCTCTGCCAAGGGTCCAGCACCTTGACCTTGGGTTTTCTGTGCCTTTGGCTGTGGATGGTCAAGTGCAGCCATTGTTGGCAGAAATCCTCTGCTCAGCTTTGATGGAGAACTACCTCTTCAAGACTAGCAAGCTTTCCCCTTCTCTCATGCTTTTTGCCCACTATGTTTAGCATCAGTCAATGGCCCTTGCCTGTCACAATTAACTACAGGGTATTTGCTTTATGGTGATTTTCTGTTTTTATTATTTCTCCCACATTTATTAATTAGAATTCTACTGTAAGAAATAGATCCCACTTTCCCTGAATCATCTACGTTTTTATTTATATTGTCTTGACTCATGGATATTTATTGTGTTAAATCCATAGAGCATCTTTAAATCCCATTGCTATCGTTGTGAATTCAGCCTTGTCTCATTTCTTTTCTTGTCTTTTTTTTTTTTTTTATTAGTTTCAGGTGCACAAGACAAGGTACTACTTAGACGTTTCATTTCTTTCCTGGATCACTACAACAGCCTTCTAACTGGTCTCCTTGCCTCCAGCCTCCTCCTTTTCCAGCCAGACTTTACACACACCTGAGGCAATGCCAATTGGACATGTTACCACCCTTCAGTTGCTCTCTTTTGCTCATAAGCTCCTTTGAATGGTAATATAATGACAGCTAACATTTGTTGAATATTTACTAAGTGCTTTACATGTATATTCTCATTGAATCCTCACAGTACTTGGAAGGGTTAGGTCGGGTCACCCTCAGTATAGCAGCAGCAGCATCTCCCTGGTGCAGATGAAGAAACTGAGGCACATTTGAAAAGACTTCCAAGGGTGAGCAAGCTGAGGCCACTGGCAATGGTGGGCAGGGGAGTTCTGTGGCCCCTCACCTGGTCGTGGATTAAGGGATTCGGCAACTTCCCCAGGGTTGCTGAGCTCATAATGTTGAGCTCATACTCTCAGCCACAAATCATCCCCTGTTCATTAGGCCCTTAATGATATGACCTTGGCTGTTTCTCCAGCCACATTTCACCAGCCCTGGCATTCATGGACAGTACTTGTAGCAGAAGTAGGATTTCTCACCCAATGTTGCTGAGGGTCCAGATGACATTTTGGCTACAGTGATGGTAGGGACATTAGTGGCAGCAGAAGGAATGGTTTTCTAAGAAGCGAATTGTATTAATAGTGGCCAACTCTCCTATGACTGTACATAGTCTAGTAGTTCAGTATCATCAAGGCCTTGTGAGTTTTTTGCCTACCTGACCATATCTGGACTGCCCTCCCAGGGGTTTATTGCTTGTTTTGTTTCTTCTTTACCACTCAGGGTAAGATAAATCTCCTCTGCAAAGGTCTTCCTGAGGGCCCAGTTTGGCATGGTGTCTCTGTCATCAAAATTCTTCACTGGGCCAATAGCATATTGGTTCTACTTTGGGTCTATTTGACCTAGGGCTATAAGAACTTGTAGTCAAGGTTCAGGTATTTTAATTTGTTACAAGCCTTCCCTGCCTGGAAAGTTGCCTTCTGTATATTATGTGCTCAATTTGAGGATCCACCAATTGATAACTAGATATCAGACGAAAAGAGTAATGACTCTAATGCAAGTTAATATAGGCTCCAAATCCATTATCTAAAACACTTTCTTCCATTTATGTTTTGGAATACAGAATTTTTCAGATTTTAGCAAGATATTATGGTTTATATCCAATATAATTTATAAAACCCCCAGTGGAGTCTGTGGCTGTGTTCCATAATCAAAGATACTGATAGTTTTGTTGTAAAATGTATGAATATTCTAAGTGAGGTAAACAAAAAAATTTTAAATAGCCTTAGGACAAGTTTTACCATCAAATGAGTTCCAATTTTTCCCCCTATTTTAAAGATTGTTTCTATTTTGGAATTGCAGATAAAAGATTGTGCATTGGCAGTAAGGTATTAATAGATGACATAAAGAAGCACCAACATTTGAAAAAGACTTCCAAGGGTGAGCAAGCTGAGGCCACTGGCAATGGTGGGCAGGGGAGTTCTGTGGCCCCTCACCTGGTCGTGGATTAAGACCCGATGTTCCAGGAAGAAGAGGCAAGTTAGGAGCAATTATAGTTGTCCAGGGGCGGCATCCCAAGGGCCCGACTTGGGTGCTGGTGATACAATGGAGAAAAAACACTTGATGTGAAATGTTACAAAAAAAGGAGCCACAGAACTTGAGGGGCTGTTGAATCAGATGTTCCCAGACTTTGTACTTTAGGGTTTGGGAGAGTGTTGATGTTGTTAATGGCACCAGAGGAGGGGAGAGAGAGTCTGAGCAGACTATGGCTGCATCGGAGCATGTGGAAGGCACTTGTAGCCCATCCAGGTGGACATAACTTTTCAGAATAAAAGAGAAAATGAGTATGAAATTCCTTCTAAAGTGATACGTGGTAGGCATATACTTGGTATGGTCATCGATCATTCTATTATGATTATTACCACTCTGTTGTTTTACAAGTATCCTCATCACTAGCCTGCCGTCCCCTGCTGTCCAAGGCCAGGCCCATTCTCAGACCAGCCTTCTCCCATCTGATCTGCTCCCAGGTCTCCCAGAAATCGGTCACATGTGCTCTGTTGGTTTGTACTGTCAAACTGTAAATGGCCACTTATTTATTGAAAAACAACAGGCTTTGCCTCAGAGTAGGTGTTTGAAGCCCATGTTTCATCTGGGGGTGCAGGTTTCCTAGCTGGATTATGGACCCTGGGAAATAGAGGACTGAGTGGATATAGTGTCAGGCTTGAGTAGGTCATAAAGTTCATGGTTGGGCTTTTACAATAGAATCTAGAGCTGGGAACAGTCAAGAAAGGTAAATTTACCCTCTCCTTCTCCTGCCAAGATTAAAATAGCTCTTGGCCGGCAATCCCTGGTCAAAATGACCATCCTCATAGCTAACCAGAAGTTCTTTTCACAGCTCACCTGCAGGGCTGCCTCAGGCTGGCAGGATGGGTTCAGTGGGCCAGGTGGGTGGCTTTCCTCTTGGGGCTTTTCCTCCCACCTGGCTCAAGCTTCCACCTGACACCTCGATATTCCTTTCTTTGGGTCGGAGATACCATTTCTAAAGTTCACATTGCATCTGCCCTCAGCTCGCCTTGGTTTCACTAGGAAGAAATGGAAATACAATCTCAATTCCAAGATCTGAGTTGGGAAGCAACTATGGACATGATTGGATTTATATTCAATCATGTATTGAATACAAACTCTGTATTCCTCTCATCTCTCCCTTTCCAAGTTCCCACTTTTCACCTCTGCTCCCACCTTTCCACTCTTGATTTCATTACAATCTGGGCTCGTGACTTTCCAAGTCCAAGGGGATCCTGTGCCTTTTTGGTTAACTTGACCTTTCTCTGGTATTGGCCACTCTTGGCTACTCCCTCCCTCTGGAAAGTCTCCTCCATTGACTCCTGTGACTACTCTCTTGGGCTCTGGGCAAATTATTTAGCCTCTGTGAATCTTGATTGGCCCAGTGTACAATGGGGACAGTTGTAATACAGCACAGAGCTGTGAAGAACAAATGATATAATGTGGTGTTGCCCCAAATGAGGCTGTGGGTACCATTATAGATAATGTTTGGTGAACAGTTCATTGAACATTATAGTAATATATTTTACTCCAATGTGTTTTACCAAAAAATAGCACATCAAACCCATGATTGTATTATACTGCTATGAGATTTTTCTCTGAAAATAATAAATAAATAAATAGATTGAAAGTAAAACATTTAGCAAATGGTACTATAAGTGCACACAGATATGACCAAAAGTGTAAAGGTTGTACCTGGGTAGTAGAAATTTGAAAAATACTGAGACAACATATATAGAGGCACTAGCAAGGTGACTGGCATGTAGTAAATGCTAGTTGTTAATGAATTATTATGATCTACTTTCCAACCATGTTTTATTCTGTCTTTGCTGGGTCCTCTTTCTCATTCTGCCCTTTAAACATACACTGTCATGCACAGTATACGTATGTAGGATGTGAAAAAGAGAGAGAGAGAGAGAGAGAGAGAGAGAGAGAGAGAGAGAGAGAGAGAGAAACACTATAAATATACAGTATATATATGTGCGTATATATATAATCTCTATATGTGATATATATACATATATAGTATATATTGTATATATGTATATATAATATATACGTATTGTATATTACATATATGTATTACATATAATATATGTATATCGTGTTTCCCCGAAAATAAGACCTAGCCAGACAATCAGCTCTAATGCGTCTTTTGGAGCAAAAATTAATATGAGACCCTGTATTATATTGTATTGTATTATATTATATTATGTTAGACTGGGTCTTAATTTTTGCTCCAAAAGACACATTAGAGCTGATTGTTTGGGTAGGTCTTATTTTTGGGGAAATGATATATACACATATATTATATATACATGTATATATATAATATATATGTATAAAATATATATGTGTATATATACACACATATACAGAGTAGTATATATATATACATACATATATATATACATATATATGTATGTATATATATATACATATATATGTATGTATATATATATACATATATATGTATATATATATATATATATATATATATATATATATATATATATATATGGAGAGAGAGAGAGAGAAACTCACTAACTACTCTGGTTTCATCCCAAGGATTCTAGAGCTAATTGTGTCTAATGAATGATCCTGACCCCCCAACCTATATTGACTTTCTGGAGAGGGAAGATGAGCATAAACTGAAATAAAGGAAAGCATTGTTTGTAGAGAAACACCTAAAGATTTTCAGTGTTGGTCACCAATGTGACCCACTGGAAATTCCCCATTGTGGCCTTCTCTATTGCCCACCAGCTGCTAGTACCCTCCAGGGGCCTGGTGGTCAGCCCTTCGGGGGATAGAATTGCTGCGTGGAAATAAAACAGTGGCAGCCAGGTATGGGACAGATCTCTCCAGGAGACTCCAGAATTTTTGGCTCTCACCAAGGCCCCACCCTGTCCTCACCTCACAGCAGCTGGGTGTTCTGGAGACCTGGGTGTGGCCAGTTCCTTGCTTTCCCAGTGGGTTGAGTCAGGACCTAGATTCTCCTGAGGCTGGCTCTGAGGAACTTGTACAAATGCACATTGATTTTCCATCAGAACTATTGGAATGTGTTCTGAGCCACATCTGCAAATGTTCAGTATATTTTAAATATCTATGACCATGTCCTATAAGCAGACTGAATGTCCCCTAAACTTTTCTGGAGCAGCTCAGTTGATCTCTCAAAGGCTATCCCCCCTCCAAAGAAAATTGGAGAGCTTCAGGTCCTGGGGTCACATTAGGATTCAACTCTAGACCCTGTGCTGTGTCCCACATAGGCTTGTATCAGAGTTTTTAATGCATGTAGGACAGTCAAAGAAATATACTAAAATGTGTTATTCTATTGGGGGTTTAAATCTACCTAATCCAAAGGGCTGATTTAAGGGTGATTGCAATTCTGTTGATAGCGTATTTTATGAAATGAGAGGTGGAGTGAGTTGAGTAGAAAATCTACAAACTTCCTCATCTTGGCATTCCAATCTCCTCCTTCCCTCTCTTCCTCCCGCCCTCCCTTCATCCATCCATCCATCCATCCATCCATCCATCCATCCATCCATCCAACCAATCAACCAACTAACCAGCTCAGAATCTATTTCTGGAATCCAAGCTAGAGGAGGGTTTTGGCTGGGAGAGATATCCTCTCTAGAATTCTCTCTCAGAGTTCTTGAAGAAACCCTGCAGCAGATAATTTTCCTGCCCTCCTTATCAAAGAGAAAGATTTCATTTGGTCTTTTATAAATGGGTGCTGTCTAGTAGTCAAATCTGCTAGGGGACTGGGGTGTGGGAGCACATTTGAGAGTTTCTTGTTGATAAATATCACATGGAAATAGAGTTCTGCAAGCATAAGCCAACTCCTGAAAAATGGGTCCCTTAATGTCCTCTCAATGAGACCAGCTACATGACAGGTAGCCTGGGGAGCTAAAATACTGGTGAGAAATTGAAGCCATAGATCTGTCTCAGAGTGCGGCCTCATCAGCTGCGATTGTTAAGTGTTAAGTTGAAGACTCTGTGCTTTCTATTCTTGCTTGTGTGTGATGGACGGCAGCTCTGGAATCAGCCAGCACAGGAAAGGCTGGTGGTAGGTTCTGCTGATGCCAGATGCTAACTTTATATACATATGTCCTTGGCATTCACTGGGGTTGAGATACCCATGAGGGCCAGTGATTGCACCAGCCAGGATCCAACCAGGAAAATAGGAACCATGTGAGATATTACACACAGAGGAGATTTAATGCAGAGAATTGGTTACAAAGTTGTTGGAAGGAAGGGCTGTATGGTAGGAGCAAACGAGAATAGATAGGGAGGTTGAAGGAGCAGAAGAAAGCAGAGGCAAAACCCAGAGTTTAGGAAGCTGCTACTGCCCCTGGACTGGCACCGTGTCTGTGTTGCTGGAACTGCTGAGGAGGTGCTGCTGCCACCCTCCCTGGCAGCTGGAATCAGGAATGACTGTATCCCACTGCCGCTATGGCAACTGCCAGCTAGTGCCAGGGCTGCCTCTGATATCCAAGAAAAAGCAGAAAGCCTTTCTCTTTCTTCCACCTTCTGAACTCCTAGTCGTGCCTCCCTTTGGCAGAACCTAACCAGAAGCTGCTAGAGAGTATGCGAAGTGTAATTTGCAGACTCTCACCTCCAGTGGTAAGGAGGAGAGTATAGATGGGCCTTTGTGGAACTGGAAGGATTGGATAAATAAATAACAGAGTTCTTGTGATTAAGGTGCAGAAACTAAGAGATAAGTTCCTAACGTGGCTCAATGACTAGGGCACATTGAAGATTTAAAATCCATTGTGCCCTGAGTATGGTTTTTTTTTTCCTCTTCTCCTACAATTCTCTGGAGAAAAGAAGTTAGAGTTGGAAGGTGATCAATATTCTACCCAGGGCAGAAATGTCTTCTGTAGCATTTGGAAGCACAGGAAGATGGCCCTATAAATATTGTTTGAACATTTTCAGTGACAGGAAGCTTGCTGCCTCAGTGGAGCAGCCAGTTCATTTCACAGCTAGTCTAATTATTGGCAAGCATTTTGTTGAGCTGAAACCTGTCTTCAAGGAACTTCAGGCCCTGGTCCTTGTTCTGTATACCACAGGAGATTTCTTTGTGCCACCTCCTCTTTACTTTGGTTGCCACTGTGTGTTATACGAGCTTTGGATTCTATGTTAATCTAATCAGGAGTTGGTTTGTCCATGAATATCAGGACCCCACCCTCTACCCCCAATCCCAAAGAAAAGTGGCTTAAAATTTAGTATCTGGGGGAAGCAGTACAGGGTAAGTTGGGGACTCTGCTCTATCGAGTCCTCAGGGGCCCAGGCTCCTTCCACGTTTCTACTGTGCCATCCCCAAAGAATAGCCATCATCCTCATGGTCCAAGATGGAGCTTTAGCCCTCACATCCTTGTTCCAAGCAGTAGGGTGGGGTGGTGGTGAGTGCAAGGCTAGTTCTTTCTCCAGGAAGTGTTTTGAAAGCTACCATTGGACCCTTCCACTTAAATTTGATTGGCCAGAACTTG
Source organism: Rhinolophus hipposideros (assembly GCF_964194185.1). Lineage (NCBI taxonomy): Eukaryota > Metazoa > Chordata > Mammalia > Chiroptera > Rhinolophidae > Rhinolophus > Rhinolophus hipposideros. The sequence continues at coordinate 34,877,163 of NC_138058.1, forward strand.
GTCTCGTGGTCAAAATCTAGCTGCAAAGGAACGCTGGGAAATGTAATCTTTATCTGGACAGCTAAGTGCCCAGTCAGAACTTTTGTGACTATGGAAGAGCAGACAGTAGCTATTGGAGTACTCAGTGGAGAGCAAGCACTCTAGCAACCGTGTCAAGTTTTTGGATTAACACAGGTCAACCAATGTGCTAGGCCAGTGCTCACATTTAATGTGATGTTGATCTCCTGGGGAGTTTGTTAACTGCAGATGCCGATTGAATAGATCTCATTGGGGCCTGGGATTCTGCATTTCTATCTGGCTCCCAGCTGATACCAGTGTTGCTGAACCAAGGATCATAGTGACCACCAAGGCTGGACTCTGGAATACAGTGCTGAACAAGGTGGACAAAGGCTTATATCGCATCCCATAAGTGGAGTTGAATCCCAGCCTTTTTACTGGAAACTTACCTTTTCGAAATGCAGTGAGATTAAAAGAGCCTGGCTCCCTGGAGGCTCTTAAATGTAGCTTCCCTCCTGCTTTCGGAGAGGCTTCCCCACCTCTCTTTTAGGAGTGTTCTGATTTGGCCAGATGACATGAGCTGCTCAAATCCTGTGTGTCAGCCACACACTCCAGGAAAACCAAGCAGTGGGGGTGGGGTATCCTGAGGGCCAGGTGGGATCTTCGGTGATTGTGGACAGAGAGGGTCCACTGGGCTCTGAAAACAACAGAAAGGAAGCTTCAGGCTGGGCATGGGGCAGTACAGCAGAGACTGCTTCCTCCTGTGCCAGGGAGGACCAAGGCCTGAAAGAAACAAGGCTGCCACCGTGGGCCTGCCCAACTCCCCATCTGCTTGGGGAGAAAAAGGACACGGAGCAGAGGCAGGAATTCAGGCAATTAATCCTTTATTTAAAGAATAATAAACAGCCAGATTTTACATACTGAAAGAGGGAACAAGGTAAAAGGGGTTAAAAACTAAAAAGCAAGGACGGCAGACACCAATTAACACAATGCTAATTGACAATTTCCCCAAGCTTCCATGAAACACGCCAGGCCGATTTCCCCAATTGCTAATTAAATCAAACCGCACACACAATACTAATTTCCCTAACTTAGGGAACTCAGTAGACAAATCAAATGAGAAACTCACTTAAACATTTTGTCAAAGTATGGGAAGAAGGATGAATGAAATCTTAACATGAATAAACTTTGGCTCCACGTAAGTTTGTTAAAGTTCTGGCATGTTTAAGGAAGTCTTGAAATATCCCATATCTCCATTCTCCTCACAATTTCATAAATGCGCTTTGCTAATCACAAAATAATACACAGCAGTCCTCTTAAACGTACATTCTCTCCCTCCGGTGAAGGGTACCCAGTGCATCATGAAGTGACATGTAAATTGCACCATTTAAAAATTATAAAATACCTACTTAATTACAATTAAAAACAAAGGAATAACTTTTCTTTAAAATAGTCCCTGAGGTTCTTGGAGCTGGAGTCTGGCTTTGTGAAAAAGAAAAGCCAGTCACTTAATCACGTAGCTGAGTGTTGAGGCAGCTTTGCCTTGGCTGGCACTCTCGCAGTCTGCCCCTCCCTCTGGCCCTGCACACATGCTTGCTCTGATCCACCCCAGGGGCCTCAGCACCCCCTCTTCTACCTGCCCCCACTGCAGGCTGCTCTGAAGTGGCCCCTTTACCCCCTGAGCCACACTCAGGCCCACGAGAAGCATCCCCATTGAATTATAGCCCCACAGACGGGATGGATCTTTGAGGTCATCTATCTAATTCCCTCATTTTACTATGGAGGAAATTCACACCGAGAGATGCGGATGTGCCAAAGATCCAACAGCTGGTTTGGGGCCTCCAGGTTTTTAAAAATTATGCAAGAAATATATGATTATCTTAATAATCATAGCTAACGCTTACGTAGTGTTTATTACGTGCCAGCCACTGGTGGAAGCACTCTATAAAATGAGTCCAATTGATCCTCACAGTGATCCTGAGAGGTTAGTATCACCATTTCCCCATTTTACAGGTAAAGAAACTGAGGTACTGGAAGGTTAGATACCTTACCCAACGTCACATCCCTAAGTGGCAGAACTAGATATGACTCCAGGAAGACTGATGGGCTCCAGGTGTGCGCTCATAGCCACTTTATTAATCTGCTCCTTGATAGACTATTTAGAAAATATACATAGAAATAAAGTAGGAAATGAGAAGTAAACATCACCTATAGTCACACTACCCAGACAGATAGAACCATTACTGGAATTTTGAATATAATCTAGTATAATTTGTCTTCCTTCTTACATATTAAAAAAAATAGAATTCAGTGTGTTCACATGCTCTCACATGATTCACCTAATTTCACTTTTTCCTCTTAACACCAGCTTTCATTGCTTCTTAATGTACATGTGCAGGGTGATGTTCAATGGCTGAAATACATTCCGTTGAATAGACATGCCACGGTTTATTTAGCCTGTGCATTGTGGGTGACATTTTGGTTGTATTCTCTTTTCTCTTAGGGAGTGTTGCATTGGACCTCTGTATACCATATGTAATACGAATACTTTATGTATTACCATAAAAGAAACCTCTTCTTGTTGGTTTGTTTATGGTAATCTCATCACTATCAAATATACAGCATTCAGAAGATCTGAAAGGTGAGGGGGAGGGAGCGGCAGGTGGAGGTGGAGAACACCTCCCAGATACCCCAAAAATAGGAAGCTGGACTCCTAACCAGCAATAGAGGAAACCCCATCTCCCTAAATGAAATACCTCACATCCATTCTTAGGAAGCCCTAGTTTCTTGGGGATCATTAAGGCAAGGGCCAGAGCCCCCCGCCAAAAAAAAAAAGAATATGGTAGGAGACTCACTTGTGGCTCAGTAAGCTATTCATTCAGAGGGTAATTAGTTTTAGACATATGTGTGTATTTTAAAAATTACTCCTTTAGGGTAATGGCTGCTCGGTGGGGTATATGAGAACCAGGCTGTTGGTGAAAGTTGTTTACATGGACCTGAATGTTCCACCCATCGGAGAGAGGAGCAAGTCGACATCTCTGCTCTGCCTGGGATGTAGGCATGGGAAACAGCCACACACAGCTGCAGAGCTGGGTTCTTTGGCCCTTTTGTCCTCACTGGCATCCGTAATGCATTTGTCAAGAGGGAGGCTGCTTATCTGTCCTTGTCCCTTCCTGGGACAAAGGCAGACCTGCCACCGTCAGATCAAGGGAACTCTGGAGCCGTGTGGAAGGACAACTGAAAGTCTCCTCATCCATTGTGATTTATCATAATCGCTGACCCCTCCCCCAGGATGAAATAGGAATGAAATAGTAATGTGATAGGTTAATGCCGATAATTAAAGAGAGTTTAAGACCAGTGTGAGACTGAACTGTATGTGTGGGTGGTTGAAATGGTTGTTTGATGTGAAAGTCAATGATTGAATTATTCAGAGAGAGTGATTTCCAAATGATAATTTTACACTTTACATAACTGATTTTGATTTATTATAGTGGCACCCAGTCGAGCTGCTTTAGTTGTAAGGGGCTGTCAGCTTTTCCCTTCCAAACCCTGGGTTTGGAGACCACACGTACAAAAACCTGCTCGTGTCTGAAATTTGACATTGTTGTTGTTATCTCTCTGGCATGGCTTTTCCATCCTCATAAGAGTTTATGGCTTGTTTGGCTTTGCAATTTATAATCTGGCAGACGTGTGTGTGTGTGTGTGTGTGAGTGTGTGTGTGTGTGAGTGTGTGTGTGTGTGTACATGTGTACGAGTTAGTGCACACATGCCTGTGTATCTGTATAGCCAATGGCCTAGATAACCTGATCTCTCTTTCCCTCTCATTGTGGCTTTATGAAAGCTTTGATCTTTTGTCATTTAGCAAGGGGTAGGGCCATGCTGGGAATAGGACCCCACGGAGAGTTGGAGTGAAAGCAGGGTAGCAGTGGCAGATTGCAGTACCGCTTCAGAACTGAAAGGAGAGTGGAAAGCACGGGGGAGCTTTACTTCAGGACCAACCCAAGAGAAGGAATGTAAGACTTTGAGAAGGTATGAACTTACGCCAGGTAAATCCATCTGAAATATCAGACTCCTGCTGATCTTTTTTGGAATAGCCTACAATACAAGTGCCACATGACAGGCAAGCGGATTACTTATCCTAACGTGTCGGCTTGGTTAACACCATATTCCCCCGCTCCCCCGCCTTCAGTCCTCAGCCCTCCTTGCTTCGGGACACCTGGGACAAGGGGTTGCTTATTCTTATGGATGGAAACAGTGGCACTGGAACCATTCACTGACAGTCTGACTGAGCACTTGTATATGGTTTAATGATATGTAGTGGTATGGCCAACAGCTAACATTTGTTGACAAATTGCTAACATTTGTGACAAATACTCTTTTAAGGACTTTATATTAACTCATTTAATTCTCCCTAGCCTCCTCCGAAGTAGTTCTACTTTTTGCCCCATTTTACCCATCAGTGAACAGAGAGGGTAGCTAACTTGCTCCTGGATTCAGTGCAGCGTCTGCACGAGGCCTTCTGCTGCAGCGCCTGTCCTAGTGGAAGATGCCACGTTCTACACTTGCTCAGTGAAGGAGGTCTGTGCTTGCGCAGGCCTTTGGGATGGCCAGTTGCAGGTCTGTGATGTGACCCGTGGTTCCAAAGCAGGCAGGGATGAAGCAGCCCCATCCCAGAATATGCTGGGAAATTGTGGGGCAACTTGAGGAGTTTGGGGATGGTTGAGGAAAGGCTGGGGTGAATGGAGGGAAGGGAAAGGAGCTGGGACATGTTTGTGGAGGAAGGGCACGGGGAGAGAGGGAATGGAGGCATCAGCAAAGAGGTTCTGGAGGCACAGACCCCACCTCCTCTGGTTAGGCACTCAGGTCAGAGTCCCAAGATGACAGGTTCCGAAAGTAGCTTTAAGTTTCCTAACCTGTATAACTTGTCAACTGAGCACTGTCCCTCTTCTCTGCTTTCGTGTAATTTTAATAACCATGTTAAAAATGCCACAAACTGGGGTTCAGTTACCCCTGGAAGTACCCAATACCGCCCAATAAATCTGGTGGATGATTTCAAGGAGGGGAAGTTAAATAATTTAGTTAGTCAGTAATCCAAATATTAGTTTTATAGCAAAATAAATATCAATACATTATGGAGTAGAAAACAAAATTCTAATGAATTCTTAAGATGAAGCATAGGGTTTCTCAGAACTTTTTTCCTTCCACTGGAATTCTGAGCTAGGCTCCAGACCTCTGAGTGTGGATCCACCTTCTCTGCCCTTTGGGGCTTTTAGGGAGAAAAGCAGGAGCAGCCTTGCTGAACTTGACCCCCCCCCCACCCCCGTCCTGCCCAGCAATCCCATAGGGCAGATAAGGCCTGGCTGCAGCCCCGCCCTTTTTCTGTATGACTCCAGGGGACTGTGGTTTTGGAACTTCCACTGTGGATAATATTCTAATAAACTTGGGGAGTGGGATACCTTTCAAAAGAAGACAGAAACCCCAGAAGCCTTAGAGAAAACAGAATGGAAACATTGGGCTCAATGAAAGCAGAAAGTTTTCTATATGACAGAAAGAAAACAAATTTACAAGGCAAATGAGCAACTGGGAGAAAATATGTGCATCACATATAAAGGATTAATATTCTTAATATATAAAGAGGACTTACAAAACAGAAAGTAAAAAAACCAACAACCCATAGAAAAGTGGACAAAACTACAGATAGGCAATTTACAGAAAAATGTGTACCAATGGCTGATAAGCATTTGAAAAGATATACAGTCTCACTAGTTACTCAAGAAATGTTAAACAATAACATAGATTTTTTTTTCCATCTAGGAGATTTGCAAAAATGAAAACAATTTGATGTTAGCAAGGAAACAAAGAAATGGGCATACTCATGTAGTGTTGATGGGAATGGGTATATTGGCACAGCCTTTCTGGTGAGGAGTTCGGTTGGGTCGCTCAGAATTTAAAATGCTTTTATCCAGCCCCTAAGAATAAAATAATAGCAGGAGTATTGCTTCTGTATAAGGACATACGTATTATGATATTTTTTTGTTTGTGAAATAGTTGGTTGCAACTCAAACGTCCAGTAATAGGAGAAACGGTGAGATGTACAGTTTCATTCACATGATGGAATATTTCATAGCTATCACCTTATTAGGTAAATCTTTATATCCTGACCTGATTAATAAGCAAAGCGCAAGCTGACAGGCAGAGTGTGATCACTCACTTTTTAATTAAAAAAAAAGATGTGTTTATATATCGCTGTGTTGTCCAAACATAGGTAGGAATCAGGAAAGAAAATGCACCAGACTCCAAAGAGGGCTATATTCAGTGAGATTAGAGATCGCTTTTCTTTTAGGTGTTTCGTGGTGATTTTCAGAATTTTAACAATACATGAAGAAATGCACTCTGTCATAGTAGCACTTCCTTTCAGTGTACCCATTTGGCCCCCAATATTCACCGTTTTGTATTCCTGGTTAGCTATCCAGACAAGTGCATTTCCCCCTCCCCACACCTTTTACTATATTTATAGAATCCAAGTTTTCAGTCCTGGAGGTGACCTTGAGATTTCATCCAACCTCCTTATTTTGCAAACGAGTGTGCAAGCGTCTGAGGGAACACATGTCTCCATTTCCTCAGGACAGTCATGGTTTGTCTGTTGTTCCAGCGTCCTGTCTGCTTAGTTCTCCCTTTCAATCTCAGATGCTTCCTGGTCTGGACTATAAATTATGTGGCTACCCTGCTCAGAGGGGTCAAATAACAGCTCAGGTTCACAGAGTTGGGGAGAGATGGAGGAAAGGATCAAACCCAGAGCTCCTCATTTCATTGGATTCTGTAAAAGGCAATTCCTGCCCTCAGTGAGCTTCCAGTAACTTTGGCAGGAAAAGGCATTTCCCCACAAAGGCACGTGATTCTTTGGAGAAGAATACTGGATTTAGGATCAGATTGCATTTGTTTCGCTTTTTACTGGCTATTGGACTTTGGCAAGTCAGTTCATTTCTCTGAATCCCTGCTTCCTTCTCTGTAAAATGGGGTTAATGGTACCTCTCTCATGTGAGTATCATATGAAATGCTTAGCAGAATGCTTAGTACACAAACTTCATTTATGAAAAGACCAGTGCAGTGTAATTCTAAATTGTAAAGCTCCAAGTGTGTAGAATTCTCGGATGTAGGAAAGGACATTTTTGGTGTGTCCTGGCATTGAAGGACACCAGGTACCTTGCGTGGATAAGCCCCTTTTCATTTCATAGATGTATTTCCCAAATATCCAAAAGGAAGTTCTGTTGTAAGGATGCTGGAAGATGGAAAAGCTTTGAGTTGCTTATTAGAGGTCAAAGGTGAAGGCTAAGTGGTTTGTTCTCTCAGAGGAGTGTTGTAGGGTCAGAGGCTCTTGTTGTCAGAAGGGAACTTGGAAATGATCTATCTGGTGCCACTCTGGGCAGAAGTTGCTCAGGCAGCCTTCTGTAGCTAGAACTGATATCGTCTCGTGTTGATCCTGCTGGGGAACCACCGCAAGAGGCCGTCTGGTCCTCTCGCTTGTGTTTCGGTTTTCTACTCCTGGAGCCCTGGCTGGGAAGAGCCTGTCAAAGGCCTTCCTGCCACATATCACTTGGAGCAGCTACTGCCCAGCTGATTAGGAGCCTTGATCAGAGGCACTTGGTGGTCCCATCACATCCTTTGTGTCCCTGGCAATGGCTGAGTCTCTAGGTAAATACCTCCCTTGTTTCCTGGTGGCATAGGGAAGGGCTTTTGGGTTTTCACTTCTGAACTAGCCAAGAAAAAGTGACAAAAGACCTGGATGGAAACGACAATAACAACACTTTTTAAACTTCAAAATGGTACTTGGTCTGTTTGGAAATTTGAGCCTAAAATCTCACTCATTCTTATCTCTGCAGTGAACAGCATTCAGGAGCGTTTGTGAGCAGGTTTGTTTTCCATCTCCCTTGTTTTCTTTTCTTGTAGTTTGAATGTAGTATTTCCAAGGAAGGTAGATTATTCCAGGACAACAAAGGCATATTCTGAAGGGCTCCATGCTGAACGTGAACTAACATCATTGGACAGAAAGCTTTAGACTGTTGTGTGTCTCTGTTTACCACACCAGTAATTTCTCATATTTGCAGAGCACTTACTACACGTCAGACACTGTGCTAAGTGCTTTACAAGCATGATCTCATTTAATTCTAATGAGAACCTCTGAGCTTGGTGCTGTTATTATCACATTTGTTCAAATGCTGAAACAAGGTTTAAAGAAATTAACTAGCCCAGAGTTTCCCAGCCAGAAAATTCCAAAATACGAAGCTGATCTCTCTGATGTCAATAACCATGTCTTAGCTCTGTCCTGTATTGCCTCACACTGCTCCCACTGTGCCCTGTTAACCTACAGTGTGCCAGGTACTGTCCTAGAGAAGAGCTCTTTTGTTGGCAGGTTTTGACCATGAGTTTTTCATGGCATACTAAAATATTTTTGCTCAGTTCTGATTGACGCCTCTCTCTTCCTCCACTTCCTTTCTTCCTTCTAGAAGAAGAAAGTCCCAAATACCTGCTGGTTGTCGTTATCTCCCAGCCTATGTGGTCAACATTTAATTACATTAGCATTTGTTTTCACTAAAAAAGTAATCACATTACTGCCTTTCATGTCACATTAGTGAAAATGGATACCAATATGATACATATTAATAGAATATGATGGGAAATTGCTAATACAATTAGACTTTCACATTTTATTAGTTCTGGAATGACACCATACGCTGAAGAACAGCTCACTTTAGTGGTGATGAGAAACAAGATGGAAAGTGGTGGATGCTTTTCTATTTTGCATGGACAGTGAAGGCTCCCTGGGGCCCTGGATCATTCGTGGGGACCCATGCTCAGTTTCTGAGCCCCACTTCCTGTTCCTTCCTGTAACATGAGCACCTTTTGGATTTGGGCCGGGAAAGGAGTTCCTCCTTCACAGCCAGGCTGTGTTGCCTGAATTGTGGTCATTAAAGTATCATGTGACATGATCCTGCCTGGGTGGCCTCAGATCAGATAGAATTAATATTTCATTATCCCTTCTGTGGCGGGTGCTAGTGGAGAGGGGGACATAGGCAGGGAAAATGTCCCTAGGGCCCTTCCTCACACTTATCAGCAGCTTTCTGATAGGTGTCTGCCTTTGGCTGGGGGCCTTAGGATTAACATTTGGTTGCTTTGGTCTCCCAGAGGTCTTTCCACCTTCCGTCTCTCTCTTCCTGCTCACTCCCCTTTCCTCCACTCACCCAAGGAAACATCTTGACTACATCATTGGCGGGCATCTGTAGGTGCTTTTCTTTCAGGAACATTTGTACTATATACTCATTCCTGCTTAATTGCTTCCTGCCATTTTGGATCTCACTCCTGTGACTTTGTTTCCTCATGTCCCCTCCTTAAAACACTGTGTTTAAGTGGCTTTCTAGGCCCATTTCAAACCCTCTTTTCTCCGTGAAGCCTTTCCCGTCTATCCCAAGCTGAGGTTACCCCTGAATTGAGCATACACTGCATATCTCTTTGTGTGTTCTCATATGACCTCTCTAACAAGTTACAGAGGCCACTTCTTAGCTTTGTTCAAGAGGAAAAATGTGATTTCAAGCTCTGAGAGTGAAGCAGATAAAACCTGGTAAGGTTCATATTAGACTTGAAAGGAAATGAGGGCCACCGTGGACTCCTGAGAGCAGGGGGTGTGGTGCCGTGTGGTAAGTAAGGACCAGGACTCAGAGAGGCAGGGCTCCTGCTCTCTCCCTCTGTAGCTCATCTTCTGGCATTTGGTTTTTATCTATATTTCCCTGGAACATGATCCAGAACTTGGGACTTTGGTCTAAAGCCTGTGGTACAACAATTGGGAAGAAAAAATTGGCAATTAAAGAAGATATCAATTGTCTTGACAGAGGATTCAGGATCAGGGGAGGGGAAGTAGGGGGAACGATGAAAGTGGGATGAGGACAACCTGGCTTTTAAAATGATAGGTGATTTACTTTGGAGAAAGCTATCCCCTATGGAAATAATAAAAAAGAAAACTTACAGCCTCAGAGTAGTCGACCAACCTTAATCAATATGGCAGCAGTGATTTCATTTGCCAGCTCTTTCACACTCGTCTACAGGGAGGGGCATCATGGAATCTCAGGAGAGAGCATGGAGAGGCAGCCTGTTGGGAACTTGCTGTCCAGAAGCTTATGAAGCTGAATCTCCTAGGGCAAGATCACTGGTCTGTGGGTTGGGAAACCTGAGTATACACTTTGCATTCCTCCGCTGAAGAACTGAACGGCACTGCATTCGGTGATGTGTCAGGTTCCATCCTACTATAAAATTCTGTAACTCTATTGAAGAATGCATATACAAGGTGTCAAATGGGAGATCCGAGAGTCAGACCTGGTGTTGTAGCATGGGAGGTGGATGGAAATGGGGAGGACCAGGTAGGCTCTAGATTGATAGAACAGGCAAAGGGGCAGGAGCAAAGGGCAGTGGCAGGAAGTCCCAGAAGGATGTTGGGGGTTGTGAATTAGAGGGTTGTATAGGCAGGCTGAATTCCAAGGCTGGGGCCAGATGGTGGGCAGTATGGGATGGCAGCCTAAAACGTGTAGACTTCACCCAATGGGTATAAGGAAGCCAGCAAAGGAAAACTCTGTCTCTTGCCTGAATCTTACCTCTTTGTGATGGCTAATGAAGGACCCCAGGAAGGTAGCCAGTTCTGTCCAGTCCATTCTCCAGGCCTTGGAATACTGGCAGATGATTCTGTTGGCAAAGCTGGGGGATCTGTGGGAGATGGGTGTGAAGGAAGCTGACCTAGGGGTGGGGAGATGTTGGATGGGTAGCTAATCAGTTTTCAAAGTGAAAGGAAGGCTGAGGGTGTATTGGAGGCCTCTTTTAAAATTCATATCCACTGTGGTAGGCTCTGGGAAAGTAAAGAGAACAAGACTGGGTCTCTGCTTTCAAGCTTTCATCCAGCCTGCATGTATCTAGTCTGATGTGGGAGGTTATATGATAGTGAGATAAGTGCTGTGGCAAGGTATGCAGAAGATTAGAGAAGGGCAAACGGCCCAATATGGGGTTTTGGGGGAAAACTCAGAGTAGATAATACCTGAGCTGAGTTGCAGAGCCTCAGTATGAGTGGGCTGGAGAAAGACAAAAGCGAAGGGGGTTATCTGCTTTGGGAACAGCATGTACAAAACTATATAAACCTGGCACATTGTTGATGAGTATGGCTCAACAGGAAAGGGTAAAAAATATAAAATAAAAATAAAATAAAATTCATACCCAGTCTGCCTCTTAGAGGGTGAAAGACTTTTAAAGCGAAGCAGATAAAGTCCCTAGTTGGCGTGGTTTAGTCAGTTCTCCATGTCCATCCAGGTGTCTAAGTGGGCTTTCTTGCTCTCGCCTCTTAAGAAAGCACCCGCATGCCACCACCACCCCCCATTGAAGGTGACGGTGGGAGCGTGCCTGCCTCAGGCTGAGTCCTGCAAGATCCTACACAAGGTGAAGGTAAAATTGAGGCAGTAGTCAATCATTTAATGAGCCTAATGAGTCGTGACCCAGTGTTCCAGGCCGTGGGGTTCTGGCTATAAAATGTCCCCCAAGCTGAGGGACATTTCATTAATGTGTATCATCACTGTTGCCATCACAGGGAGGATAGCCCAGCATCCAAACATGCCACTGACCGCTGTGGCCCACTTTATTTGTTCTCTTTCCCAGTGTATTTCATGAACGCACATGTGAAATGGGTTTTTTTAAGTTCCATGGATTACACGTTGAAACCGTTATCACCATTCAGGCCACTATAACAAACAATACTGATTATAGAGTAGGGACATATTTTGTAATTATAATGTTCTTCAAACTTCTCTGATCGACACGCAGCGCCATTTAAACAGGGATGATCAAAAATTATGTTCACAGCGCTGGCCTTGTCTTCCCTTCGGCAGCACAAAAGATCGCCTCAGTAGGTAACAGCCACCAGGCTGCTTTGAGCAGCTGTGTGGAGATGGGATTCAGTTTCTTTGGTGGGGGAAGGGGGAGTGATAGGGTGGGGAAAGACACCCTGGCTTTTAAATCAAAGACAATTCAGTTTAGAGAAAGATGTACCTTGTGGAAATAAATAAAAGGAGGCGCAGTGTACCGTCAGCTGGCCGTCTTAAATCAATAATGCAGGCAGTCCGTCTTGCATGCCCATTCAGCGCCTTGCTCATTCTGCGTGAGGGGGAGGAGCACCTGCCTTCCAGCCTGGTCCCGGAATAAAAGCCCTTATCAAGAGATGTCTGGGGGTGCAAGTGAGTCTTGCTCTGCTCTTCAAGGCCCCTGGAGCTGGCCTGGCGGTGTGCCTGCTGGAGGTCTGAGGATGTTAATGTCCGTTACCTCCAGATCACATCAATCTGGGTCCATTATTTTGCCAAGCAGGGACACCTGGATGGGAGGCTCTATTTTCTTTCAGTGGCCCCTGGCTTATAAAACAAAACCAGCAAAGAGCACGTAATCCCTTTGAGTATTCTTCTGGTGTGCCTAATGGGGTTTTTTTTGAGAGTGCCAGGTACTGTGAGAAGACTCTGGGCTGGAAAAAAAAAAGGAAGGCAGCATTTTTTAATCATCATCTGTGTTTACAAAGTGGTGACATTCATTCTTGAATCAAAGGGAACAGTTTCCAGGTAGAAAAGTCTCATGTTTGTTTTTTGTTAGCTACCAGCTACCAGCATGTCTCTCCTCCAAACTTTACACAAAATCAACTTACCTTGATTTAAGCCACAAAGAAAAGGACTTGGGGCTTGGAAGGGTGGGAAAGGGGGAAGCTTTTAAAAGATTATCCTTTTGCAGTTTTGATAGATTAAGAGGGTGATCAAAATAGGCAGCATCTTAATAATAGGGCCATGTGAATTTTGGCTAGACTAATGGAAGCTCTTTTGTCAATTTCCTGTAACCTGTACTTGACAGGACTCAGGAAATGGCATGACTGGCCCACCTTTGATACCCAGAAGGGGCTTAATGAGATTTAAAGGTGCAGTACCATGACTGGAGTTTCCCACATTAGGTGTAAGTTACACACAAAGTCCTTCTGTGCACCAATTCCTAGTGGGCTTTGTCGCCTGTCTGACGGAATTCAGAGCGTGTTTTCTCTATAGAAGTAACAGCTGAAAGCCAGGCAGCTGAGTTTCTGAACAGAAATTGTTTTTCTAGGAAGATTTTTTTTTTTTTTGGTTCCATTCAGGACTCTGTCTCTGAAATATTATCTATCATAAAAAGCATGACATGAATGTACTATGGCAGTCAGCTGCAATTTTTAAATGCAATTGTTAGATTAGTGAGTAACATCTTCCCTTCCCAAAGAGATGGGGGAGAAGAGAGGGAACATCAGACTGTTATTTCTTGGGGGTGGATGGGGGTGGGTGTGGACAAGACCATGCCAGAATGCATGAGCTCAGATGGATTGCAAACGTTTCTGATGGAATATTTGGGCTGGAAATATTCATTGTGAAAGATCCTGCCTCAAGGAGCACTCTTTCAGCCGGGAAGGGGCTGGAAGTCATGATGAGTCCATGTATGCGTGTTAATGCGGGTTGAGGGTGGAGCTGCCTGGGTAGGGTATGGGGTTTACAAAGTCCATCTTGCTAAGCTTTTATGACTATGGCTCCTCAGAGTACCCTCAGGGAAGCAAAAAGGCCCGTCTCTACTAGCTATTCCGGTGAGGCTGTGGTGAAATAGAATAGACCACAGTGAAAGTTGGTGGGAAACGGACTTAGAATCCTGTTCATTTTGTTGCCTGCCTCCTTCGGATCTTAGGCTTGGTTGTCTAGAGGCAGGAAGCTTCTCTGCTGGCCAAAAGGCTAGAGATCCTGCCCTATACCGCCTACTGAGCGTAGCCCTCCCTCCCTGGGTAGCTGCCAGCTAAGACTTGAATGCCCTTCCAGAGCTCCTTTTGAATTCTGACTCTAAGGGGTTGGAGATGGACTTGGCTGTACCATGTTCGCTGTCCATTCCAAATACAAGCTGAAATTGTTGGTTGTCTTTAGTGCTGAGGTTACCTGCACACCTGTAGAAGCAGCCCCTGTATTTCTCCAACAGGGTGGCTGTGGCATCCCACCTGTGTGTAGTCAACAGGCAGAAGCAGACCAAGAATGCTTCTTCTAGCTTCTGAATCGGAAAGCAAAATTTTCACATTGTCCAAAGAATCAAGGCCTGAGCATCTTAGAAGCCAAAATGATGACCATGTTGGTTGATGTTAAGGGGCAAGGAATATTTAAAACTGATTTTCAAGATATGTAGTATCCGTATTTTAGTTTTGAATTGTCCACAGATGCACTTAAGGAATCAATGAGAATAAGTGGCATGGGTAGGTCTTATTAGAGTTCAAGTTTTTCTGTTCTACCTCATCCAGCCTTATAAGAATGGATTCTGTTCTTCTTTTTCCCCGTCTGCTAGTCATGACTTATCAATATTAAAGCCTCCTTTGCCATCATTGTCCTGGCATCAGCTACCCTTTTTCTCTGGATTTTCCTTCTGTGGTATTTGAGACACCACTTGGGAGAAATCAAATGCAAACTCAACTATTTACAGACATTTGTGTGATTTTTTTTTTTTTACATACATCTGTTTAAAATATCTACAAAGAGAAGTCATTGTAATGTTCACACATAGTTCCTAAAAATCTATGAAGGGCCAGGTAAGGTGGGAGGCTACATGTTCAGGAGCCCGAGTAGGAGACTGGCTGACACGGCTGTGGGCCACTGGCTGCCGACTGCACAAGCTGTGACGAAGACCAACATGCACCAGAGCTTGGAGGCACAATGACCTTGGCCCAAAAGCCACCATTTAATAGCTGTGTGACCTTGCAAAAATCACTCAGACCTCATGAATGGTGCCCTTAGCTGTGGAATGGGGTTAGTACCTACCTCATTGCTGTAAGCTTTCAATTGTTTTGACCATGGGCTACAGTGAGAAATGCAGTTTGCCTCATGACCCGGCGTACATAAATACATACGTGCACTTATAAAACTGAAATAAACATTTGATGAAATCATTTTTAATTATACACTGAGATTTTCTATTCTATTTTTCATTGAACATGGTTACTGTAACCCACTGAACGGATTTCATGACCAAATAATGGGTTGCAAGGCAGAATTTGGCAAACACTATAATTAATAAATGTCTATTCCCTTAATATGTTGATGGTCCATGTCTTCATTAGGATATGATGAGCTATGCTACAGAAACAAACCCTGACATAGCCGTGGCAGAACACTATGGAAGTTTATTTCTTGCTCTTGTAAAGTCCAGCATGGGTTGGGCAGCTTTTCAAGGCTGCTTTCCTATACATGGGATCCAGGTGGCTTCCATCTAATCATTTTGTCATCTCTACATGTGGCCTCCACAGTTACAACCAAAGGGAAAAAGAGGGATGGAGTAGCTCATGGATGTCTTTAAAGACTGGATCTGAAAGTTAACATATCACTACCACCACCCTTGTAATGGCTCCAGCCCAACTGCAAGGGAGGCTGGAATATACAGCCTTCCTGTGTGTGCAGGAGAGGGAAATTGTGAGGAGATAGAGTAAGTGACATAAACTACATAAGGTAGAATTTAGGTAGGATCCAGGGTAGGTCTTTAATACATGGAGGCTTAGCAATCAAGTATAATTAAAATGTAGAATTGGTACATCTGAAACTAAGAAATAAATAAAATAAAATGTACAGTTGGTCATACTGACCAGCCAAAAAGGAATGGCCCGAATTAATGACTTCAGGGGGCCACTTTGTGCCTTTCTTTATGCCATTCCCCTGATTCTAAAGTTTCACAGACTCATTTATGGGTATAGAAACAGTTTTCTATAACTAGTGTGAGTTTACACGTTGCTTGGTCTTGAGGCCAAAGGGTGGCATCATTATAGGACGACAGAATAGAACTGAAAGTTCTGTTTTAAGTTGGTGAACCCAGACTGTGCATGTTGCTAACTGATAATTATCGCAAATATTTACTGAGTGCTTCCTGGGTGCCAGGCAATGAGCTAAGCAGTTCACATGCTTTATGTCCATTCATCACCATTACATCCTTATTAGGAAGAGTCTTAGACATCTCATTCCTCTTTCAAACCATCTGTTCTGCTACCTTTACTTTATAGGTGAAAATAAAGCTCAAGTTCAGATGAAGTGATTTCTCCCAGGGTTGCCCAGCAAATCAGTGGTTATGCTAGGATCAAAAGCCTAGATCTCTTGATCCCTATAATAAGGACATGAGGCTAGTGGGGGGTACACTGGACATTTTAGTGGCCTTAGCGAAGTGTTAGTTTTCCCTTCAATTTTAGGATCTTCAGTTTGACCCAATTATACACTAGAAATTCTAATTCATGCTGGAATAGAATGCCTAAAACTGCAGCCACTATTAAACTTCTAGTTTTAGTTTGAACTGGTCATTTTAGGCAGAAATAACCAAAGAATTTTCAAAAGTCTGGTAATTTAAACTGTTCCTGTCAATTGATAGTAGAGATCCTTATACGTGATTTTTATTTGTTTTCACATAAATCTGCATGCTGTCCTCTAATTACTTTAGCAGTCTATGATTGCTACCAGTACTGAAGAAAAAAATAGGAATTTGCCAAAGGAAAGCAAATGTGCTTCTGATAATGATAGGATAGAAAGAGCTGGTTTAAGCCACAGCTTAAAATATGTAAGCTCTTCTTAAAGAAGAACTTTCTAGTGATGAAGTGGTTAAGCTCTCCTAGAGGTGACTGAGGAAGTTCTAGTACATCTCTCTTAGGAGGTCTTTAAAGGTACTTCTCCAGATTAGCTCAAGACAGAGGTGCTAACCAATGACCTCCTAAGGTTTCCTCCCTAAGCAAAGGGATTCAGTGGTTTCATGAAACTATCTTCTAGTTCAGTGTTGCAAATGTCTCCTTAAATGGAAAATAATAATCTGCGAGATTTGTGTCCATACATGTACACAGTTTGCACACACATGGGACACATCCTGCATGTGCAGGAGATGTGTTTAAGTGTCCTTCAGATTGCCTTCTTGAGAAGGGCCAGAGGGCAAGGCTGTTAGGAATGAGATATGCCTAGCCTGTCCTGGTCGGAATTTGTGGTCTTTTATTGTCTGTGTGTGGATTTACAGCTATAAAACGAGAAATTCTTTTTCTATTTCACACTCCTCACCCTTTTATATTTTTAGGATCAAGAAAAGGGCAAAAATGAGACTAGTCAGGTAGGTGCTTGGAGCGTCAGTGCCCCATTTCCTGCACCCTGCAGTAGGTCTCCGCAAATGTGGAGGTTCCTTCAAGCTGGTAATTAATCATGTGTCTTGAAAAGGGGGGGGAAGGAGGACCGGTGTCTCACGTCTTCACTGTTAACCAGTGTTTAAAGGGGTGTGCAGCTTGGGGGGTACCTGGGCTCCCAGGGCCTACTCCGCAGTGTGCACTCAGCTGGGGAGAGCATTTTTGTGCTGTGCATGTACTGATAATTTTATTAACTGGAGACTAAGTCTTTTCTTCCTCAATACAGACTCCTGATATTCTTGCATAATGTGTTTGACATTTCTGAGACAGTGCCGTCTGAAGAGAACGAGCACTGAATGGGGAATCAGGAGTGCTAGTTTTTGTCCCTATTTGGCTGCTGACCTGCTCCTTCTCCCTGGGCAGCTCACCTCACCTCTCTGTGCCTCATTACTTTCTTTTCCCTACCTGGAAAATCAGGACCATTTCTTCTATCTACTCTAACTCAGAGATGTGAGGCGCATCCAGGCAATTTCCTTGGTGCTGGTGGTGGGGGAAGGTATGCTCTTCATTCACGATGGTGTTTCTGTCTTTGTTACAATTATAGTTATTTTATTAATTTTCAATGGCTCAGTAGATTGGGTTTGTTCAGGATCACAGAACAAACCCAATCTTACGTCGATCAACTGTGGAGATGCAATCTTTCAGAGCACCTAATATAATAATTTTGAAGCACCGCCTTCTGAATATAAACCAGCATTTTGTCCTAATTCTCGAGATCCAGCTATGTGGGGTCCAGTTCTGAGAGATATCGCCATTCTTCTTTCACTTTCCGCTGGACAAAGAGGCCCCGTTTTTTTTTTTTTTCATTATTAACATTTGGAAGCTCCCCTTCCCTGTCCCAACCCTACTCTTTTAATTTTTTTGTATGTCCTGGGTGGAGGAAAGCCTCCTGAGGCTTGTCACCTGCAGATGGTGCTTCTGAAAAAGAGACTGTTTCAGAAAGTTCCAAATGATGAAAATGTGTGTGTAATGAACCCTGTTTTGCATCTTTAATTATAGCATTTGCCACCACCCATGCTGTAATCATACACTTTCTCTGGAGCCAAAGCAATGTGCAATTCCAGGTCCATTCATTAAGGAACTGGCAGATCAGTCACAGGTCTTGTCAAAAACATGACTGCATCCTGGGTCCCTTTACACAGACCATGGGATCATGGTCTCTTCTTCCCAAGAGGTTCAAAGTCCTCTTTAACAAATGTTTTGCTCAAATGTGAGGTTTTTCTGTCTGTCTCTGTTGCTTCCTTTCCTTCTCCCCCCTTCCATTTTATATGTGAGTGTAGGTTCCTTGGAAAACATGACTTGCTTCTGAAATTTGGCAAGTGAAGGTTGTAAGGGGCAGACCTAGGGGCAGCAGTGGAGATTTATAAGATCCCAGGGAGAGCGCCCAGAAGGCCCCTTAGCCTAAAAATATCTTGCTTATTCAGGTTTCACAAAGTATAAAATTCTTCCACCAGAGGTGGCGTTTGGGTTAAGCATTGCCTTTGCAAGAGAGGGGGCTTTGCATTTAAAAAGCACATTCTTTTCAAAGATAAATCAGAGTCTATTTTGTTGTAAATGTTTCAGGACATTGAACTTTCTCCTTGACCTGAGTGTCCTGGAGCAGAAGAGGGCCATGAGAGGGCTGGAGGGCTTGGAGGATCAGCCTGGCCTCCTTCATGGTCGTGCTGGAGCCTAGTCTTGGTGAGCAAAGATTTGGGCCAAGGTGATGTGAAGAGCTGAAGAGGTGATAAATTCAGACAGTGTTCAGAGTTCAGATGTTACAACTTCTGAATGATTGTCCAATGTCACATTAGGGCCTGGACTTCTCTTTAGGAAAGGTCTTGAGTTTTTATGTGAAGCACCTATGTTTCTCCAATGTATTTATTAGGTTGGTCCAAAAGTAATTGCAGGTTTTGCAATTATTTTTAACCTTTCAAACGACAATTACTTTTGCACCAACCTAATATTACCTTTTAACATATTATTAGTACAATATATATATAACAGAATGTGTTATTAGTTATTGTTTATTGTCTGCTTCCCCTCACTAGAATGTAAGTTCCTAGAGGGTAACTTCTTTGTTTTGTTCATTGTTGTATTCTGGTGCCTAGAAGAGTGCCAGGTACATACCATAGTCGGTGCTCAATAAGTATTTGTTGAATAAATGGACATGTTTATTCTTTTCCTTGGTGCATGAGAATTCACTCTGTTACATTTTAGGACCTACATACTACTCACTGCTGCCCCCAGGAATTTTTAGACTCATCGGCTTGGCACTATCCTTCTTCTCTAAAGCCTTCTCGGAATTGGGACAGTTGCAAATATTCGATTTCCACCCCCTTTCTTCAAGTGAGAAAGCTGTAAACAGTGATATGGCAGTCTCCACTGGCTTTCTGCACGATGCCAGTGACGGTTTATTGCAAAGGGCAAGGCCTGGGATTGAATGTAAACAAACACAGCCCATGAGTTTAAAATAGACCATTGAGTAGCTCACAAAATAGGCCCCTTGTTTTTAAAAGAGCAGTGGACGCTCTCGAGAAATAATAAGAAATAATAAGTCTGGAAGCTGGGTAGAAAGCTCTGATGCTTTCTGGCTGCATTTGTCCTTCGAACTTTATTTGCGTTTGGCATGCCTGTGGTGGAGCCGCTGCCAGCCGCGACCAGGGTCCACGGGCAATGGAAAGTTTATCTGGGCTGCTGGAGGGAAATGGAAATTCTTTGAAAAAAAGTGCAACATGCTTGTTGTGCTAATTTCTAAGAGACACAGAATCCCTTTGCAAAGGGAGTCTGGTGTTCGTCCCAAGAGGAACATGAGATTTGAGGATTGGTGAACTAAGAGTCTGTAACCTGTGTGACCTAGGGACCATTTTCTTAACATAGCCAAGCCCAGGTGTTCTCATCTGCAAAATAATGGGGCATTAATACCTCCCCCTAGAGTTGTTTTAGAATGAAACAATGTGAATGTAAATTCCATGAATGTAGGGCTTGCTCTGTTGTGTTCTCTCTACTCTCAGTGCCTCACACCATACCTGACACCTGACAGGTGACAGCATTGCTAACCCTCTGCTGCAGAGGAGCAGTAGAAAATGGCACAGTTCCTTGGCCAGCAGTCAGAAGGCAGAAATAGCATTCTTTTCCCTTTCTTCCCACCAGAATCTTTATCCTTTAAAAAAAAAAAAGTGAACACACACACATACAAATAATAGTACATTTTCATTTAAGAAATATATTCCCACTTCTCCCTAAAGTAACTACTTTAGGAGTATATCCTAACATAGACCGTATATCTCTATCATCTGTATCTGTATCTGTCTCTATCTGTATCTCTATGTCTATCATGTGCTACATGTCTGTGTGTATGTATGTATGTATGTATTTATATATGTATGTATCAAACTACCTCTGTTATGGCTAATTTTATGTGTCAATTTGACTGGGCCATGGTATACGGACATTTGGTGAAATACTGTGGAAGTTCTGTGAAGATGTTTTTTTGGATGAGATTAACATTTAAATTGGTGTACTTCCAGTAAACCAAATTACCCTACATAACGTGGGTGGGCCTTATCCAATCAGTTGAGGGCCTTAGTAAAACAAAGACTGACCTCCTTAGTTGAAGAAGGAAATCTTCAGCAAATTGCCTTTAGATTCAACTGCAGATCTCCCCTGGGTCTCCATCCTGTTGGCCAACCTGCAGATTACCAAGCCTTCATAATTGCATAAGCCAATTACTTAAAATCAATCAATGAATCTCTATCTATCATCTATCTATCTATCTATCTATCTATCTATCTATCTATCTATCTCTATCTCTCTATCTCTCTCCTGTTGGTTTTTTTTTCTCCGGGGAACCCTGACTACCCTGTCCTGTCCTACCTTTCATCAACTAATCCATCTATCCATCCATCCATCCATAGGAGGATAATTTATTGAGATTTTGATTTGTGTTCCATTCTAATTATATTATCCTCTCCCATTCCAAGAAGGCAGGCAGCTTTGTATTGTAAAATCAAAGCAGAAATTGCCTGCCCCCAGCCTGTCTTTTGAAAAGCTCCCACAACTTGATGGGATTGTTACTCAGGGGTAGAGGTATGTAGGATCGGAAAAGAAGCAGAAGCTCTGAGATGGGCAGACAGGGAGCTCCTTCAAGGCCAGGGACAGGTGTTATGGATGGGACCTTGCTCATACCTTCACCTTTTTCTTAGGCAGGGACAGTCAGGGCACATAAATTGTCTCATGTGCCCAAGGAGGCACTTCAGTCACCAGGCTCTTCCACAAAGACTCCCTAGCCCTAAGATGTTATAATGATTCCTATGTCTCTTGGCTAATGTAATGACTAGAGTAGACCAGTGGCTGGAGGGGCCACATGGAATTGTATGACCCTGGAACCTTGGCACAACACAGGGGTAGGAAGTAGGGAGATGCAAGTCAAAACGATACCCTCCAGCTATGATACCATTTATGTAAAAAATATGTATATGTACTACATGCATAGTTTTGAGTATTCAAAGTGTTACTTTTTTTTGAGTGTTAAAGTGTTTAAAGTAGGACTTGCAGTTTTCATTTAGTACATCTTGGACAGCTTTTCACAACTCTACCTAATTTTTTAAAATAGTCTGTAAAATATTCCATATTACTGATTGCCTTAATTCACATAAATTATCTTATTATTAAATATTTAGATTGTTTCCATTTTTTTTTCTGTTGTAAACAATGCTCTAGTGAACATCTGTTAATATTGGGTAAGTATTCCCAGTTGCCTGAAAACCGAACCTCATCTCCTCCCAGAATTTTGTTCTGCTCTTGCATGCCTTCCGGAGCCCAGCTCTGTGATAGGCTCAGTAGGGACTCCAAAGCAGACAGAAGAAACCATTCTCCCTGCTGGAGCCTGTGATCTTATGAAGAAAGTAAGACCTAAAGAACAAGAGACTTCTCTCTGCAGCCACAGGACCTCATGGGGTGAGAAATCAGGACTGACGATGTAATTTGGGGAGTCATAAAAGATTGAGGATTTTTGTGTATAAGAACAGGACTTTCCCTGATTAAAACCACACCTTCCTTGACACTTCCTTGGGACACATAAATGTTGGGCATAGAAGGCTTTCCTCTCCAGTTATTCTCAAGCTGTTTACCTTTCCTTATTTCCCTTTAGAGTTATTAACCTTTTTTAAAGAACAAAGACTTGACAGAGCCCAAGTCCCAGGCTCCAGTTCTCTGACAAGTTTGTATGTGTCATTGCTGTGCATACTTTTGTACTTTACTATATATATATATTTCCATAAATAATATAAACTATTGTTTTATGTGTTTGAAAATTTTGCAGATCTTTTCAGCAAGTCGTAAACATGCATGGCCAGGGGCTTAGTCTTTTTCTGTAAACCTTCCAGCCTTACTGGGTAGTTAGTGTTATGTTCGTGCTTGACCAGATCAGAGGGGTGGGACCTGGGAGGCCACCTCTCTTGCCTTCCTCTTGCTCACCTCACCCCTCTCTCCTGCTGCCCCTCTCTTCAGATCCCTCCACCAGAGCCTGACATTTATTTTTGAAGGCTTTTGAAAGACTCTGGGCCAAGACCTTAGCTCATAAAAACTTAAAGGTCTGTTCTCCAAGGACTCTTTTATGGGGAAACACCTGAGAGTGAACATTTATTTAAAAGCGAAGGGATGAATGCATTTCTAGTGAGTGAATTGCAAGAGTGGACAGGAGTTTTGGGCCTCTCCTTGGAGTGCTCCAGAAGGGAAACCATGTGAAGGGGTTCAGCTCCATTTACCTCCTTGGCTGATGGGGTAACTCGACGTGGAGAGGAAGATACCACTCATTTTGGCTACGCGTAATCAGGAACAAGGCTCTCACTGACAAGGCTCTTTAGAAAATCCCATTCTTGGTCCCCTCGTGGTAAAATGAGGTTTAAAATGTCCCGTCTTCCTTTATGGACAAGCTTATCTCCAGCCAGGGTGGAAAAGGGGAGGCTGAAATATCCCAGCCCTCTGACTCTAAAAGATGGCGGGCTGTCAGTTCCTCTGGCCCCAGGGAAGATGCTCATTTCCTCTAGGGCACAAAGGATGATGTAGCAGGGCCTCCTCCTTCCTTCCTTGCTTTCCTCCCTTCCTTCGTCTTGCTTTCATTTCTTCTTTCCTAATATCTGGGAAATGTGAAACTTCTTATTTCAGGCAGTTGCACTTTAGTATGATTTGATTTGATCTGATTATTTTTCTTTAAGCTGAAGGAATGCTAGTGTCGGCACAGGTCTTTTTGTGTCAATAAAAGGAAGCAACAAAGAAAAGAGGTATGAAAGTTCCCTTTTGATATAAGAACAATTTGTCGTAATATTCTGCACACCGAATACCGACCCAGCCCTTGAGAAACTATTTTTGCCATCAGGTTTATCACCCAAGTCTCCATTGTTTCCCTCTTCCCTTCCTTCCTCCGACACTTTTGCATGTGTGTCTGAATACAATAAAGTTGCTTTGAGCTTTTTTTTTCAATTATTCAACAACTTTCAAGTGGAGAAAAATTTGGGTCTTTTAATTTCATTTTTGACTTTTTTTTTGCATCTCCTTTCTGTGTGTGTGTCTCCTTTCTGTTTGCTAAACAGTAATTGCGGATCTTCCTAGCCACCTTTAATACTCCCAGCTAATTATCCTGAAATAAATCTCTTTCAAGCCCGCATGCCAGCAGTTCTGGGATCCTAGCGGCTCTTTCAGCTCCCGGCTGCCTGTCACTCAAATGGGCCTCAGCTGCAACTCCGAATGATGAGTATTAACCTCCCGCTGGGAAGATTCGCCCAATCTCCCCACTTCCAACAGCAGCTCCCAGGGCCGCACCATGCTTCTACCTGTTAGCCTAAGCTGGGATTTTCTTTTGCTAACGCTGTGATTTTGAAAAGTGGAAGAGGATTCCTGGGAGAAAGACATTCAGTTAACCTTCTCCTAATTGCCATTCAAGATGGAAAAGGGAGAGAAAGATGGTGGCTGTCCCAGGAGGGTGGCTGGACCATGGAGTGGCTTGCGGCCTTGCCAGGAAGCACACGGGTCCATGGGTGAGTGGCATGTGAACATATTCTGGCCCAGCGGTCGTGTTCATAGGCTCCTACCTGAGGGCGGTTAATGGCTGGCTTCTGGGGACAGGCCTTGATTTGGGCTTACTGCCATCTCTGACGTTCTTCCTCCTCCTTAAATGTTCCTCAGAGATGTACTTTTGGTAGTTCCCTGGGTTCTCCTTCCTCAAACCTCTGCTCTTCCCTTCCAGGTTCTCTCTTGTCTTGTTCATCAAGATTCCCTTGATTCTTGCTGATCCCTAGCCTGTTTGTTTGTTCAGAATTTTGTGGCTGATTCGATTCGATTTGTGTCTTGTGGGTGAAGTACTACTCTCCTCTCACTTTTGTTTTCCTTCCGATTCCATTTCTTTCTGGCTTCCCCGCTTCCTTATCACATCCTTCTGATGAGATAAGGCGATGGCTACAAGGGCAGGCCCCACTGCACAGTGGGTAATAGAACAGGCTCTGAAGTGACACTACCCAGCGCCTGGTAAAGAGTCATAGTCTAGTTAAATGAATGAATAGATGAATAAATAATAACATAATATATCTTGTCCCCAAATATTAGGCCACCTTCTTCCTAGATTGACTTCTCTGAAACCTTTTCTTCTCTGAAACCATTGCTGTGGAAGACTTATTTGTTTCCCAATTGCCAGTTCCCTTCCTTGTGGGAAGAATTCCACTTGGCCACTGGCAGACACAGTCAGGTGACTTGCTTTGGTCAATAAATGTTAACTAAAGCCAGTGTGTGTCACTTCTGTGTAGAAGCTGTGAGAACTTAGTATTCTCGTTTCCTTCTGTCACGCTGGCTGGCAAATATTGGCTGTCCCATGAGCTTGGATCTTGTGATGAAAGTCCCAGTTGATCTGCTGTAGATATATGGTGTGAACAAGAGATAAACCGTTGTAGTTTTATGCCACTGAGATTTTGGTTTTTTTAAACGACTGCAGTGTAATCTAACCTATCCCAACTAATAAACAAATACACTCATCTATATCCAAATGTGTTTTTTCCCCCTCAGCCTTTAAGTGTACAATTTTTACCTGCCTCTCTAAAGATGTTTTTCTACTTAGCTGGCCTCTTTTTCTTTTCAGTGTTGCAAACCCGATATCAGAAACCCAAATCCTGGCCAAAGAGAAAGATACATGTTTTTGTTTAGGTGATTGAACTAGATA
The DNA here is from genome assembly GCF_964194185.1 of Rhinolophus hipposideros. Classification (NCBI taxonomy): domain Eukaryota; kingdom Metazoa; phylum Chordata; class Mammalia; order Chiroptera; family Rhinolophidae; genus Rhinolophus; species Rhinolophus hipposideros. The sequence goes on from NC_138058.1 coordinate 34,902,596, forward strand.
GTTAAGTCTTATATTATCACTGAAGCTCTAGTAAATTATGTAAAATGCCAAATAATACCTGTGTCTATGTATCTTGTCTCAAGATATCGGAGCAGGACTACCACGTACAGTTGCAAGTTTGTGTACTGAACAACCGAGAGGCAGGGTATTCTCCTAGTCTGCAATGTGAATGGCCATGCAAACCATTTGCTGGGCTCCTCTAACAGGAGCCCTGTTATTATGTTATTAATTATAAGAAATTTTCAGGTGCCAGGGAGCAACTATGCATTCCACTCTCAATATGGGACCAGAGAGTTTATTCTAAATGGTGTCCTGGACATTGCTGAAGACATCCAGAAAATGATAATAGGAGGACCCCTTACTGTGTGCATCTTTAGCACAACTCAAGGAAAATGCGAGTGCCTGATACCTCCAGGCTTCCTGCCATTCTCATATGCTCCTTAACCTCAGCTCTAAGGAGTCCCCTTGGACTTGTAATGCAAAGTGTTTTGGAAGGCCCTGATTTCTGATTTACCCTTTTTGTGGCCTCTGTCTTCTGGGCCCGTCCGATAGGGGGAGCTCAATAGATTTCACCCAGCATCCATCCCTCTGGACATTTCTCTTCCCTTCAGTTCCCGTGCTGGATTACTTTCATCTGCCAGGCCTTGGCCTTGATTGGTCAGGGGTCGGCCCTAAGACACAGTGGCATTTTAATCCCAGGGAGCACTGGGTAAACAGTGAAATGTGCAGTCACATGTTGGTCTTGGGTTTTATTTCTCTGAGAGTCTTCCAGCTTCAAACTCCAGCGTGTGGCATAGAACAAATACTATTAACTGCCAGAAGAATCTTTTGTGGCTGAATATTTCCTGAATCTGTAAATCATCCTCCTACTGCCTACCATGACAGTTATGCAAGTGACCTTTGGATTTCACAAGTTTTTAAAAAATTTATGACATTATAATCTACTCCATCCATGGAAATGCACCACACTGAGATTGTGAAATCAAAGAATAAGTGAAAAACAATCATCAATATAAATAATAAGAAAATGATGGTTTGACCCCAAAGGTATTGTATTATAATAGGAAGAGGTCCCAGGTCAGCCACTGACTCTCTGTGTGACCTTGCACAGATCACTTAACTTCTCTGGGCCTTAGTTTTCCTATATGTAAAACATGAAAGGATTTTTTCCCCCAGTTCCAGCATTTTACAATTCTGGAATATAGTGGTTATGAATATTAAATCATATTTCAAAAATGTATTTTCAGGGATGGTCATTTCTTAGGATCCTTGGGAGATTCTTGTTATTGCTTTTGATAATCTTTTTTTGTTGGGCTGATTTTTACCCCTCAGAAAGTTCATCCCAGAAATCCTGTGAATGTAGCAAGGGCATTTATTTCCATTTCACAATTGAGACCTATTGAGATTATGTACTTTGTCCAAAATTATGTAGGCCCTTTAGTGGTGGAAGTGGGATCAGAACCCAGACATCCAGACACTCATACCCCATATTAGACCAGAGGGAGTTGTCTCTCCTGTGCTACTACTAGAGTGGGAATTATTGAGGCACTCTACCACATAACTCAGTTTAATCGATACTAGTTATAAAATAAATTTGTCAAATAAATAAATAAATAAATAAATAAATAAATAAATAAATAAATATGTCTAATGGTGAGTAAACTGTGTTCCATAGCTTCAAAGAAGGTATGGTCTAGTGAGAGTCACTTATACAGATGTAAGAAGTGCTATGGTGAAGGTAGTTTTAGGACTTTTTTCCAATCCGAATGAACTAAGGTGGATGGGGTTCACCCTCCGACACAAAACAACTGTAAAACTGGACAAAATATATGAAATAATGGCTTTTAAGTCATGAATCATAAGGTGACAAAAGATGGTATCTGTGAAATATGGGAACCAAATGAGGTGAGTCTTATGATCATTCCAGCTTATTGTCTGAAGAGAGTTTCCAGGCCATGGTACAGGGAAGGAAAACCTAGTGGATCCTAGCAGTTTCTCTACATTTAGAAGACATAGCTGGAAATCTGAGGCGGCAAAGTGGCTAGGGTGCACGGGGGAGAGTAGCAGAGTGGAGAGACCTTCATAAAGAAAGAGCTTATTCTAATTTACATTTATAGATCATACTACCCAACAATAGCAAAATATACATTCTTTTTAAGTTCACATGGAATACTTTTTACTAAGATAGACCATATTCTGGACATATAAAAAAAGTCTTAATAAATTTAATAAGATTTAAATCAAAGTGTGTTCTCTGACCATGAGGGAAGTAAATTAGAACTAAATAATAGGAATATATTTAAAAACCCTCAGATATTTGCAAATTGAATAGCAAACTTAAAAATACTTATGGGTCAAAGAAGTAATCAGAAGGGAAATTAAAAAGAATTTTGAATTGAGCAAAAATGGAAAAAAAAATCAAAATTTGTTAGAAGCAGGTAACATAGTCTTAAGGGGAAATCTGTAATATTGAATGTCTATATTAGAAAAGAATAAAGGTTACAAACCACTGACCTCAATTTCCACCTTGAGAAATTAAAAAGAGAAAGACAAATGAAACTCGAAGTAAGGAGAAGAAAGGAATTTTAAACATTACAGTGGAAATAAATTTGAAAGATAAAAATAATAGCGATAAATCAATGAAACCGAAAGCTGATTCTTTGAGATCAATAAAATTGATAAATCTCTAGTAAGACTGATAAGGGCAAAGAGAGAGAAGATACAAATTACCAGTATCAGGAATGAGAGAGGAAATTTCACTATGGACTTTATATATATTTAAAAGATAATAAAGGAGAACTTTATGCCTATATATTCTACAACTTATATTAAATGGACAAATTCATTGAAAGGTACAAACTACCAAAGCTCATTCAAGATGAAATAGGTAACCTTAATAACCCTATTTAACAGAAATTGAATTTATATTTAAAAAACCTCCTCACAAGTTCCAGGGCCAGAGGGTTTCAGGAAGAAACTCTAGTGAACACATAAGGAAGAAAATAATATCGATTGTACATAAACTTTTCTAGAAAATTGAAGAGCAGAAAGTATTCTTCAACTTAATCTATGCATGACAGTGATACCATAACCAGACAAAATCATTACAAGAAAAAAAAACAAAACTACCGACCAGTAGTCCTTACGATCACAGATAAAAATTCTTACCAAAATTTTAGCAATCAAATCTAATAATACATAAAAGGTTTATAATACATCATGACCAAGTGGTATTTTTTTCAGTAACACAGTGTTGATTTAACATTCGAAAATCAAACAATTGAATTCACCAATTTATCAATTTAAAAAACTTGAAATGATATGATCATCTCAATAGATGCAAAACAAACAAACCAAAAAAAAAAAAACCCAAAAACATTTTGACAAAATCTATCTCAATTCCTAATATAAGCTCAGTAAACCAAGACTGGAAGTAAACTTCCTAACAATAATGGGCGTTTTTGAAAAACCTACAGCTAACATCGTATTTAACAGTAACAGGTTGAATGCTTTTTCCCTAAGCCCAAGAAAAACGCAAGAATGTTCATTCTTGTATTTAACATTTTACTGGAGGGTCTAGGCAGTACAATATGGCAAGAAAAAGAAAAATGGAATTTAGAAAAGAAAGTAAGAAGTAAAACTGTATTTGTGCGTGGCATAATTGCCTATGTTGAAAATCCCACCAAATTTACAAAAAAGCTACTAGAACTAGTAAGTGAATTTAACAAAGTGGCAGGATAAAAAAAAAAATCAATATACATAATTCAATTACATTTTTATATGCTAGCAACAATCAGAAATTGAAATAAAAATACCATTTACAATAGCATTAAAAATATGAAATACTATGGACAAATATGATAAAAGTTGTACAAGACCTGTACTCTAAAAGCTACAAAACAGTGCTGAGAGAAATTAAGGAGAACATAAATAATTGGAGGGATATACTGTGCTCATGGATTGAAAGATTTGCTATTGTTACAATTTTCTCCAAATGATAAGTCCAATCAAAATCCCAACTAGGCTTTTTTTTTCTTTTTGGAGAGGTTGACAAGCTGATTCTTAAGTTCATATGACAAAGCAAAGAACCTATAATACCCAAGAGAACTTTGTAAAAGAAGAATGATGTGGAGGATTTATTACAAAGCTACGGTAATCAAGACAGTGTGGTATTGGCAGGAAGATAAACAAGTGGGTCAAGTGGAGCAGAAGAGAGGTGAGAAGCAGAACACACATGTCAGTTGCTTTCTTGCAAAGTTTTCAAAGACAATGCAGTGATAGAATATTCTGTTCAATAAATGGTGTTAGAACAATTGTATACCCACATGAAAAAGCAGAAAAACACTTCACACCATGTACAAAAATTAACTCCAAATGAACCATAGACCTAAATATGAAACCTAAAAAGAAAACCTGGAGGAAAACGTAAGAGGATACCTTTTGACCTAGAGTTAGGCAAAGATTTCTTAGATTGTGATATAAAAATCATCCATAAAGGGAAAAAATTGATAAATTCAATTTAATCAAAATTAAGAACTTCAAGAGTCACTATTAAGATAATAAAAAGACAAGTTACAGATAGGGACAAAATATTTATAAATCGTATATTTGATAAAGAACTTGTATCCAGGATATATAAAGAATCTCAACATTTGATTATAAGAAAACAATCCTTCCCCCCTTGGGTAAAAGATTTAAATAGACATTTTATAAAAAAAGATATATTGATAACCAGTAAGTCCATGCTCATTTGTCAACGTCAATTGTCATAAGGGAAATGCAAATGAAATCAAAGTGAGATACCACTGTACCTCTATAAGAATGTCTAAAATAAAAATTACTGACCTTACCAAATGTTGGCAGGATATGGAGCACCTGAAGCTCTCATACATTGTTGGTGGGAATGTAAAATAGTAAAACATGTTTGAAAACAGTTTGGCAGTTTCTTAAGTTAAACATACATCTACCAGATGACGCATCCATTCTCTTTCTAAGTATTCATCCAAGAGAAATAAAAGCATGTGTCCCTGTAAAGACTTGTCCAAAAAGGTTCATAGCAGCTTTATTTGTAATTGCCAAAAAATCTAAACAACTCAGATGTCCATCAACAGTTGAATGGATAAACAAATTGTGGTATATCCATATAATGGACCATTACTCAAGAAAAAAATAAACTATTGATATCTACAAAGTGGATGAATCTCAAAATAATTATTTTCAGTGAAACAAGCCAGACCAAAAAAGAGGACATACTTATGATTTCATTTATAAAAAAATTATGGAAAATGCAAACTAATCTATAGTGATAGAAAGCAGATCAGTGGCTGCCTGGCAATGGGTTGAAGGTGGGGAGGGGCAGGAGAGTGGGATTATCAGGGGGCATGAGGAAACACTATCTTGATTGTGGTGATAGTTTCATGACTGTATGTGTCAAAACTTATACACTTAGAACATGTAGAATTTATTGTATGTCAATTATATCTAATGAAGCTGTTAAGAAACAACTAAAATACATTAAAACAACTTATAGTTCTTAACAAAATAGATTAAAGTGTATGTGTGGATTTCAAATATTCATACTTTTGTAAATTCAAATTGAGACATCAACGTAAGAGTAATGCTCAGGGTTCTGTGGGGTCTAGAAAACTCACAGCATATAACCAACTGTTTTTTAATCCTTACATCATATTATGCTAATAATTAGGCAGGCAAGATTGCATTTGCCATAGAATGTCTCTTCCAAACTCAAAGCCACATTCTGATTTTGTAGGTCTTGATTGGATGAGACCAGGAGTCTGCATTTTAAACAAGTCCTTCAGGTTATTCTGATGCAGAGGGGTCATGGGCTGCACTGGAGAAACATTGGTCAAAATCTCACCAACATCAAAATCTCCTGTCTTTCTCTTCAACCTTGTCTTTGTTTGGTTCTCTTGATAGAGGCCCATAGTTTACCTGGCTTAACTCTGTAGTGTCTTTTTATTGGATAAGACCTAGCAACCTCTTAGTCATGTAGTCCAGGCCCTGCCCTTCCTAGGGAATATTCATCCCTCTTAGACCATTTCAGACAAGTGAAGTCTGGGCTTTCAGGGACTCTTAGCCAGTAAGTTCTTCTTTGGGTTTCACAGTCTTCCTCCTGTAGCTGCTCTGAGAGCTGTGACCTTTGCAGTTGTTTAATTAATCAAGTCACTCGTACACTTATAGCCTTTTGGCAGCTTTCTGCAGCTGGCAGGGTAAATCCCAAACTCCTGATGTTGGCCAACAGGCTCTGCACGATCTCCCTTGACTGCCACTCCTGCTGCACCTCCACCAAGCACCAGTCAACCCTGGATGTGGCTCTCGGTGCTCAAATACAGCAAGAAGTCCCTTCCCACCCCAGTCCTCTCTTCATGCATTTTACCTCTTCATAAAGCTTTCTGTGGCTGCTCTGTGGGTTGGCTTCTCATCATTTACACCTCATCAAGATGTCATCTCCTGAGGGAAACCTTCCCTAACCATCTTGTTTGAATTGGCTGTCTCCTCTCCCCAGTTATTCTTTCCTATCTCTCATCACAGTTGTAATTGTTTCATTCATGTTTATGTTCTCTTCACTAGAATATAAGCTCTGTGAGGGTAGGGTCACGTCTGCTTTGCTCACCATTGTATCATCATTATTGGTTGAATAAATGAATTACTCCTAGGTCCTCTAATTTTTACAAATACTATGTTAATGGTCTTACAGTTGAAGGCCTTGGGCACCAGTATTTTAAAAACTGTTACTAAAAGCTTTCTGTTTAATGAGTAACAACTCCCCCTGCCCCTCTCCATTCTACCAAAGAAAGAACCACGTTCCAGCACAATAAAACAGAGCAAAGCATTCTGGGCCAATAGAGGACAATAGATACCATGTTTCCCCGAAAATAAGACCTAGCCAGATCATCAGCTCTCATGCATCTTTTGGAGCGAAAATTAATATAAGACCTGGTTATTATATTTATATTATACTATGTTATATTATATTATATTATATTGTATTATATTATATTATAAATTTTTGCTTCAAAAGATGCATTAGAGCTGATGGTCTGGTTAGGTCTTATTTTCGGGGAAACACAGTATCCCATATGCGGAAAATGGTTCAAAAAATTTAGTTCAGGGTTTAGTTGAGGCCTGTCCTGGCTTTAAGCCTCTCTGATCTTATTTTTGACAAGACTCCAAGCAGGGCTGGGCTCCTGATAGTCTGGCTGGGGTGGGACATGGCTAGATGACCTGTCACTTTTTGGCTTTTCCAGGCAGAAGGGAAACGAGTGATTATTCTTACTCTTGAAGTGGGAGGAGCAGCACATTTGTGTGCAAGTTCTGAAGCCAGAAAGCTGGTTCATGGTCATGACTGTTCCTCTTTTTATTACTGAGTTTGATACTTGAAGTGAACAAAGTTAGAAGCCTCATGGCAGGTGTCACTCTATGTGTCACAGGAAGATTTGACCCCCGGTGGTGAAAAGCTGAGCTTCCTGGATGGATGTGCATTGTGGAATCTCTTTGACTCCATACTTTTTTCTCTCAATGCATTTTCATTTTACTTCCAGTTCTTTTCTCTCTCTTTTTTTTTTTTTCTCTCCTCCTTTCTCTCTCTCTCCTATTTCATTTTTCTTAGATTTTTTTCGCCTTCATATCCAGGTCTCTTTTCAGTTTCTCTCTCTCCATTTCTTTCCTTTTACTATTTGTGACTCACTTAATGACCCTTTCATTTTTCTTCCCCTTCTATTCTTGTCTTCATTTAAGATGATCCTGTGAAGTCAGGGACATTCTTTCCTCGTCACTTTGAATGTAGCCCACAGGTGACTGACTATATTAATACCTATATATAAATTTAAAATGATACACTTTTACGGTCAATTGAATATTTTTACCAGTGTGAAGTGTCCATCCTTATCTCAATGAAAGATTTTGCCTTAAATTCTACTCTGTTTGGTATTAATTTAACTATGCCAGCTTTATTTTGGTTCGTATTTGCATCTTTTTCTATCTTTTCAACTTTTTTCTGTGATTATATTCAATGAGTGTCACTTGTCAGTAGCATACGTTTTTAGAGTTTTGGGTTTTTATCCTATCTGGCATTCTTTTTCTTTTTAATTGGAGCATTTTGTCCATTTGCCTTTTGATGTATTTATGGATATATTTGGGCTTAAATATACATGCTTTACTATTTGTTGCATGTTTGTCTCACCTATAGTATTTTATGTTTTCTCTCTTTTGAACTAATTTTTTCTTTATTATTTCACTTTCTATCTTTGTTTACTTGTTAGTTATATTTTTGTGATTATTATAGTTATATTTTGGGTGATAATTATAGTAGTTACTCAAAACATTTACATATATGTTCTTGACATAACAAGTATAAAATAAATGTGAGCTTTCATCACTTACTGCTTAAAGCAAAGATACTGGAATATTGTATATTTCCCCCCTTTCAACTTATGTGCTATGATCATGAATTCTAACTAATGGATATTTTAATCTTACAAAACCAAATTATTATTATTTTATATAGTAGCTATTCATTTAGGTTACCCACATATTTAGCCTTTTTGTACTCTTCATGTTTTCCTGAATTTTACACTTCCATCTGGGATCATTTTTCTGTGTATAGATATTTCCTTTAGGTCAAGTCTACTGACAAATTCTCTCAGTTTTTGTTTGTGTGAAAAAAAATCTTGATTTCACTGACATTTTTTCAAAGATATTTTAGCTGGGTATAGGATTTTAGAATGGCACTTATTTTCTCAGCATTTTTAAGGTATTGTTACATTATTGTCAGACTCATACTATCTCTGATGGGAAGTCAGATGTGAGTTCTATTACTGCTACTGCAATTTTTCTCGTTTTAATTCAAAAACACCCTTTTAGTTAATTGTCAGGTTTTTTCTCCTGGTGAGTAGATATGATTAATTTTTTTTTTGGTATTTATTCTGCTTGATATTCATAAGTAAGTGCTTCTTGAATTTGTGCTCTTTTGTTTCAGCAGTTTTAGAAAATACTCCTAAATATTGCTGTTCCTCTATTCTCTCTCTCCTCTTTCTATTACAATAGACTTTTCTATTACATAGACCTTTTCTTCCTATGCAGTGTCTTGGTTTACTTTATGATCTTTTCTCTATTTCCCATTCTTTTAGCTTTCAGTACTTTCTTCTGACTTATTTTCTAGTCCATCAATTAACTTTTCAGTTGCAGTTAATCTCTTGTTCAAACCTCCCATTGATTTAAAAATTTTATTTATTTTTTAGTTGTGGTATTACATTTTTTAGTGTATTTATTTCCTTCTATTTAAAGTAGTTTCCAGTTGATTATCAGAATTTTGCATTTTGGCTTTAAATTTCTTGACTATGTTAGCCATAGTTATTTTAAAGTGTTTCTGATAACTGTTATCTGAGTGCTACTGCATGCCTCATTTTTTTTGATTGAGTACCAGGTATTGCATATGAAAAAAAAAAGAGAGAGATAATTTGAGGCTTAGCATAAAGATATTTTACTCTAGAGAGGATTTATTGCTTACTGGAAGTGAGGCTCCCTTAGAAAGCCAATATCACCTCACTCCAATCAGGAATGGATGGTCCAAACTCAGCTCTTGGTCCCTGTGAGGATTGGTTTATTTTTGATTCAACCTTACTCCTAGGATAAGGTTATGTCCCTTTCATGTCCCAACCCCAAACTTCAGGATTTACTAGCCTTTCTGTCTAGTGGGTCTTGGAATTGTGTTTTCCTATGTGCAAGACAGTGTGTCAATAGGTCTAAGTTTTACATCTCTCAGCTACCTGTCCTGGAGTTGGCTGAGTTCGTAGAGTCTGGGGAAAAGTAGCCTTGAATGCCAGGCTGACTTCTCTGAGTTTCATTTTGATCCCTCAGACTAGGTCCTGTAGTTCTTCCTTGTCTTGGAACATCTCCAGTGCCACATAATTTTTATATATTGCTCAGATTTTCTGGTTGTTCTCTGCATAAAAGTTCTTTCAAGTTTCCTAGTCTACCAATACAAGTATGCACTGCTATTATGTTACTGGGCAATCCTGGACAAATCATTTCCCATCTCTGGAGCTCAGTTTTCACATCTATATGATAAAATGATTAGACTGGAAGACCTCCTCAAATCTATCTTTGAACCAATGTCAGCATGCATCAGACCTGTGGACTATCAGTTTTATAGGGAAGGTTCAGTTCTTTTCATATAGTCCTGGCAACCTCCCCCCCCCCGCCGCCCTCCCCCCCCCCACCCCCCCCCACCCCCCCGTCCTCGCCCCGGTCAAGGTAACTAACTAGTAAAGATTTGCAATGATGGTGATGAGCACGTTATTACTTTTGGGAGATTGAAAACATGTACTATAAGGCTAGCTTGCAAATAAATATCCTACTATCCATATTGGTGTGAAATGTAGGCAAGGATGTTTCATTTTTCTCTCAACTCAGAAATAGGAAGGATTCCCCAGGGCTATTTATCACAGTCAGAAGGGAGATAAATAAAGAACAGGGATGTTGTTAATTTACTCAAACTCCAAACTCAAAGTCCCTTTGATGGAACAGGGGCACTGGGAGAGCCATGATATAAGATTTCTGGTGAACCATCTGGAGGGTCTGCCACTCATCTCACTCTATGTGAGTGTGCGTGCATCTGCGTGTGCACCCCCCTCCCCACACACCCCAAACACGTGTGCCTAATGATGACCACATTACAAATGGACACATCTGGTGGAAAGAGTTTTCAATAGGAATTTCAAAGCACTATCACTTTCATTCTAAAGGGCTAATTTAGTAACATTTTGCCTCTAGTTCTTTATTTTCAGGAGAGCTCAGAACATCACTGACTTTTTACTATATGAGTACTTTTGCCGAGTTCCATTTCTGAGCAAGACGTTCTTGCAGTACTACGTTAGCTCCCTTTGGGTTAAGAGCACAGACTCTGGGACCAAATTGCCTGGGTTCAAATCCTGACTCTTCCATATACTAGCAGTAAAACTTGGGACAAATAGTTAAGTTTCCTTGTGCCTAAGTTTCCTTCCCTCATTGATAAAATGAGGATAATGAATCGTATCTGCCTCATAGGGTTGTTGTGAGGATCAGATGAGTTGATCCATTTGAAGTGTGTAGATGGGTGAGCTTTTGACTGGAATAACTGATGTGTATCTATACTGCATATTTAGTGTGTGAGCTACAGGGGCAGAAAGGCAAGCAGTGAACTGAACCGGGTAGAGCTCTGGATTCAGGGTCATGAGAACCACTGTTGTGTTAGACTAATTGTTAGATTAACTTCCCAAACTGTTGGACCTCACTTCAGTCTTTAAACCTTTCCTGTAAAACAGGACGGTAACACTCCCAGTAGCACCTCACAGGGTGGATCTCTGATGAAGTGATGGATGTGGAAATCTTTTGCAAAAGCACTACCTGCTATATAAATGTGAGGGACTGCCACTAATGGTGATGAAGACCCATGAGCCTGGGGGACAAATGAAATAAAGAGGCTGTAGGAGACCTGGGAGAAAGTGGGGAGGGAATTCTAACTTTTTATTTTAGTTTTCAAGCTTGTTCTGTTTTTTGCATGACTCTATTCTCGGCATTTTCCAGCGTGTGACCTATCTTGATGGGCTTGTCTATGGAATGGATTTTGGTGGTCTCTAGAAACAGTTTTGCATTCCATTTCTCTTCACCCAGGATCTTGTCTTGAGACTCTGAACTTGGTATGTGGAAATGTGTCCATTTGGCCTAGCAAGGAAATCTAGGCCCTTACTCTTAGGAGTGAGCAGATGGATTAAAAGCCCCTTTGGTGTGATGATGTTGGACAATAACCTGGCATGAAGTGGACCAGGTGTTGGGGGCCAGAATGGGTATGATCAGAGCCCAGGGATAGGCACAAAATAAAGGTCAGGATAAATGCTGTATTGGTTTCCTGTGGCTGCTGTAATAGTACCAATGACAGACTAGCCTTTTATAGTTCTGGAAGCCAGAAGTCCAAAACTGTTATCACTGGGTCAAAGAAGATGTCAGCTGACTCATGTCCCACTGAGGGCTTTAGGGGCAAATCTCTTCCTTGACTCTTTCAGCTCCTTGACTCTTTCAGCTATGGATATTCCTTGGCTAGTGGTCACATCACTCTAATCTCTGCCTTATGGTCACATTGCCTTCTCCTCTTTTCTTCTGCCTCTTTCTTATAAAGACACTTGTTACGGCATTAAGGGTCCACATAGATATTCCAGGATAATGTCCTCATATCAAGATCCTTAATCATTATCTGCAAAGACACTTCCCATATAAGGTAACATTTACAGATTCTAGGGATTAGAACAATGATCTCTTTTGTGGGGGCATTATTTTTCCTATCATAGGTGGTAAGGCAGGAAATAGGGAGAGCAGGAGAGAGGTCAGCAAGGGGACCCACAATGAGGGGAATTAGACAAAATGGGAAACATGTTTAAGGGGTAAGTAACAAAGAAACTTTTATAAATGCCTGACCTACAGTAGACACTGAATGAAATAATGATATTCTCTGAACACCTGCTAAGTGCCAGGTACTGTTCTAGGGGCTGGAAAGAAAGCAGTATGGAGTTTGCATTCATCAAGTAAATGAGTGAATAAATGAATGAATAACTGAGACATTCTTTGCTTAGCAAAGAAGGTTGTTTTTTGTTAGGTCAGGTATCAAGGCTATCAAGAACAACTTACTGAGGTGTAGTTGGAAATCAGAGAACCAGTACTCTGGCTGGAGTGGGCTGTGAGGGGTGGAGGTAGGACAGCTCTTACCCACCGAGCAGGGGAAGGGGCTTATGTAACTGAGTGGTTCTCAGCCCAGGCTGCCTATTGGTCACCTGGGGGGCTTTTATCAAATATCTAGGCCCCACTCCCAGAGATGCTGATTCAATTGGTCAGGATGGTTTGGGTATCTACTTAGCGTAAGCTCCTGATCTGCAGCCAGGGATGAGACCACAGTTAACTTCTCTTTGTCCTGATTGACTTATGATTTGGAGTCAGACCTGGCTACAGAACAAGGATCTGTGAGTTGGTTTAGGTTGTGCAGTCTTGGGTATATTATACAACTTCTCTGAGTCTCCATTAACTCATCTGTAAAATGGGGGTAATTATACTTACCTTACACATCTCTTTAAGGATTAAAGTAGAAAATATTTGCAAATATTTGCAGGATATCTGGCACACGGTGAATACTCACTAGTTATCTCTACAACTTCTCAGTGAAGTAGGAATTGTTGGGCCCACTCTATAGACTTGGGAATTGAGGCTTAGACATCAGGTTAACTTGGTCAAAGCCACATTGTTAATAAATGGTGGATATAAGATGTAGCCCAGATCTGCATTTAGGACTTAATTCCACCTTTTTTTTTTTTTTTGACAATGGGGCATTAACTCTCAACCACTCCACTCTCTTCCCTTTGGCTTCTATGGCCATGAGTGAGATGGCCGCTGTTTATTCTCGTTCCCCCTAAACAACTAGGAATTTAGGATGGGAGAGAAGCCCACCCCACCTTCCCTCCTAATCCCTGAAATCTGTGAAATTACTTTATGTAGCACAGTTTTTGCAGATGTGATTAAGCTAAGGATTTTGAGATGAGAAGATATTCTTGGTGATAGAGGTGGGCCCTACATGCTGTCACAAGTGTCCTTATAAGAAAGAGGCAGAAAGAGATTTGACACCTATGCAGAGGAGGAGGCAATGTGACCATAAGGCAGAGATTGGAGTGATGTGGCCACAAGCCAAGGAATGCAGTGAGCCACCAGGAGCTGGAAGAGGTATAGAACGGACTCTCTCCGACTCCCTCTGAAGGGAGTTTTGGCCCCGTGTTATTGGTTTTGGACTTGTGACCTCTAGAACTGTGAGAGAATAAATTTCTGTTGTTTAAACCACCTATTTTGCAGTAATTTGTTACAGTAGCCACAGGAAACAGCACCAGAAGTTCTCAGTGGACATCCCAGTGCTCTCTGGAATGGTACTTTCATGTCACAGCAAACCTGATAGGGCTTTACTTGCATCTCCTGTGGCTGCCTGATCGCTGGCTCCTACTGCAGGGCCAGCAGGGCCCGAGGGAAGCTTGTGCACCTGTAGCCTACGGCAGCAGGCAAAGTTCATTGCCTCCTCACACTGCTGTCCTTTCTCACCACCTGAGCTTCTGGTCAGGGAGCAGATATGAGCCCTCTCATTGACTTTGCTGCTGGAGGGAGACAGCATATCCAGCATGGGGGGCAGGGTGTGGGGGTGAGAGAGCCAAAGAGGCTGACAGCCACCCATTCCCTGCCTCCTTTCAACATTGAAGGTCCCCAGTCCAGTTTACTCCCATCTTCTCAGCCCTGTTGCTTCAGGGCAAGAGCTTTCTGGAACAATTTTACTCAGTGTATGGGGAACAAAGGAGAAACCAAATGCCTTGCTTGGGAACGACCCATATGGAGGAGGTAAGGCAAGGCCCAGTGACAGGATAATTGCTTAAATATCTGCTTTAAGTATAAAGGCAGACTCTACCTCCAGCTGGAGTTCAGGTTCCCACAGGTCATGAAAACAAAGAAGGGAATGGGAGAATTAAAGAGGAATAGAAATGGAAATGATTAGGAAAGATTGCCGCTACTTACAGTGTATGTGTGTGTGTGTGTGTGTGTGCGTGGTGGGGTGGGGGGCGGGAGGGAAGTTGGGAGTTAACCCTTTTGGGATTGTGTAAGTAGGGTGTGAGCTCACTGCTCATGGCTCTTGGCTTTCCTTCTCAGAATGGGAAGACTGGAGGCCTGAGCCCACAGTGGAATGCTCTGCTTCAGGGTGGCTCTCCCAGGACCTAGAGAAGAAGCTGGTGGAACTCATCCAGGGCTGGGCTTTGGACACTATGGGTTGGTAATGGCTTTGTGTGCTGGGCATATGCTTGTGGGCAGCACATTCAGGCTTTCTTATACTTTATCAGAATTTCTCCTTTTACATTCCTGGAATTAGGGCCTGCTTTACAATCAATGGGCATATTTAATGGGTGTATTAGACATGGTTCCCCAATAGAACCAAAAGATTATAGCTATAGTAGTTATGTCACACCTATATCTGTATCTTTATATGTATTTACACAGAGAGATTTTCAGGAATTGGCTCACGTGACTGTGAGAGGTAGCAAGTCCAAAATTTGTAAAATAGGCCAGCTGGCTAGAAACTCAGGCAGAATTTCTGTGTGGTAGTCTTGAGGCAGAACTCCTTTTTCTTTCGGAAACCTTAGTCTTCGCTCTTAAGGCCTTCAAATGATTGGGCCTGCCTATGTTATGGAGGGTAATTTGCTTTACTTAAAGTCAACTGACTGTAAATATTAATCACATCTAAAAATTACCTTCACAGAAATATGTAGACTAATGTTTGACTAAACAACTGGGCACCATAGCCTAGCCAAGTTGACAAATAGAATTAACCACCCCACTGGGGTAGTCGTTTGTTTGTTTTATTCATTCACTCATTTATTCATTCACTCATTTATTCATTCCCTCCTCCAAAAAATATCTGTCATTAAAATAAGTACAATCTTTGTAGATGACTTAAGCATTGGGCCATAATGGTTTTGAATCTGCCTTCTGGTAGGCTGCGAACTTGGTGAAAGCAGGGGTCAGACCTGTTTGGTCACTGCAGCATCTCCAGTGTGTGTAACTGGCACATAGTAGGTGCTCAATATTGTTTAACTGCCTGACTGGCCACTTGGCTATGTAATAAATGATTTGGATTCAGGTGTTCCTTTTACTTTGACTTTTCTCTCTTTAGGAAAAAAGGGTCTTTTTCACTTCCTTTCCCCCCTTGTGCAGACTGCATACTCTTTCTTTTCTCCATCTCCCTGTCTTTCTGTTTCTTTGTCCCCCATTCCTTTTATTTGGCTAATGCTCTGTGCCTAATCACGTTAGCCAGCATTGGCATTACAGAGATGTTTGCAATCCAACCCAGGTCTGATTATGAGCTTCAACAGCCTGAGGCTACTTTAAGAATGTGTTGATTGGTGGGGGGTGGGGAGCCCCCAGAAGGGGCCAGCATTTTTGGCTGATGGAGCCGCCCACATGTGTGTCTGGGCACCGCAAGGGAGCCCAGGCTGGTTGGGTTTTGGTTCTCTCCTTGATCAGGCTCCTGGTGGGGTATTTATACTGGCTGGGTATCTAAGCCCTTCCTGATTGTATTAAGCCTCATGAAAGTGAGGCCCAAACAATCCGGCTAGTGTGGCTAGTGCTATAACCACAGCAAAGTGTGCCCTGTATTTCTTGTCATTCTCTGTTTGAGCTCATTTCAACTTTATACTAGGAGTATAAAGAAACTGCCACGTGTTTCTCTGGTTTGCAAGCATTACCTCATTTCCCTTGTCTAGGATATTAATTCAGAAATATTTATTAAGTGATTTCAGGATTTGGGGCAATTTTGAAAGCATTCAGTTCAGATTCCAAGAAGGATACCATGGGTTTAAAGGAAATTAGCTACCTCTCTCTTTCCCTCCATTTTCTCAAAAGCACCCTGTATTTTTCTTTAGAGTGTTTTTGCTTTGTTGTCATGATTCCCTTAATTATTTACAGTCATTCCTTCAATGTCTGTCTTCTCTACTAGACTGTAAAGATCTCCATGTGGGCAGGGTCCATGAATGCTGTTTTCACCGCTGTATTCCCACGGGCAGGCAAAATAAGTTCTTGACCATCTATTAAGTATATTTTGATTGAGAAAAATACGGCATCCCACCCGGAAGGTGTCATTATATTTTTGGAAGTTTGTACACAGCAAGGAGGAATATTCATATAGTTACATATAGTTGTGTGTGTGAAAACTGGATCCCTGGGATCAAGCTTAGAAGAGCCCAGGTTATGTCACTCAAAAAGACTTAAAGTGGTCCTTTCTTGTGGTTCTTGAAAAGATCTGAGACAAGTCTATCTGAGTCACCATGTCTAGGGAGGCCAGTGTGAAATGAAATTACTTGGGGTTGTATAGTTGTGAAGACACATGCCCCCATGTGTGTGTTATTGTTGTATACTGTGCTTTGCTACAATCTGGGGCTCTGTGAATCAGACTTCCTGGACTCAGATCGGTTCTACCAGTATCTAGATGTCCCACATGAACGTTGTATGGCCTTCAGCACAATATTTGCCATTTCTATGCCTTAGTCTGTAAAAGGGGATAATAATAGTTTTCATGTCATAGACTTGTTTTGG
This sequence comes from Rhinolophus hipposideros, assembly GCF_964194185.1. Lineage (NCBI taxonomy): Eukaryota > Metazoa > Chordata > Mammalia > Chiroptera > Rhinolophidae > Rhinolophus > Rhinolophus hipposideros. The sequence continues at coordinate 34,919,756 of NC_138058.1, forward strand.
GATTAAGTGAGATCATTCATGTAGAGTACTGAGGTCAATGCTTAGCTCAGAGTAAACTGAATAAATGTCCGTTATCATTATTATTTTCATAAATATGTAACAGTAAAGTAGTCTTTGCGTGCATGGTGTTACAAAAAAAGAGAAAGATGAGTTCTTTAGGAGGAGGGAAAACTCCAATTACTGAAAACTAGATGGGCTACGTGGAAATGGAAGTGGGCCCTGATGTAAGTAGAAATAGTGCTGATAGCCCAGGATACATCTTTAAAAGTAGAAAGAGAAAGAGGGGGCAGAAAACATATAGTCATACTGTCAAGGGTGTGTGGCATTAGGATGACAGACTAAGAAACTGGGAGATGCATTTAATTACTAACTAGCAGTGTCAGTGGAGTTGACTCATTTGGCATCTGGTTGCTTCCAACCATGCTCACCTGGCATCAGCACAACTGGCCCTTTCAGTCCAACAGTTTAGTCCAACCACCATTCAGCGAGAGCTGGTGGCTTGCCTTTGTGAGGTCCAAACTCCAAATCATCGTCTGGCCTGGCTGGCTATTGGGACTGGGCATTTCCGACAGAAGCATCTGCGAATCTCCCCCAGGACAGTTATTGGGGTCAGAAATTGCATTGCCCAGCAATTACTGGCAGCACCTAAAACATTTCTGATTTCAGAGTACTTGTTGTAAAACAGAATTGATCGGAAAGTATATTGTCCTGCTTCTCAGAGCAAACACAAATGATCTGCCACATCCTCCAGATTCATTCCATCCAGTGGGGTTGAAACATGCTGTTGGAAGGAAAAAGCAAGATGGCACATTTCCTTTCCAGTCTTCCCCTTAACTTGGCCCATGATGGAGTTTCTGGTCAATGCAGGATTGGAGTTCATTTCCTTTTTAATTCTTTTAAAATGAAGGACTCAATTTTAATTGACTGAGGTATAATAGTATTATATTGAAAAGTAATATATTACAGATACTGTGAAGTATTTTTCCATCCTAAAGAACTTTTCACATCAGCTGGGTTATTTGATCTTTTCAACAACCCTGTGAGGTAAGTTGGGTGGATCAAGATATTATTAATTTCATTTTAAACATAAAAACTCAAGGAGAGGAAGTGATTACTTATCCAAAGACATAAATTAGCTAACTGGTAATAATAATAGCTACCCTGTTTCCCTGAAAATAAGACCTAACTCTAATGCGTCTTTTGGAGCAAAAATTAATATAAGACCCGGTCTTATTTTTCTATACTATAAGACTGGGTCTATAGTATAATACAATATAATATAATATAATATAATATAATATAATATAATTAATATAATTAATATAATTAATATAATATAACATAACATAATACTGGATCTTATATTAACTTTTGCTCCAAAAGATGCATTAAAACTAATTGTCCGGCTAGGTCTTATTTTTGGGGAAACATGGTAATATGTAGCAGTTACCTTGGACCAGGTACTAATATAAATATTCATTTAATTTTCACAGTGACCCATTGAAGAAGGCACTATTGTTATCTCTGTTACACCAATGAGGAAATGGAGATACAGAAAGATGAAATCAGTTGCCCAGATTGCAGCTGGTAAGTGGTAGAGCTGAGGTAACAACCCATGTATGTTGCTACAGAGTCTAGGTACTTATCTGCTGTTGTGTGTTGGACAATACAGTGCATGGTCTCAGGGATTCTCAGGTAATTCTTGGTCTAGCTACTGCCACCCTTTCACATTCCTTGTCTTCTTTAAGGATCTCCCAAACTTAGATGGACAAAGCATGCTCTAAAATGTGACAAGACCAGAAGCTTAAAAAAATTGAGCTTATTTACTTATTATAAAAGCTAGAACACTATATGGAAAGTAGGAACCACCTACAAAACGATCATGAGATGAAAGATCGAAGCTTATGAGGAGGGAAAATGCTGCTGAAACTATTGACTCACTCTTTTGGTTGTTGCCAATGACTCCTGTTTGGCTTTCTGCTTTGTGCAGTTTTATTTTGTTGAGGTAGGAGGAGGCATATCAATGCTGAAGTCAATCTCACTGTGGAGAAGGGGGTCCATGTCAGTTGCATTTTCTTTCTTTGTGAACTTCGGAGAAGTGTTGGCAGTAACCAGATTTGAGATCTTGCGGGTAAGGGTTTTAGAGCCACTGGGAGAGCCTGCTTTTCTGGTGAGCTTTTGGGTTTGTGGGATGTAGAATTCATGTGAAAGCCATTCAAATATTCTGAAAGAAAGGTATTTTAAAGCCTTGACTTCTCTTTATGGACTGTATGGTCTTTTGGGCGCTAGTGTTTAGAACGTGCTATTCAGAATCTAGGTCCTTATAGGCACTTATTAGGGTTATTTTGAGACAAGGAGAATGCATTGAAAAGGAGGTAGATGGCTTTTGGTTCTTTGGACCACCAAGTTTTTTGTTGATTGAAATAATTCGTTTGTTACTATCAGTGTCTGATTTGGAGAAAACACCATTTTCTAAATGGCAGCATTTCTCCCATGAAAGAGATTGCTTTTGCTTGGGTGGGAGTGGGACGGGGAAGTGAGTAGGACTTTGCAGGGCTTCAGAATGTTCAAAAGTTTGTTTCTTGCCTGACTTCACATGCCGCAGGATAACTAACTCAGATAACTAACTCCATGGGGGCCTCACCTGGGTTTCCTGTATGGTGTCTAATTTTCTTCCTGTCTGAGTTATTATGTAATCACATTATGTTGTCAAAACTTGGACAGTGGGAGAAAATAAGGTAATAAAAAGAGACCCAAATTCCCTGGACATTTCTGCTTAACATGACTTTTATGACCTTTGGCATAAGTGTTAACCCGAGAGTGCCAGCTTTGCCATGTCTGCAAGCATGTGTGCATGAGTGGACAGAGTGAGATGGTGACATCAGCTGTGTCATGGCACAATGCCAAAGCAGACAAATGAAAAATGAAAATGTTTGCCAAGCTCGTTTATTAGACAAAAAAAAATTGTGTTGCTTAAGAGAATTTTTCTGTTGAAAAATTGCAATTGATAATCATATGGATTTGTGTTTAAGAAATGTGTACTTATAAAGAAGGGGTTTATATTCGTGTGTTAACACTCTCTGGGTGTCTTTGTAAACTGCCCTCAATACAGACTGTTATATTTAATTTTTATTGATTTATAAAATTGTAAAAATAATGTAACAATAACATTAAGTGAATTTGGAGAAAGAAAAAAAGGAGAAAAATCTCTAGCAATCTCACCATTCTGAGGTCATAACTTTTTTTCATGTTTGAGTTTCCCTTTTTGCTGTTGGCTGACATATTTCTCCCCAGTTGGAATCCTAGCTATACAGACTTGTAATTGACCCAATAACATTTGCAAACTAGAATCAGCTTAAGTAGTAGATCCATGGATAGATGAGCAAGAAGGGATATTCAAGAGTATCTGGCTTGATACTCTTCACTCTATAAGTGAAATGGCAGAAGTGCAGCAAGGTGAAGGGATTTGCCCAGAGGATAAAGATTGGCAGTAGCTGAGCTGGGGATTTTCTCAATATAGTGCGTTTTCTGACCACTCCATGATATTGCTCTAATTTTGACCTGAGAATTGCCTCAGCTCCACGTATCTCTTCAACTTGGCTTTTAAATATATACATACATATGTATGTAAATATATATATTTATGTTTATAAACATGAATTGCTGTCTAATACATGAAAAAGTTTAATTAAGGCAAACTCCAATTTTATAAACAATTATGAAACTTGAAAATATTTGAAAAAATAGTCACGTGTTTGTAGAACTTGACATTTTCTCATGCACAAGTTTCCTATAAAAGTTTTCTCTAAGATTTTATGCTGTGTACTCTTTGGTTATTTATGATGGACTCCCACTACTTAGAAATGTGAAAACCTTGCTGGCCCTGGAAAGTAAGCTCATAGGAGGTGGAAAAAAGAGTAAAGCCATAGGGTAAGTGCATTACACTGAACAATTGTTTTCTCACAAACAAAACTAAAGTTTACATAAACCTTATTAAATGGAAAAACCACATATTGTTGATTATTTATTTGGTTCTAAGTGGAAATAAAGATTGATTCTGCATTGGCGTGGAGGCTCTATTTTTTTTTTTTTTAGTCCTGGTCTATAATATTATCCATTAGCAGAAATCTGTAGAAATGGTAGTTACCATCGTGGAATGTTTTTAATACAACTAGATTAAAGTTTTCTCTCTTTTAGGTATAGTTAGCTATACTTTTACAAATTAATAACTACAGAGAATTAAAGAGAATGAAAATATCTGACCAGATTTGCTGGAGGAGTGGATTTGTAGGAGTGGATTTTTTCTTAGGCTGTAAATCGATTTTGATAATAAAAATATCTGTGAAAGGCAAAATTTTCTACTTAGAAATCCTTTCCTTAACAGAACGCTACTTGTTTTTCTAATAGAAGATGCATATTTGGATTTCTTGGTTCAAGAAGAATAATGTATCTCTAGAGTATTGGCACACCCTGTCACAAAAATAAGTGCTTAATAATTATTTCTTAAATGAATGGATTTTCTTTATCCAATTTCTTTACTTTCTGGCCTGTTCTCCCTGTTTCTCTAGAAACAGGTCTTGTATATAGTTTGTATCTGTCAGGTGGTCTTGGTTATGCTGCAGTAACAAACTAGCCTAAGCATCTCTGCGACTTTACACTTATGCTACATGTCCATCGAGAGTCAACAGGGAGGCTGTGCTCACCTAGTCACTCAGGATTTAAGCTGATGGAGGCTTCGTTTCAACATGTTCTCCCACATTATTGCCATAAGGAGGAAATTATACATTGGATCATGCAGCTATGAAATCTACTTGGAAGTGACACTTATCACCTTCTTCATTGGCTAAGGCAAGACACATAGCCACATCTAGACTAAATCCTACCATGTTGCCTGGAAGGAGGGTTAGAATAAGAGGGAACAGCATTGATAACTACAACATGATTACATGGTAATAATGGTAATTTGGGTAGACTTTTTCTTGAAGAGTTTAGAGTGATTTCAGTGTTTTATAACTAATTCACTTTTAAGAGAGACAAGTGGGCTACTGGTGCCACTGCTCCTAGATGAAGTAGAAGGATATAGGGAGGGAGACTTAGTGACCTACTGGAAACCATGGAACGTGTTAGTAGAAATCCTGATACCCAGACCCCCAGGTTCCTGGTTCTGTCTTCAGAACTATGTTCGTGGCTCTCCTTAGTCTTTTTAGGAATAACTCATTTCTTTAAGCATCTTGAATCTAAGTGGTCTCTATGTGGTGATGGGTGAGTTTTCAGTTTAAGTAGACTTTAGAATGATTGATCTTTTTATCTGGAGCAACACTGGGAGGCTGGATTGTGTAGACTAGGATTAAGAAAATAAAATTTGGATTGAATGGGCGGCCAGTTAGCTCAGTTGGTTAGAGCGTGGTACTTTTAACAAGGTTTCTGGCTCGATCCCCACATGGGCCACTGTGAGCTGCACTCTCCACAACTGGTTTGAAACAACTGCTGGGAGTTGGTGGGTCCCGGAAAAACACACTTAAAAACAATTGGATTGAAGACAGGCAGGTCTGGATTTAAATTTCAGTTTTGTCTCTCCCCTGTGTGACCTCAGGGAAGTTACTTAACTTATTTGAAATTCAGTTTTTTCCTCTGAAATATGAGGATAACATTTCCCACCTTGCAGGCTGTGGGTGATGAATGAAAGAGGAAAGGTTGTGAAATTCATAGCGCAGTGCTTGGCACCCAGAAGTAGTTCTGTAAATGGGAGCTGTGATCATCAACAGTACCTGGTTCTTCATTTTTTTTAGTTTCTTACATTTTGAGGACCAGAACAGGCTCAGGAATATTGGGGCACTGTTCCCAAGTAGGGCTGATATTGTTTCAAGATAAACCATTTGATTTGTATTTGTTGCAAGCAACTCAATTTATTTTGCAAAATATCATTAAGTTCTGTTAAGTACCATCAGATGTTTCAGGGCTTTTTTTTGTTTTGTTTTCCCCCATGCTTGGACTGCTTGTAGGGCAACCCAGTAGTCATGGTATGGCCACGTGGGCACCAAGAAATTACTCAAGTCAAACAGTGGCTTCTAGAAACTACCTCATCCTCGTTCCCAGAGACCTTTGGATACCCAGTGCCAGGGAGCCTGTCTTTCTGTTATTTGTGGGGCAATTCTTGCCACAGCAATAGCAGAGATGTCACAGCCCTGAGCTGGCTGCCTTGTTGAAAAGCGTAACTTCTGCTCTCGGCAGAAGATGGTCTGGTCTTGCTTTCCTGTTTAATGGGAGGCCAGCCTTGGCCGGCTTCATCTGCTGCGGTTCATGTGGGCGGGATCACATGTTTCAACGGTATTGCTGGGTGCCTTGTAGGTCTGATTTCACTCCCAGTTTCTCTTTGCTCCACTTTCAAGGTAAATTGCAGATTGAGGCTGTTTGGACCTAAGTCAGGAGGGTTTGAGAAAAAGAAAACAAAACATTGCTTTGATTCAACAGTTGCTTAGTAAGGAGCTGCTGACCAGGAATCCACCACTTGTTCTATTATAAGCCAAAAAAAGAAAATTCAAAGTGGTTTATGAGTGTAGATACCATCTCAGTTTTTTTAAGGTCCACAAATAAAATCTAAGTTTTAAGAGTGTGTACCTGTTTGTAAAAAGACATAAACGTTGGGTCAAAATTTGAAATGTTCTGGATTTTGCAACTCAAATTCCAAACTCATTAAAACCCCATTCCCTAGGCTTTATATTAAATATTGCCTCCCCCGACCAGTTTCTCCCGCGCATGCCCAGGTCTTGCTGGCTTCTTTTTTCCTTCCCTCTTTTTGAGATGCTGAAATGGGTTTATGTGTTAGCAAGTCCATTCAAAACCAGGTAGGTTGATGCTTTCCTTTGAGCAGCTTGAATAAATAACAAAATATGATCTTTTCTCAATACCCCCTCCCTTATGCCTTTCTCCTTTTTTCTTTTTTTTTTTAATATACTGGGGAGAAAAAAAACAAAAAAACTTTCCAAACACAGAACTTTATGGCCAGAGACAATCTGGCTGCTGGAATAAACAGTCTGCTCCCTCGTTTACCATTCCATCATGGGCTGAAATCCTGAGAAGCTCGCGGCTGCCCGCAATAGTTCTTGCTTGGCAGCGGGGAAGCCTGCCAAGGTCCCATCAGGCTTGTTTCTTAAGCAAAGTTGTATAAGTTAACAGGTTTTATTGTTGGGGGTAATCTGGGGTTGTTCTTACAGGAGGAAGGGACGAGGCCCCCGGAGTGTTTGCCAGCAATAGCCCTTGGCTTTACTCATTCCTGTTCCTCATTAATTTGTGTGAGCTCAGCTCTGATAACAAACGGTGGGGCAGGGGGATCCTATTCAGCCAGGCCTGGCCCGGGTTCGGCCAGTGAGCTAATTGCTCTAATTGAGTGGGAGGGACTGCCTTCCTCTCCATTCCGTCCCTTCCCAGCCCTGTTTGGAGAGGAATGAATGGAGGCCCACTTCAGCTCCTGCTGGCAGCCCTGGTGGCTGGCTGTGCCATGGGACCCACTGCTGGGGTCCACATCACCCACGGCCCTCTTAGAACTGCTGTGCTGGTTCTTTATTGTGTGAAGAGGTATTCCAACAGTGCCCATGCCAGTCTCTGCTCTCTTGCTTTCCTTTTGGGTTGAGACACATTCTGCTGTAATTTGTATCTGGGAAACAGCATTAGAAATGTGTTAGCGTTCCGCTCTGGATGGACAGATCATTTACAACGACTACAATATATTATCAGTGTGCTGCTCTTTAGGACCTGCTATATAATAGACATGTAATGAAGCATAGGAAACATGGATTTCATTTCCAAGCCCTGAGAGGGGAAAATGATTTCAGGGAGGAAAAGCCATCCCAGTTGGGGGGCAAGGGGTGGAGGCTTGGGGGTGAGGGGGGGCCCGGGAAGGGTCTGTCTCTTTAAGACAGACTAAGAGGAAAACCAAAAGTCATCAACTCCGAAAGTAACAAATGAGAGCCCAGAGCTGTGGCGCTAATGTGCAAACTTGTTTCTGTCCTCTATGGCGCCATCATTTATTCAGGAGGTAGAAGCAGAAGATGGGGACTTGCATTTGCTTGATACTCAATTATACATTAGTGTACATCACTTGGCAATCTGTTCATATCAATTTAATTGGATTTTAATATTGCCTCTGATCTTGTTGTCCAATTAACAGTACTGGCTGGCAATAAAGCAGAACCACACACTATGTAACACCTTTGATCCCTGCCATATGGAGCTCTTCCATTGATTACCACATTTTCAAAAAATTTCACTCTCTCAATATGGGCTGTGATAAATGGGAGAAAAAGCACATCCCTGATGTGATAAAAATTTCACTTCAACTCGCAACTTCATTTATTTTGTTGACATTCGGCTCTGATTAAGAACAATAAAAAAATCATGCCCTGAATATCATATGCAAATACAACCCTGGGCATGAATCTAATCATGCCATGGGAGCATTACCATGACTAGGCTGGCATCAGCTCAAGTTTTTTTTAAAGTGACAGCATACACTTCTGGGCTCACTGTGCAAAGTAGTCGCCACCGCTATGTCATTTAATAAACATCTGATGTTTCAGTTCCCATCGAGGCATGGAGAAAGCATTTGAATTTCTGCCTGTTGTTTTGAGGCCTCGGTGTTCAGGTGATGTCTTGCATTGACGCTCCCCTATCTCCATTCCCCTACTCCCTGTTCCAGGAGAGCCAGGCAGCTGCTGGGAGCTAGGATAGAGAATGTGGTTTCCTGGTGACCCCTCAGGCTTCTGCCTTCTCTAGGGGCCACCCCCTCAGAATGGGTAGGGGGATGGAGCTTTGGTTTAAAAGGGGCTGCAACGTGAAGGACAGAACCTCGCTGCTTTAGGAAGCTTATGAATGTGTGTGTGCGCCAGCTTCCTGTTTGCCTCTTGGAGTTATGCAAGCAATTATGGCGGAATGCCCTGGAGACACTCCCAAATGACAGGATTAACCCTCAAGGGAAGCAGGCTTCTGTTGTGAAGGATTACATCAATGTTCTAAAAAGCCCTTCCACAGCTCTGAGAAATCACTGATCCTTTGCATGCTTGGACAAGAAGGTTGCCAGTGGCCAGAGCTGGGAAATGCCAGGGAGGCCCCTGTGTGATCTGTGGGCTCTGCTCTCACACCCTTTCCTGTTCATCCTGTTCTAGGACAGACTCCCCAGGCCATCTGTACCTGTACTGATGGGTACCACCCAGCTCGGACTGGAGAGTTTGACTCCTGGCTGTAGAGCAGGGCCAACCACCCCCAGAACTCTCACAGGGACCTGGGAGAGAAAGAGGGTGGCTAAGGTGGCCATGCCCAATGGTAGTGGCAGATGGGGTTCCCTGGAATCCCAGCCATTTTGAGTGTGGCAGGGGGGCTAAGGCTGTCGGTTACACATGTCATAAATTATTTCTTGACCATTAGCAGTGTTTCTGCCTCATAACTGTTCTTCAGGCATATTAAATCAGCGAGAAGGAAGAGCATGCTAGGACATCTGGGGCTGCCAGATAATTCAGTTAATTTCTATTCCCTTGAACCTGGAGGTGTTAATTTGGAAGCACAACAGAAGAGTCTGAAGAATGCTAATACGTCATTTGAATGATTAATGCAATCAGGGGGACTGGGGGACCTCTGTTTACTCTTTAATTTTGACATGGCACAGTAAGGAGGAGAGTGGCTAATTTTCCAAAGTTAAGGGCAAGTTGGTTTCATTTCAGTCACGTGGCCTCAGCTGGGATTTGGGGAGCTGGGGTGACTCAGAAGGGCTGTATCAGGTGATGGGGGCCAGTTTTGTTCCTATAATGGCTACAGCCAGGAAAACAGATGAAATGGTTTGTGATTTGGTGAGCCGTGTCCTCTTGAGTGAGGAAGCTCCCAGAAGCTGCTGGGATCAGCAAGCAGAGGGAGAAGAGAGAAAGAAAGAAAGAAAGAAGGAAAGAGGGAAAGAGGGAAAGAAGGAAAGAAAGAAAGAAAAGAAAAGAGAGAGCCTGGAAAAACATAGCTGAAAATAGGTGATAGCCTTATAATGTACATGTATTTTTATCTGACATTTCCAAATTGAGTGGCTTTCTTTAAAAGAAGGAAAATATTTCCAAATTTATTTAAATGGAACCTTATTAGGGAAAGCTTAGGACTGAGCAACTATTTAAAAATATATTTTGAGGAGAGACGCAAAGGAAGACATTTGATTCTTAGCAGACTGTAGGCATTTTAAAAAAGACTTGTGTCTATTTATTGCGCTGCCTTTGATTAGAGACAGCTTATGACTGTGATATCAGGAAATTTCAAAGGGCACTTTCCCCCCACCAGCCAGACACTGTAGTATCTCCTTTTTGAAACAAAGGAGGTATTGTGAGAGTGAAAGGGATTTGGCCCCAAGCACTAAACAAATTCTAGAGAGCAGAAAAAACCCTGTAATTATGTTAATAGTAAATTAATGTTTTGCAATTTACCCATATCACCTCAGAGTAGGTGTTGTTCAAAAGCACCTATTGGAAATATTCGGCAGACATGCTAGAGAAGGGAAGAAGTCAAAATGTTTAGTTCCCTCTAAAGCCTTGTGTTTAATCTACAAATGGAGCTTCTCAGTGCCAGAAATACCTGTTTTCCTGCAGTGCCGCCTAGACACACTGCTTAGAGAAGCTGGGACAAGGGGTCACCTACCTGAGAGTCTCCTGTGGTTTGGAATTTCCTGCTTTGCAAACTACCTGGATCTGGCAGGTCCTTTCCACTTTGGCATTCTTTGACTTTGTGACTAGCTCAGACTTCCTGGGTCTCTAACACAGTGTTACCTCCTGTGACCACTGCCTTTGGCTTCTGTTCTAGATGACCCGTGTGTGTGTGTGTGTGTGTGTGGGGGGGGGGTGTTGAGGAGTGGGGGGGTCTCAGTTCAGATAGGGCCCTGAGTTGAATAGACCTCATTTTGATTTTCATGGAAAGGTTTCTCAGTAATTTTAAAGTTCTTTCCCCAAATCTGGCACGTAGATTACTAAACATTTATTGAGGAACTTCATATGCCAGGAAATGTGCTAAGCCCTTTCTGGAACGTAAGAGATTTTTCTCGATTAATTCTTAAAAACCACCCTGAGGGGTAAGAGTTATTACCTATACTTACTGATGAGTGCTAAGTAACTTGTCTAAGGCTCCAATTGAGGGGGCATGTTTTCTGACCAGGCTGTTCTGGGTACAATTGTGAAGTGAGCCAGTTACCTTTGTGCCCCAGTCATCCTCTCTGATACATTTTCTCTCCCTCAATGATGTTTTCTCTTTCCTTCAGGCATCCAGTATTTTTTTTCTTTATGTTGTATATTTCCATCAAAACCTGCTTTCAAGAAAAGATCTTATATTAGTCATGTATTCTTTAGTATGAATTTAAACCCAACTCAGAAACTGTGCTAGTTTTTTTTAACATATGATTCTTCATGATTAATTCTCAAGGGATCTCACTATTTAAAATTTTATAGCTAATAATGGAATAAAATATTCTACCTGCCTTTTAAAGTAGCTGAGGCATTAACGAGTAGGAACAATTAGGGCAGATTTGCTTTAATCTTTCAAGTAAAGTAAATGTTGGCTTTTTCTGCCATACACCAACTAGAAGTACTCTAGAAACCAGCATTTTTGATAAGCCTTTTTATGGATAATGGAAAATGTTTTAAATAAAGCACCAGGCTAGGCATGAGCAAGCCTGGATTTTAATCCCATATCACTAAAATGTGTGTTTTGGGGCATATAGGACTAGAAAATGAAGGGTTTGAATCATAGCAGTGCTTTCTCCCTACCTCATCTATAACAGACTTCATTAATTAATATTGGGGCTGTCTGATTAAGTCTGGATGCTATTTGGAAACTATCTCCACTGATCCTCCAAGCAGCATTATTTATGAGGTCGGGCAATTAAGTTTGCAAACTCATCCTAGAAAAAGTGCTGCATATCTCATTGCTGAATATATCACTACGGTCACCTTCGAAGTACTCCCATTGGGAAGCTATGCACCCACGCCAGCACCTAGTCCACCCTTCTAAGCAATTTTGGAATTCTTTTTTTGGAAAGGCCATCAGAACTGTCATTATATTACCCTTGATGTCCTGAATGTCATCAAAATGTCTTCCTTTTAGTATTTCCTTTATCTTCGAGTAAAGAAAGAAGTCATTGGGGGCCAGATCAGGTGAGCAGGGAGCGTGTTCCAATACAGTTATTTGTTTACTGGCAACAAACTCCCTCACAGACAGTGATGTGTGAGCTGGTGCATTGTCGTGATGTAAGAGCCATAAATTGTTGGTGAAAAGTTCAGGTTGTTTTTGTCTGACTTTTTCACGCAGCCTTTTCAGCACTTCCAATTAGTAAGCTTTGAAAAAAAAATAGTAAGCTTTTTTAATAGCTTGTCCAGTTGGTCCAAATTCATAATGAATAATCCCTCTGATATCAGAAAAGGTTAGCAACATCATTGCAACAAGTTCACGAACTTAATTGTCAGACATCCTATCATTTGCAATTGGCCCTCAAGATGAAACCTATTGACACCCAAGGACAAGATGGTGTACAACATTTCTTCCAGTTAAAAATTCTGTGAGATCTTTAGGAATGCAAGTAGGTCCATGGTTCCTACACCTGTCTGTGCATAATCAGTGGGGCTTTATAAACATGCTTCTTCAATCAGATTCTCTAGGAGTAAAGTTTGAGAATCTGTAATTTTATAAAGCTCTGCCAGTGATTGTAATATAGCCAATCTGTGGACTGGCATTTGGGCACTGTCACTTTAGATTATGTGATTCAGGGTTTATTTAATAGTGGGACTTTACAAGTTGAAATTATTGCTGTTCCTAGCAGAGCCTCATGCATTGATTTTTAATTAGCTAAAACTTTTTGATGAATTTCTACTTTTAATTTTTACTGTTTCATTATCAAGCTATGGTGGACTGCCCACATCTGAACTTGGAGAGCCCTGTTTTGAGCCTGGGTTCAAGTACTGGATGTACAAGCTTACCAGCTGTGTGGCCTTGAGTAAGTCATTTAACACAGGCAAGTTTAATATTATCTTCCATAAAACCAACATCAGAATACCTACTTTGTAGGGTTGTTGAGATTCCAAAATTCTTTCCTTTCTACTTGATGTTATACATGGCAGTTATTGAATGCCTACCATGGACCAGCTGGTATAAAATTAAGTGGACAGGCAAGATGAATAAATAGAATCATGGTTTCTGAAAGTCATCTAAAGCAATGTGTTACTTTTCTTACCACAGTCCCTTAGGGTCACTTAGGTACATGTGTTCACATGGACAACTGAAACAAAAGTTTCACAAAACAGTTATTATCCTTGCTGTGTATGTGTAATGCACTTTGAAAATTCCCATTCTATTCCATTAAACAATACTGACCATGACCCCTACATTAATTTCCTTGGTCACTGATGGGCATTACCTGCATTAGACCATTCTCATCCCCAGTTCCTTTACTGACTCCTTGACATGACCTTCCAACCCCTGTGTCTATACTTCCAGTGTGATAGGAAGCTCTTTGAAGTCATGAAAAATATCTTCCAATTCACTCTAGCTAATATTAATTAAGCATTGACTATTAAACAAAGCAATTAACTGTCTTCATACTGCATATTTTGTCTAAAGGCCTACAAACTGATTATTTGGAATGCTGATTGGGTTTCCATAGTACCCTTCTGCTGATCCTCAGCTATCTAGGACCTACTCTGGTTTTACTTTCTATTGCAGACTGCAAAGTCTCCATTCCTACTCAGCTGTCCTGTGACCTAGTGTTGATATGCTCATACAGCCCAGAGCTTTCTGACTGACAATAACATGTGTTGCCTTGCATTTTAAGAATGACCTTTGAATGCCAAAACAAGGAATTTTTTTTTTTTTCCTGAGCAAAGCTAGTAAAGAAAAAGATTTGGTCATGACAGAATTTTGGAACCATTTAAAATGATTTCTACTCCAGGAACTAAGACCAAGAACTAGGACTACTGAGTAGGTAGCTGTTTGTTGGGGTCTGATGGGACTGGTGCTGTATCTTGTCATGGTTCTTCTGAACATACCAAACTGTAAGGGATGATTTCATGAGGCATTTGTTTTCATCTAGAGGGCAGATGAGAGGACAGTTCACAGATGCATTCGGAAGCATGAGGCATGATCAAGAATAAATTCTTGGATGAAGACTGAATTAGTAATAACCACATAATTCAGGTTTGAGGCAACGACAATGTACTTATAGAGGGGAAGCACCTTGTCTGAAACTTGGATTTGTGCCAGGTTAACACCAGGGTTGGATTTCTTCATATTGATTAAATTGATTGTTAACTGAATTCGTTGTGTTGCCAATTAACCACGGATTAATTTCTGATTACAAAAAAAAAAAAGATTTCTGATTACAAAAACATGAAATCAAATATAAGTTTGCTGATGTGATTTGGAAGTCACACAGGGGTCCTTGTTAAGCCACAGGGAGGTTTATGATGCCTTCTTGGCAGTGGGGTGTAATGGTCAGCAAGTTTAACTCTTTAAATCTTCAGTGATAACAAATTAAGGGTAAATGGGGAGGAAGAGGAAAAACAGAAATACAGAAACATATTTATACAAAGTGCAAAGGGGGCATGGCACAGACAGAGAGAGAGCGAGAGGGCGAGAGAGCGAGAGAGAGACTAGTTATACAATGCCTTGGGAGCCATGATAGAACCTAGGAATTAACCAGCGGTGCACACCGACAAACGCGCACTAATCTTTAGTACATATTACGATAGCACTCCATAATACATTTGAGTAGGAAGCTGGTAATAACAAAAAGAGTTCTGGTTTAGGATCAACCAGTTGTGTGACCTTAGGCTAGTTGACTGACCTCTTTGAGTCAGTTTCTTCATGTAAACAATAAACAGTTAGGCGACAAGATTGCTCTAAGGCCTTTCTGCAGCTTGAAAATGCTATTATTCTAGAGATTTGTACAAGTTACACATCAGTGAAACATTACAATGGCTTCTAAGCAATGCCTTCTAAATTCATAAATTTATCTACTCAAGAAATATTCAATAAGGGCCTACTAGCATTTTAGCTCCTCAACAAAGTGACAAACATTTCTCAGCTGGGTTCACTACTACTTGGCTTTTACACATTTTCGAGCTCAATCAAAACTCAGGCTACAACTGAATAAGGATAAGAGGAAAGAGGCAAAGTGATTTCAGATTTTAATGCCAAGCCTACTTCAGGCCACAGACATCTTACTTTATTACCATCTTGTAGTAGTATGTTACATTTATCACAATAAATGAACCAATATTGATACATTATAATTAATTACAGTCTACGCGTTATTCATATTTTCTTCTTTTTAACATAATGGCCTTTTTCTGTTCTAGGATCTCATCCAGGAGAGAACCACACATTTAGTTGTCTTGTCTCCTTAGGCCCCACTTGTCAGTGAGAGGTTCTCAGACCTCTCTTGTTTTGAATGACCTTGATAGTTTTGAGGAGTACTGGCCAAGTATACTGGAGAATGCCCCTCAATTAGAATTTGTTTGATTTTTTTTTCTCATGATCATACTGAAATTATGGGTTTCTGGAAAGATCACCACAGAGGTAAAGTGCCATTTTCATCCCATCACATCATATCAAGGGTATATACTATCAAAATGATTTATCATTGTTGAAGTTAACCTTGATCACCTGGTTGAAATAATATTTGTCTGGTTTCTCCACTGTAAAGTTCCTCCCCACCCCTTCCACACTGCATTCTTTGGAAGACAATTATTACGGGAAGCCTACATTTAAGGGATGGGGAACCTACCTGCTTGAGGGGGTCGAATATATAAATTATTTGAAATTCTTTTGTATAGAAGATTTGGAGTCACCATCTTATACTGCTTTATTTACTTTGTCACTCAAATTGTTCCAGCTTTGGACATTGGGAGCTCTTTCAGTTGGCTCCTAGGGTCCTTAGACAGTTTTTTTTTTTTTTTTTCTTTGGAGCACTTCCTTACTTTTGACCCCACGAGATGCTCCAGGCTCATCTTACGTATTTCCTGCCTCATTCATAGAATCGAGCTTTTCTCTAAGGGCAAATGCTTCCTTTTATTGGAGAATGGTATTGGAAACCAAGATTTGGATGGTAGGATGCTCATTGCTTCTGTGATGCTGTTGATTCTAGGCTGTCTCAGCTGGCAGAGCAAGGAAGTAGATGTGTGTATACTAATCCATATATATATATACACACACACACACATATATAATGCACATATCTATAAATATTTTACAATGTAACCATCTATATGTATATTAAGCAACACATAAATTCATTGTGATGTCTGCAACTCTAATCCATTACCACGTGGATCATTATATTAATAGCTTTCTTCTTTTGCTTGTCTGTAAACTCCTTTTCTAGCAGTGAGAAACCGGCCTCCTACCACTTGCCATCCATTTACTTAATTGTTCACTTCCTATATATGTATAGCAGTATCAGAATTATAAACTTGTATCCCTGTGGGAAACAACTTTATCAACAACAGTTCAGTGCTTATAAATACAGTTGCTTTTTGCCTTTAGTCTTAAAAACTCCACTCATTTCCAAAGTTACTTGAGTCAGCACCTTCTTTTTCCACCTCTGTCAGTGATATTGTTTCATGCATTTGTAACACAGTTAGATTCTTTTGTCATGGTCTGTATTCCATCCCTGTGATCGTCCAACCTTTACAATTTGTGCTGTAAAATTTGACAAATGCACAATGTCATGTATCTACCATTACAATCCTATAAAGAATAGATTCACAGCCCTAAAAAATGCTTCACCTATTCAGCCCTCTCCTCTTCCCCTGAATTCCTGACAACGACTGGTGTCTGTAGTGTCTCTTATAGATTTGCCTTTTCCATAATGTCATATAATTTGAACCACAATATGTATCATTTTCAGACTGGCTTCTTACACTTAGCAATATGCATCCAAGGATGATTCATGTCTTTTTGTGTCTTAATAGCTCATTTCTTTTTATTGTTGAATAATATTCCGTTGTATGGGTATGCCACAATTTATCCATTTACCTAATGAGGATATCTTGGTTGCTTCCAGTTTGAGGGACTTATGAATAAGGCTGCTATAAACATTTGGGTACAGGTTTTGGTGTGGGCTTAAGATTTCAAATTAGTTTGAAAATATCTAGGATCATGATTGCTGGATTGTGTGGTAAGACTGTTTAGCTTTGTAAGAAACTGCTAAACTTTCTTCTAAAGTGGCTGTACCATTTTGCATTCCCATCAACAATGAATGAGAGCTCCTGTTGCTCTATATCCTTGCCAGCATTTGGTATTTTCAGTTAAAAAAAAATTAGTCATTCTTATAGGTTTTTAGTGGCATCTCAGTGTTGTTTTAATGTGTAGTTCCCTAATGACATATAATGTGGAGCATTTTTTCATATGCTCATTTGCAATCGGTATGTCTTCTTTGGTAAGATGTCTATTCAGATCTTTTGCCCGTTTTAAAATTGGATTGTTTTCTTATTATTGAGTTTTAAGCATTTTTTGGATAACAGTCCTTTATCAGATATGTGTTTTGCAAATATTTTCTCCCAGTCTGTGGCTGGTGTATTGATTCTTTTAACAGTATCTTTCACAGAGCAGAAATTTTAAATTTTAATAAAGTCCAACTTTTCTTTCATGGACTGGGCTTTTGGTATTCAATTTGAAAACTCACTGCCAAACCTCAGATCATATAGAGTTTTTCCTATGTTTTCTTCTAGAAGTTTTATAGTTTTGAGTTTTATATTTAGGTCTATGATCCATTTTGAATGAAATTTTGTGCAAGATGTTAGGTCTTTGTGTCTGGATTCATTTTGTTTTGTTTTTGTGTCTGGATGTCAGACTTTCCAGTGTTATTTGTTGAAAAGACTATACTTTCTCCATTGAATTACCTTTGCTGCTTTCTCAAAGATCAGTCAACTGTATTTGTTTGGGTCAATTTCTGTTCTCTCTGTTGTGTTCCCGTGATCTATGTATCTGTTTCTTTGTCAATAGCACACTGTCTGATTAATATAACTTTATAGT
Organism: Rhinolophus hipposideros; assembly: GCF_964194185.1. Classification (NCBI taxonomy): domain Eukaryota; kingdom Metazoa; phylum Chordata; class Mammalia; order Chiroptera; family Rhinolophidae; genus Rhinolophus; species Rhinolophus hipposideros. Next base: position 34,937,792 of record NC_138058.1, read on the forward strand.
GAATTCTTTGCTTTGTTGTGATTCTTCAGCATTGTGTTGGCTCTTTCAAATCTTTTGCCTTCCCACATAGACCTTAGATTCAGTTTGCCAATATCTGAAAATTTTCAGGCTGGGGTTTCGATTGGGATTGTGTTGAAGCGATAGATCTAGTTGGGAAAAATTGAAATCCCAATCCATCAGCGCAGGCTATCTGTCCATTAATTTAGATATTCTTTGATTTCTTTTGTCAGAGTTCTATATTTTTCTGTATATAAAACTTGTACATATTTTGTTAGCTTTATGCTGAATTGTTTCATAATTTTGGTGCTATTTCTTTTAAATTTCAGATCCCATTTATTTATTGCTGTTACATAGAAAAGCAATTGAGTATTTTATATTCACCTTGCATTGCTTGTATAGCAACCTTGCTCTACTCATTAATTAGTTATAGGAGGGTTTTTTTTTCTCGGGTATGCTTTATCAAGTTGAGGAAATTACCCTTTATTTCTAGTTTGTTAAGAGTTTTTATCATGAATGGTGTTGGATTTTGTCAAATGCTTTTCCTTGCATCTATTGATGTGATTGCATGAGTTTTCTTCCTTCGCCTGTTGATGTCAGGATTACATGAATTGATTCTTGAATGTTGAACCAGCCTTGCATACCTGGAATAAATCCCACTTGGTTTTGGAGTATTATTTTTATACATTGTTGAGTTTGATTTGCTAGTATCTTTTTGAGAATTTTTACATCTAAGTTCACGAGGAGTACTGATCTATAGTTTTTCTTTCTTGTGATGTCTTAAAATTCTGCTCCCAATCCCAATGTGTGTGGGTTTTTCCATACCACCAAGTAATTCTCTCGCACTAGTGGGGTGTCCTAAAATTCAATTCAATTCTGACACTATCTACCTGGAGAGAGCATCAGACCCCACAGGTTAAGGGCTCAGTCCTATAAGATTGCCCCTACCCTTCTTCAGATGTCAATGGAAAGTCCAGGTGGTTACCTGTGCTTCTGACTGACCGGCTATCGATCAGAAATTTCAATGACACTCCCTTTCTTGGGTTCCATTAATTTGCTAGAATGGGTCAGAGAACTCAGAGAAACAATTTACTTACTAGATTACCTGTGTGTGATAAAAAGATATAACTTCGAAACAGCCATGTGGCGGAGATTCGTAAGACAAGGTATGGAGAAAGGGTGTGGAGCTTCCATGCCCTCTCTGAATGCTCTGTTCTTCCCAAATTTATAATGTTCACCAACCCAGAAACTCTCTGAACCCCTTCCTTTTGTTTTTTTATGGAAGCTTCCTTTGATAGGCATGATTGATTAAAATATTGGCCATTGGTGATTGAACTTAATCTCCAGCCCCTCTTCCCTCCCCAAAGTTCGGGGGTGGGACTGAAAGTTCCAAGGCTGTAATCACAGGGTTGCTCCTCCTGGCAACCAGCCTCCATCCTTAGGTATGGTCCCAAAGCTACCATTAACATAACAAAAGACACCTTTGTCTCTTTCATTTAGGAAATTCCAAGGGATTTAGGAGCTCTGTGTCAGAAACTGGGACAAAGACCAAATATATGTTTCTTATTATAGATCACAATATCATGTCTTTATCAGTGTTGGTATCAGGTTAATGCTGGCTTCATGGAATGAGTTAGGAGTCTTCCCTCAGTCTCTATTTTCTGAAAAGATTGTAGAGAATTGGTATAATATCTTCTGTAAATGTCTGGTGGAATTCACCAGTGAAACCATCTGGGCATAGTGCTTTCTCTTATAGATTAACAATTTCTTTAGTAAATATTAGACTATTCAGATTATCTATTTCTCCTTGTATGTGGTTTTATTAGTTTCTGTCTTCAAGGAATTGGTCTATTTTATCTAAGTTATCAAATTTGTTGGCATAGAGTTGTTCATAGTATTCCTTAATTATCCTTTTAATGCTATGGAATTAGTAGTGATAAGCCCCTTTTTACTTCTGATATTGATAATGTATCTTCTCTCTGTTTTTCTTATTTAACCTGGCTAGAGGTTTATTAATTTTATTAGTCTTTTCAAAGAACTGAATTTTGTTTCATTGATTGTTGTTTTCCTATTTTCAATTTCTTTGGTTACTGCACTGATTTTTATTTCTGATGCTTGCTTTAGGTTTAAATTACTCTTCATTCTCCAGTTTCCTAAAGTGGAAGCTTAGATGATCAATTTTAGATCTTTTTTTCTTTTCGAATATGTGCATTCAGTGCCATAAATTTTCCTCCAAGCACTGCTTTTGCTGCATCCCACAAATTTTTAAAGTAGTATTTCTATTTTTATTTAGATCAAAATATGTTTTAATTTATCTCTAGACTTTCTCTTTCATCCATAAGTTATTTAGAAGTGAGTTCTTTAAAACATTGATTTTTGTGGATTTTTCTGGCTATCCTTCTGCTTTGATTTCTGGTTTAATTCTATTGTACTCTGAGAACATATTTTGTATGATTTTTATTCTTTTACATTTATGGAGGTATGTTTTATGGCCCTGAAAGTGGTCTATCTTGGTGAATGTTTCATGTGAGCTTGACAAGTATGTGTCTTCTAATGTTTTGGGGTCAAGAAAAAGGAGAGTTGAAACCTCTGTCTGTAATAGTGGATTCATTTATTTCTCCTGGTTTTTCTGTCAATTTTTGCCTTATGTATTTTGACACTGTTGTTAGGTACATAGATGCTAAGAATTGTTATGTCTTCTTGGAGAATTAACTTCTTTATCACTAAGTAATGTCTTCTTGATCCCTGAATTATATTTTTTGTTGTTTTTATGAGGTCTGTTTTGTTTGAAATTAATATAGCTACTCCAGTTTTATTTTTTATTAGTGTTATCATGATACATATTTCTATTATCATTGTACTTTTAAACCTATCTGAGTTTTTATACTAAAAGTGAGTTTCTTGTTGACAATCTACAATATTGTGTTGTTTCTTATCTATTTGGACAATCTCTGTTTTTTAATTGTATATTTAGGCCAGTATTCACATTTAAAGTAATTATGGATAAAGTTGGATTGACTTCTGTTTGTTGCACTTGTTTGTTGTTTCTTTTTCTTTTTTTCCCTTTTCTGCCCTCCCTGATTTTGATTGTGCATTTAAATGGTGCATTTATCTCCTCTCTTAGCATATCAATTATACTTCTTAAAATTTTTTTCTTAGAGTTTGCAATACACATTTACAACGTATCTAAGTCTACCTCAAATAACATACTACTTCATGTTTAGTGCAAATACCTTACAGAGTATTCTCAATTCTTCCCTCTTATTCCTTATGATATGGCCATCATGCATTTCAGTTATCCATATACTGCAATCACTCAATACATTGTTGCTATTATTAGTTCAAATAAGGGGTTATAATATTTTAGATCAATTCAAAATAAGAAAAATGAATAGATTTTACTTTCATTTATTCCATCTCCTATACTCTTCCTTTCTTTATGTAGATCTGACTTCCTGACCAGTATAATTTTTTTTCCCCTGAAGAATTTCTCTTAACATTTCTTACAGCGCAGTTCTGGCAATGAATTCACTCAGATTTTGTTTGTCTGAGAGTCTTTATTTCTCCTTCACTTTTGAAGGAAACTTTTGTTGGACACATAATTCCAGGTTGGTGTTTTTCTTTCAACACTTTAAATATTTCGCTTCATTCTCTTTTGTTTACATGGCTCTGATCAGAAGTCTGCTGTAACTCTTTTAACTCTTATCATTGTTCTCTATAGTTAAGGATTTTTTTTTTTTGATGTTTTCCCCCTTTTATGTTTGGTTTTCTTGAGTTTGAATATGATATATCTAGGTGTAGAGTTTTTTTGGAAGTTATCCTGCTCGATGTTTGCTGAGGTTCTTGAATCGGCAGGTCAATCATTAAATTTTGTTAAATTCTTGGCCACTGTTACTTTATTACATTATTACTTTTGCTCTAGTCTGTCTTTCTTCTCCTTCTGATATTCCACTCAGTCTTATGTTATAATTTAAAAAACTGTCCCACAGTTTTTGGGTGTTCTGTTTTATCATTCTTTATTCTCTTTGTGTTTCAATCTGGGAAGTTTCCATTGGCTTTAATCTCACTGATGCTGTCCTCTGCCATGTCCAGTCTATTGATAAGCCCATCAAAGGCATTTTTTGTTTCTGTTCTGTACTACTTTTTTTTATTTTTTATTATTAATTAGATTTATTGGGGTGACAATTGTTAGTAACTTTACATAGATTTCAGATGTACAATTCTGTATTATATCATCTATAATTCCCATTGTGTGTTCACCACCCAGAGTCAGTTCTCCTTCCATCACCATATATTTGATCCCCCTTACCCTCATCACCCACCCCCCACCCCCTTACCCTCTGGTAACCACTAAATTAATGTTCTGTACTACTTTTGATTTGTAGTATTTATTTTTTATTCTTAGAGTTTCCATCTCTTTGCTCACCTTACCCATTTGTGTTTTTAGGTTGTTTACATTTACTATTGGAGCCCTTAAACTATTAATTATAGTTATTTTTAATTCTCTGATAATTCCACAATCTGTGTCATATCTGAGTCTGGTTCTGACTCTTGCTTTATCTCTTCAGACTGTTTTTTTTCCCTTGCGTTTTTGCTTAGCATATCTTGTAATTTTTTGTTGAAAACTGGAGATGATGTATTAAGTAATAAGAATTTGGGTAAAAGGCCTTCATTGTGAGATTTTAAATTAATCTAGCTTGGACTTGGGCTGTGTTTAATATGTGGTGTAGCTTTAAGTGCCAGGAGTTTCAAATTCCTCTTGTGTCCCTGTGTTGTCTCCCCTATTATCTTTGGACTTCTTTAAGAAGTAGCGTCTGCACCTTGCATCTCTTTCAGTAGTAATCCGCTGTTATTATACTGGACACTGTTCATGTGGTGGCAAGACATCAGGGAGGGAAGGTATTATATAATCTTATCATAAACTCTTAGTCTTTCAGTGGACCTGTGTCCCGGGCTGTGACCTCAACAAGTGTTTTTTAGTTTTTTCCTCCCTTAGGTGAGACAGGAAGGCTAGACGGTGCTGATGTTGGGTAATTGGACTTTCTCCTATATGGTGTAAAGCTCTGTATGGGACAAGGCAGTCTTTTTCTTCGAGAATAGGACTTTGCTATAGAGAATATTCTTGATGTGTTTCAAGTGCTTATATTCCACTCCTTCTCCCATAGCCGTGAAGAGACCTTTCTTGGATTTTCACTGTGACAACCTGCTGGGGTTCCTAGAGGTAAACCCACAAAACCATTGGCCTTCCACTAAGACTGCAGCCCCAGGGAGTTTCTCAGTCTCCTGATAGTCCACATTCAGCCTCCAGCAATTTGTCAAAATTACCATTTAAGTGTTTCTTTCAGTTTGTGGCTCTAGTGGTTTCTGCTCCAGGTAAACAGATCTTGGCTGTGACTCTCTGTGTTCATCTGTGATGGTTTGGGTTTAGAGAGTTTCAGATGTGTTAATATAAAAAAAATACAACTGCAAAGTAACTTTTTGGTCAGAAATTTCAGTAAAAATTTTAATGGCTGTAAATACATTTTATCGATAAGCCAAGGTGATTATATAGTACATTCAAATTGAAATCCCTTCTCAAAAACTCACTGAGAAAATTCTAAACATTCCTAATTCTAACAAATTTCTAGCCAGCATTCATCAAAAAAAGAACACGATGCCGTTTGAGTAGCCAGCCACTCACACAGCTGTTATTACCAATGGTGGTATGCTTCATGAAAACTTGTGTTCCCTAAAAACGAATCAGTTGATTATGTCCAATGTGTATTATGAAAACTTAATATAGTTGTAGAATTGCCTGCGCTCTATAAAATGTAATAGCTACCTATAATTTTTTGTCAAATGAGGTAGGGCACACCTAACTATGTAGTAAAATAAATTCAAATATTAAGTGGTATTGAATCACATATGCTTAAATGCATAAAGGATTGGCATGTTAATTTATTAGATAAAAGTTGTAACTTGCCACTGGTATCCTATTGGCCAGAAAAAGTCAATGCCATTTCTAAGCATGCTCCATGTGGTCTTAAAACAGCTCTCAGTTCCCGTCATTGTCTCATGAATTTCCATCATCTAGCCAGCCAAAGAGCTAGAAGGAAACACATGGATTATAAAGGGACACATTAGCATGTTAAGGCTGGCGCCTGCCCATCTGCAGATGAAAGGTCACAAAGAGATATTTGCAACGAGGAACAGCAAGTTGTGACCACTCTCCAGATCTGTACCCGTCAGACAGAGGTTGACATCTGTGACAGGTACATTCTGATTTCCACATGCCTTGTGCAAAATCAGACGTGCTCACAACAGCATGGCAGCCAAATGTCAAGTGCCTCACCTCTCAGCATGGAGACACTCAGAAACTCTGGCTGGAAAAGACACTCGGATTCACCTCTTGAAGTGCACACTGTGCAGAAGAGCAGAACCAGGAGAGGGTTCTGTTAAGCCTTGTCCAACAACAGGTGTGAAGAGTCGTGCATGCTGACACTCCTGTCTCCAGTGGCCCACACTCTGGCACCTCCCTGACCCGCTCCAGATTCAGTGGAGAGGTTGAGGCTGAGGCCACTGGAGGGACAGCGACGGTGTCTCTTTGTTCCCTTGTTGTTCCAGGTGGGGCTTAGTGAAAAGAAAGAGGGTGTATCATTTCAGAGCAGGAAATGAAGATTGTGTACAGATTTGAACTGGGCTTGCAAACTCAGACTGGAAATCGTGACAAACTAGATTGTTCCTTGGGGTTCAGGAGCTCTCATAAGGGAGAGAATGTTGAGGGAAAAAAATCAAATTTCTAGAACCTTTAAAACCAGACTCCAGGTCTTGGAGGACACTATTGTTTTGGCGGAAACTTCAGATAGATCCTTAAGAAGTAGGCTTTCTCAGGACCGGAACTACTCCTGAAGGGAAGAAATGTGCTTTCACCCCCTTAAATGTGACTGGACCTTTAGGAATACTCTCCAAATCACCGTGATCATGAAAACTATGGGGCTGATACCTAACTTCCAGAAGGCTGATGTGTTTCTCCTGGGGAAGAGTTGCAGGGATCCATGCGAATTCTCTGATGACTTTTCTTGTGACCAAGAGCAGGTGTGAGATGTCTCCTGGAAGAGACTGTGATCTGAGACTTCTGAAACTGAGATGCTGACTGCTTTCTTAGCAGAGAGACAAGCCGTGTGCTTAGGAGATAGTGCTGCCCTGACTCCCTGAAGAACTGCTTTTATTGAAATGTTCTGGAGGGTAAGAGCTGATTTACGAAATGGCTCTGTGCAGTGTGCGCTTAGTCTGTTATTATAAGGATGTTGAAGATAGTGTTATTTCATCTGGTGTTTTTGTTTTTTAATTTGCGAGCATAGTGAATCTCCTAAGTTAATTTTTCCTTCCTCCTGTCCTCCCTTAGCCTTCCTCCCTTCCCTCCCTCCCACCCTCTTTTTAGATCAGTGCTAGAAAGCTCAGAACTCAGATCTGTGGCCTACCACAAAGAAACACATGTATCATTAGGACATCCATTTTGCTTGGCTTCATTTTTGACCCCGTTTGTTATCTGTGGAGTTTTACAGAGAGCCTGGATAGTCAACTTCTGTCCTTTCTGGAGGAAGGCCGTTATGAGCACCCAAATTAGTAAACCTGATTCCTCACCCAGACATTGAGCCTGGGACGTAGGCTTTTAGTAATTGGCTCTGAGAACTAGACTAGAGCAGAACATAAACTTTGGTGGACTCAAAGGAAAAAGCCAAAGGGCCTGATTTTTGACAAGGGGAGAGACTAAGCCTGGTGAGAATCTGACCCACTGACATGGAAATGCTCATTTTTCCGTTAAGTGGTGGAAAGAGTGTGGACTTTGATGTCAGACAGGGTTTCTGGGACTGCCACTTATTATGTGAACTTCAGCATGTCACTGAACCTCACTGAGGCCTCAGTTTCTTCATCAGTAAAATGGGAATAGTATCATGTTATGGTTGTTACGAGTATTAAATCAAAGAGTCTCCTCACCCGACATGTTGGTTCCTCATCCCCTGTTCTCTTCCACGAGGTGGGGATCAATGTGTTTGGAACTGCCCTGCTTTTTTAAATCTCTGGGAAGATGGCATGGACATTCATGCCTTCCTTTAAAACCATCCTGGCGCCCAGGGGACTTGTCCGGAAATTCAGCTTATGTTTGAGCCTGTTTAAGGGGCTTTTGCTTTCATCTTCAGGGGCCAAATGCCAGTGGCTGCTTTAATGAAACCAAATCCTTCCTAGTTCTGTGTGATTTGGGGATTTGCTTTCCCAGCCTGGGCAACAGTCGGATACATTTCGTTTTCTTTATTTTCTAAGTGACCCCAGAGCACTTTGTGATTCTAAAACTGACCTACTGGGAGAAACAAAATAAACTCTTCCATTCCATCTTCTCTTTCTCTGAATGTATTTGGAATGATCTGACTTTATACGCCACTATCAAGCTTGCTGGCTCCAGAGTGCTAACAACTAACGCAAGTATTAGGTTGTTGCAAAAGTAATTGCGGTTTTTTTCAATTATTTTAATCTTGTAAACCACAGTTGCTTTTGCACCAACCTAATACATTTATTGGTTCCAAATTCTGGAAGGCTCTGCAGTGTGTCATGGACAAACTGATACCTTCTTCAGCCATTGATGGCTCAGGAGCCAAATAGGGATGAAATAAGTGAAATCACCGGAAAAACAAAACAAACAAAAATAGTAAGTCTTTTAGCCCTAGGGGATGCGTATCCCATTTCTATTCCTCATTAATACATTACAATCTCTCCAGAAACTGGGTGTCAGGATAACATACTAGGTCCTTCATTTGGTGCTTTCCTGTGGAGAAGGTGTTTTATGATGAGAAAACAGTGAGGGTGTATACTGGTCTAACTTTGAATATTCTCTTTTGTCTCGGCTTTTCTCTCTGGGCCTCCGCAGCTGGTACGTCTCCACCTGGCCTAACCGGAGAGGCCCACTGTCCGCAATCATTTCAGTTTGGCCACAAGTAATTTGGGCTCCACTTTCTTCTCTGAGATTGGGGAACAGGGTCTCTCCCAATTGTGGCGTTTCCTTCTACAAGGCCACTGTCTGATTAATTATCTGTGGGCAGTGGTTCCATGGCCCAGACTCCAGCCTGGGTTTGACTCTCCCCTCACTAGCTGGGTGACTTTGGGCAAATTACTCAACTGCTCTGTGGTGCAGTTGTCTTGTTTGTAAGTGGGGATAGTAAAAGCATCTGCTCAAGGGGTTGCTCTGAGGATTGAGTGAAGTAATGCAGGCTTAGCACATTGCCAGCATATTCCAAGCACTCACCATATTAACCATTACCACCATTATTTCAGCGTTGGTTTGGCCAACGCTGAACATTCAGTGGATGGATTATTTTCCTCAGGGAGAAGGGGCATTAGAATTGATTCATCCAAGATCTTCAAAATTAACAAAATCTTGGAAAACAGTCTTAGCTTTTCACATTCCCCAAAGGATTGTAAAATCTTCAAGGAGGAGGTGGATGGATAAAGGTGTCATCCTAAGGGCAAGAGTCTCTGCTTTGTCTGTGTCCTCCCCCTACCCACGTAATTAGTCAGTCTTGGTCTCCTGGGCTTCACTATGGCCACTTTTTTTTGCCAGAAAGTTTCTTCCAACCTATACTGCATATGATGCTGTGCTAATCTTCTGAAATCCTGCTTTAACCTTGCTATTTGCGCTTGCTTCAGAACCTTCCTTATTCCATAAGGCCCTCTGCACGCTGTCTTTAACCTCCTTTCCACTTCCATCTCCCATTGCTCCTCTGCAGTCAACCGGCTCCACCTTGGCCACTTCTGTGCTTTGCTCTTACTGTTCCTCTCACCTGGGGGGCCTGGCCTGTGGATCTAAGTCATACACTTTCATTTAGTCCCACCTCTTCTAGGAAGCCTTCCCTGATCACTCCAGCTCATTGTTCTCTTTCCTTCCCTTGAGCCATCATAGTTACTAGCAATCAGGGATTGATGCTATCTGGGCTCCTTCTAAATTCCGAGCCCAAATCACAGATGCACCCTCTGCAGTGTATGACCATCCGACTACGTTTTCCCTCTTGACTCAAATCTCCTCTACCTCCTTTCCTGCTACGTCCTTTTTACTGGCAACTTGGTCTCATACTTTCCAGAGAAGGTAGAAGAAATCAGTTGCATACCCCTCTGCTCTACCTGCCTGCCTGCACCTTCAGTGTCCTCTGCCTTCCCTCCCACTGGGCCGTGAGTCCCTGCTCCTGACAAAGGCCAACCCTTCCCTCCATGCTCCACATCTCATCTCTTTGGCTTTGTCAAGAACTGCATTATTGATTGATCTCTCCCTCTTTATGGGATCATTCTGATCAGCATGCACACATACTCCTGAAACTTACCTCTCAAAACAGCATCTGCCTCTTGAAGCTACTTCTTCCCCCAATTTCTCTGCTCTCTTTCTCAGAAAATCTGTCTCAGACAGAAAAATCTGTCTATAAAAACTGCTTATACTTTCTTATGGTAAGTTTTCTCTTCCACCCACCTCATTTGGGCTCCAGCCTCACTATTAAACCCAAACTGTTCTTTTCACCTTTACTACTGATCTCAATATTGCATCTCGGTCATCATCTTACTCAATTTCTTATAAATATTACAGTTTGACCATGCCCTCCCTTTTGAACGTTTCCTTCTCTTGGCTTCCATGACACCTCATTCTCTTGACTTGTCTCCCACCTGATTGTTGTCCACTTCTTCCTGAACGTCTTTGCTGGCTGTACCTTCTTTGTTGGGAACACCCGAACGCACCAGGGTGGCTTTTCTTCTCAATCTGTACTCCCTTCCCGGATGACTCCATCTAGGCAGACAGCTTTAATTATAATTTATATGATGATGACTTCAAAATTTTATATCTCTAATTTTAAATGCTGCCTTTAATTCTGGACTCTTCTCTCTGATGACCAGCTTGGCATCTCCACTTGGCTAATAGGCACCTCAAACCTACCTGCCAGCTCTGCCTCTCGAGCAGATCTGAATTGGCCAGTTTCTCTCCACCGTCACTGCTGCCCCCTGGATCGCACAGTCGTCATCTGTCTCCTGTACTACTGCAGTGGCCCCCTGACTTGTTCTCTGCTTCCATCCCTGGCCCCTATTGTCCATTCTCCGCACAGCACCCAGAGTGATGTATTAATAGTGTAAATCAGATCCTATGTCTCCCCAGGTGAGAACCCTCCAACAGCTCCCCACCGCGCTCTTCCTGCCAGGCCCATGGGGGGGGGGGTCTGGCTTCTGCATGCTCCCAGCCTCCTCATGTGCCCGCTTCCTCTGCAGGCCCTGCTGTTGCTCCTATGGCCGGCTTCCTGGTCCGTAAAGCTCATTGCCCCCAAGTGTGGTCTGCTGTGAGGTCTTTGCGCTTGCTGTGTCCTCATCTGGGAATGCTCCTTCTCTAGATTTGCATATAGATTGTTTCCTTGTCATTGTTTTCAACTTCTTTGTCCCCTCTGTCAAGAAAGGAGGTCATATTTTGTGACACCGTATTTTGATTTTCATCATAGCATATTCTCACTCCCTGATACTTTCTTGCTTCTTATTTTATTGGCTTGTTTACTGTCCTCCTCCCCCACCAGAAGGAAAGCACTCTGAAAAGAGAGGTCTTCATCTTGTTCATCTTTGTGTCCCCACTACCTGGCACATACAAGGTGCTTAATACATATTTTTAAATGAATACATGCTGACTATGTATTGGTCTGTATTTTCGGTTTTGCCAATACTTAGGACTTGGCATGAAGAAAAGGATTGCCTTCTGAGAGCTATGCTTTTGACATGGATCAGATTTTGATTAAAGATTGGGGGGAAGGGACTTACGTGGGTCATACTCACAATACAGTATTGGGATACTGTCTGCTATGTGCTGAATTGTGTCCCCGGCCCTTCACCACAGAGTCATATATTGAAGTTCTAATCCTCAGTCCCTCACAATGTGACCACATTTGGAAATAAGGTCTTTAAAGAGGTAACTAAGTTCAAGCGAGGTCATTAGTGTGGGCTCTAATCTAACATGGCTGGAATCCTTATAAGAAGAGGAGATTAGGACACAGACATGCACAGAGGGAAGATCAGGGGGAAACACAAGGAGAAGACAGCCATCTACGAGCCAAGTACCTAGACCTCAGAAACCAACTCTGCCAACACCTTGATCTTGGACATCTAGCCTCTAGAACTGTGAGGAAATACATTTCTGTTATTTAAGCCACAAAGTCTATCATATTTTGTTATGGCAGCCCTAGAAAACTAGCGTACTGTCAAAAGAAGAAAGTATTTGAAATTGGGACAGTCTCAGAGAATCCAAACCAAACGGTCACCAGGCAGTTCAGGCCAGTCCCTTTGAAGGCTCATTCAGGTCCGAGCTATGGCAACAGTGTTGATACTGCAACCTTCCCTTCCCTTTGGGACCACGGGCTCCATTCCTGCTGACATGAAGCATCTGTGAAGCAGCAACCACCTTTGCTCGTCAGCACCCTTCTCAGGATTTGAGTCACTGACCTTACCATTACAAATGAGCCAGATTGTAGACAAGCGTTCTTACGTCCATGCTCAGATTGTCCATGTGTAATTAATTGTGAGTTACAATAATGATGATGATGATGATATGAAGGGCCTTTTTGGAATTTGAGGCCTGTAAAAATATAACTTATTGTTATTAACTATAATCAGGTACAGATCCCTGGAGAAAAGGCCGTTTCTCACTAGTGGAATAACACGTGACCATAAAAGCACCTAAAAATCTTAAAACTTTCCCCCTTTAGAAATATGACCATCATGTCACTATCATAACAACTAAAGCATCTTAAAAATTCGGTCTAGAATCTACATGGAGGTGTATACTATATTTTTTCTATGCATGTTCGCACGGGCTTTTAATAAATGGCTTATGAGAACTGGGCCCTTGGCACTTTGTCTTGGAGACAAGACATTGGGAACATATGTTTTGGAGAAAGGAAAGCATCTATAAAATATAATCAGCCTATAATGGCTCAGCTACCTACAATGAACAAGTTTCAGAAGAGGAGTTCGGGGCATGTGTGCTCTACCTGGAGAGCATGTTCTATGAATAAGGAGAATTTTATTAGGCGAAAATATAGTAAAATTCTAAGCCAGTTTGAAGGGCATATGTAACAGGTGAGGCAGATGTTCTCAGTGGTCATGAATGATTTGAAATATCTCTCCGTAGGGAAAAAGAGACAACCTAAAACCTCAGGACTATTTTTCTTTTCTTCCCTTTATCTCTATTTTTTTCTTTTCCTTTATGCCATTTTAATTGATTTTCAGAAGGTTTTAAAGGAATTTAGAAGTAAAATCTCCCCCAATAAGCACCATTAAATCTGCTCCTTCCCAAGACAGGGCAACTGCAGTCAATCGGCTGCCTAACTCAAAATGAAACAAAACTGTCCTCTCCTTTCTCCCTCCTCTTCTGTCGTTTTCAGCCCTATCAGACTTTGCTCACAAGCCAAAGAAGGAACAGAATAAAGCAGATTGCAGAGGAATCATTTGGAGCTTAAAGCAGATTTTGAGGAAGTGTGGTAATTCTGAAAAATCTTAATTAATGTCTCACTGGTGATTTCAGTACCTGGGGGCTTGTGAAGACAGTGAAGCCAGAAACAGAGGAATTCATTTATAAAAGGCTCCGAGAGCTGCACAGACAGTCTTGTTGGAGACAGCCTACTCTCTCAAGTACCTACACGAAGCGAGCAGAGTTGAAGACTTTTACTCCGGCAAATAGACCAGGATGTGTGGGAGTCTATTCATTGCCAAGCCTTACTGAAAGCTCCTTTCATTTCTCTGATCTTCAAGTTCTTATCTATAAAATAGTCTTACCATGAACATTATGTCTGTACAATTAAATTGACAAGAAACAAACTTGTGCCCTATCCTCAAAACTATTCCCCTGAACTGAACCTTAGAACCTGAAAACCAACTAAATTAACAGGTTGAGAGAACAAATCTTCAGCTGGTCATTTAATATCGCAAAGAATCTAAGAAACCAAATGGTTGACTGAAGTTACATATTTTTCCCCACTGATCACAAACTGGTTGGTAGGTAGACATATAAGCCTATAAGCTTGGCCCCAAATACCTCTGACTGCGTTGTTGTCCCAATTCTAAATTCCTCTACTTCTGGTTTTCAAGGATCTCTACCAACTGGCCCCACCATTATTCTCTAACTTAATTTCTCACCACTCCCTAATATTCACCTTTAACTTGAGTCAGACTGATGTTTTCTCCCCATGTCCTCTTCGCCCCCATCTCCGTGCCCTTGTTCATATTGTTTGCTTTTCCTGAGATTAAGCACAATGCCCCTAACAGTGTCCCTAATCATTCATTCATTCTTTATTCATATCTTGCATACCAGGCAGTATATGTCAGATGTCCAATTTGTTATGGGTGTGGGGGGGTTACAGAAGACTTAGGCAGGGTCACTTCCTTCTTGACCCTTATGACTTTTTCTGTCATAAGAGGCAGGATGGGAGATGGACATTCACTCAACACCAAAATAAGTTGGTAAATGCTGTAGTGATGTATCTCATATGTCACCATTTTCTCTTCCTCTCTGAGCTCCCTGGCTTTCCTGAGGTTCCCACTGCACACCCAAGTCTGATCAGCTTATATGGCACCTATTCCTTATTCCTCTCCTCCTGCTGGTTCTGTCATGGCCACGAGGTGAACTTCTCCTCTGGACTCTGCTGCCCTTGCTGCTGGGTGCTCCCCTGTTGTAGACGACCTTCCCACTCTTGTCTCCTTTGGCCACAAATGCTGCTTTCATTGTAACCCCCTGTGGTGTAAATGCCAGTAGACGTACAGTGGTGGAGGAACCCAAGGTAGTTGTCTTTAAAATGTTACAGAGGTTTAGAAGGGAATAGAGCTTTTAGGTTCTACTCACAGCCATCTCTGTTCCTTGGGAACCAATGTTCTGTATCTACTTGGTCCTTAGAAAAGACTCATTGAAGGTAGATGGTGGGACAAAGAAGTGGCCTTGAATACTGGGAAATGCAAAGATTTTGGAGTCAATGAGGGCTGAATATGAATCCCTTTGCTGTGTTGGCTATTAGGTATGTGATCTTGGGTTAGTTAATTTGTCTCTTTTAATGTCACTACCTAGGAAGTGGACATAATAATATCCAATATATAGATCTAATGGGAAAATTGAATCGGATGATACGTGAGCAGTGTTAGGAACATAGTAAATACTAGACTAACTTAAAAATCAACAAAAAATGAACAGACACAGAATCCAAAAAGGCCACAATGAGCCACAGAAATAAGAACAGCGACTCTATAGTCCCCTTTTTCACAAAAGTTGCCTGTGTCTGTACAAAAAACTCTAGACGGTTTCGATTTATCCAGAACTCAATCTTGTTTCCGTATGTTGCACAGGGAAATCTTCCTACTGTTCCACTCCATGCTGAGTATCCCATCAGACTCTGCTAAGCCTTTCCTTTTTGGGAAAGCTGACCGGAGGTAAGAAAGATCACAAGCACCCCCCATTATCCCTGGAGAAGACATTAATGGTTCACCCAGGCTGCACCAGTCGTTTCTGTCTCAGGTCTCGTGTCTGAATAACAGTAACAGTCAGATTTTCTTCTTGAACCCATGTTGTGAGAAAGGCTGGTGAGGCCTGGGCAGACAGTGTAGGAACCCCCTCCACGTCTCAGTGATAGTCCCCCATGAACTTAGTTGGTGTCAGATTATATAACGTTTCTGTCCTGAATCCTAATGTTTGAAATGGAACTGAAGGGACCTGTGGTAAAATGCAACTCAATTCTGGAATCTGGGATCCTGGGGTGGGGACTTCCTGGTCCATTTGGGGACTTGTTCTCAGCCATTCCTTCTTTTTTTCATTGCGTCAAAGGACTGGGGCTCCAGCTATCCCAGAGCACTGGTCCGCACCAAACACCCAGGGCAAGCTGATTCAGACTGAAGAGTTTGCAATTTAATGTTTCACCCCTCCTAAGGGGTATTGCAGCCACCCTGAGTTCATTCCAACATATATTTGTCAAACCTCTGTGTGACTCAAGCGAGGGGGTGGAGATATAAACATAACAACAAGGTAGAAGGTTCTGCCACTGTTGTCCAAGAGTCTAGTGGGAAAGACAATCACATGTCAATAGTTAATTTGAAAGCCAGTGTTTGTGTATGCAGGCTTTCGCGTGTCCTAAAAGAAAAGAAGCATTCCTTTTGCCCAAAGAAACGTTTAGACGACCCTGAGAAAAGTTACAATGCCTGCCGATTAGAACTGAATCTCCAAGGGTGGAACCCCAGGAGCCCTGAAGGCAGAGGCTGGGATGCCTCTTGTGTCCTGTGTGGGAGCACTGGGCATGTTGGCAAGCCCAGTGCTGCTCCATTATAAACTGAGCTCATAAAAGCCAGTGCCTGCCTGCCCCCTCCCTCACCCTGAGGGCAGAGAAAGGTTCCTGAGGATACAAAGTCACCTCCATAGACAGGCAAGGAGCCATCTGCTGCTGCTGCACCCACATTAACTCTTTTGGCTCCTGCGGTGTTGTTGAGTCCGGGCCATGGGAGAACACTGGCAGCAAGTCAGGACACCTGAGTTCTAGCCAAGCTCCGTGCCTACTTTGGAAAGGCATGTAACCTTTCAGAGCCTTAGTTTCCTGTTCTTGAGTTGGCTAACACCTACCCTATCTGCTATGCAGATAAAAAAAAAAGAGAGAGAGAGAGATTATAAATGTGAAAGCAATTAGAAAAATAACACTAGTGCCCTACAATAATGTTTTATTAATAATTAATCAAAAAGCATTTATTGAGTATCAGTTGTGTGCTCAGAATTTGGCTAGGAGCCCATCAGTCCAGTAGATGTCTGATAACCAAGTATATTCTCTATTCCGTGTGGTACAGAGAAATTGGCAGCACGGAATACATACAGTAGAGAAGACATCGGCTTGGTCAGAGATTGCTGTAGTTCTGTCACTGATTAGCTTTGTGATATTGGGCAATTATCTTCATTCCTTTGAGCCTCAGTTTCCCATTCTGTAAAATGAGGTTTTTCCCTGATCCCTCCTGACTATTCTTTCTACTACCTTCCAACTCTACCCTTTCTTCTGGCTGTAGTGTTAGAAGGGGTTTCAGGAAACCAGGGCACCTTAAAATAGAAAATACTGAAAGTAATAATTTAATGTACTGATTCTCTGGGGCACAATTAACCCAAAGGAATGATACTCCAGTGGTTGAATATCAGGTACGTACAACAGGCCAATGGTCGCAGGCAGTTGTAAGGTTGACCTTTCTGCCATCTTCCCTTTGAGGGACCATGGTTGGGTTATCAAGCAGATCGATAGTTCCAGAGTCTCACCCTAATGTGGCTGTTGCCTTACGTTATTGACAGTCAGCTCTGTTGCCTTCTACTAAGAGGAGGCCAGTAGAAAAAAATCTCCGCAGCAGTCTTGAAGTACCTTATATTTGTATTCATTTTTATTTTTTAAACAGTGCTCTCACATGCATTATCTCACTGATGTTTCTAACAAGTTCGTGAGTAGTTAAGTCATTATAATTGCCATCCTATTTAGTAGAGGAAGGAAAAAGGGGTAACTAATTTGATATTACAGAGTAAGACAGTGGCACAGCTGAAACTAGAAGCCAGATGATGTCACTTCTGGTCTAGAACTCTCAGTGTGACACATTGGCTACGTTCCTTGGCCCATATGTTCATGTACTGTTTCGAATAAGGATGGCAATTTTTATGAGGACAGGGATTGCCATATTGTAGGTGCTCAGTAGGTGTTTGTGAATCAATAAATAAAGCTCTGTGACTGTGGTTGCAGAAATCTCTGGGGTTGACTCCATGGCTATTGTGGTGATGCCTCTGCTTTCCTGCCTGGCCTTTTGTGGTGGTGGTGGTGGCGCTGCTTCTGACTTTGCCTGCAAGTTAGAGTAGAGGGGGAGCGTCTGTCCAGGAACCCTACATTTTTTCAACTGGATTCCCTGAAAGTTTAGCCACATGATTTAGATGCAGTCTTGGCCTTTCTGTTACGAAAAGGAGGACCAATCAGCCAGCCAATACACCCTGAGTATAGACTATGTACACGGGGTCACCTGGGGTGGTGTCACCAAGACGCAGAAGATGGAGCTTTTTTTTATCACACAGAACTTAAGATCTCTGGAAAACAAGCTATGCTCATTCTAATTTTGTCTAGAGGAGAGTAGAAAACTATGTAACATTAGTAACAAAAATATGAAAACAAATCCTATATCTATGTAATTTACTCTTTTAACATAGAAAGCACATAATGAAGTGTGTGTGTGTGTGTGTGTGTGTATGTGTGTGTGTGTGTGTGTGTGTTTAAAGGCAGTACATCAAGCAAATCTGTTTTGTGGGATATGATCAGCATCAACATAAAATGTATTTTCTCTGTGATGGTTAATTTTATGTGTCAACTTGGCTAGGCCACAGAACTCAGATATTTGGTCAAACATTAGATGTTTCTCTGAAGGTGTTTTTAAAAGATCAGATTAACGTTTAAATCACTAGGCTTCGACTAAAGCATATTAGCCTCCATAATGTGGATGGGCATCATCCAATCAGTTGAAGACCTTAAACGAGAAAAGATTGGTCTCCCCTGAGGAAGAGGGACTTCTGCCAGCAGACTGCATTCAGACTTGAGCTGCAGGAACAGCTCTTCCCTGGGTCTCCAGCCTGCTGGCCAGCCCACCCTGCAAATTTTGGACTTGCCAGACTCGACAGTTACTTAAAATAAATCTCTCTCTCTGTATCTCTATTTCTATACATCTATATCTATATATGTATATATATACCTATATATCTATATATAGCCTGTTGGTTCTGTTTCTCTGGAAAACCTGTCTGTCTCCCACTGTCCTGAGAATACCCAATCCTATAAAATCATCTAGAGACCCATTATGAAAAATGGTCACATCTCTCCATGTGGGGTGAGGGCCCTTTGTGGGTTGTATATTTGTGATGGGGTGTGGGGGGGTGAAGGGAATTCCCAGATGCATCATCTTTCTTGCTTGGTCATTTTCACTGCCCTCTGGCTGGCGGCTGTAATCGAACCCTCCAGGGTTAGTAAATGGGGAGGAAGGAGGGAACAGCATAAAAAGTACTGGTGAGAACTGCACTGTTGGAAGCCAGCTTCAGAATCTCTGGTATTGGCTGATGTTTCAGCTGAGTGTTTCATGGGGGTGCCAGAGGCTGCAGACCCTGTGGCTGGAATGGCCCCTGGCATGCCTGATGCCCTTCCTTTGGCAAATTACTCCCCACTAAGCCCCTGTTCTCCAGGGATCCAGTTCATACATGACCCCCATCTTCTTGGGCAGGAATTAAAATGGCTCTAGGCTGGCTGTGTCTCCTGTGGGGTCATCCATCTGCTTAATAACATGCAGTGACATAGCATTGATCTTGTGCCAGGTACTTCTTTAAACACTTTACATATATTAACTCATTTACTTCTTACAACAGTTTTATGAGGTAGGTACTTTTATTATCTCTGTTTTATGGAGGAGGAAAGTGAGCCTCAGAGAGGTTAAATAGCTCACTCAAGGCCGCACAGCTGCTGAGTGTCAGAGCTTCAGACCTGTGCAGTCTGGCTCTGGACCGTGTGTTTTTAAGGCAGGCGCCAGGCTCCGTGCAAAATGGGGGTGCACTCTTTGACCTGCCACGTACCCTCCTCAGTGGAAGCAGTTCCTGGGCCTGCCTCTTGTTTTCCAGATTTCCTGATGTCCACTGTGTTCCTAAACTCTGGAGGACTCATGTCCACTGCCCAAGTGATCTCACTGAAGTCCTTGCCCTCACTCCTTGCCCCAGCAACAAAGTTTGAGTTGGGGGGCAGTCCCTGTTTTTTCCTAAAGGAAAACTTGCCCACAAATTCTTTTCTGTCTCTCCAGTTGTCTGTATTCTTCGAGTGGGCAAGGGGCTAAAGAAAGGTAAGACCAATTATATAGTCCATATGTCTTTAAATCACTGGGCTTTGAATAAAGCATATTAGCCTCCATAATATAGATGGGTATCACCCAGTCAGTTGAAGTCCTGAATAGAAAAAAGATTGGCCTCCCCTGAGGAAGAGGGACTTCTGCCATCAGACTGTGTTCATGACTTGAGCTGCCAGAACAGCTCTTCTCTGGGTTTCTGCATAGGGTGGTCTAGCACCTCATTTGGATTTTCCCACCTATGGTATTTTGGTATTATCTCTTTTGCAACTGTACTTTTTATATCTTATTACATATATGAGTACATATGCATGTTATATATGGAATGATGATTATGATGTTTCTAATTAAGTACAAGTAATAAACAGTATGTATAAATGATTATGACTGGTATGAAGCAATCCACTATTTTTTCTTTTTTTACCTTGTTCATTCTCAGATATATAGTTTTTCCTGATTCTGTAGTTATCTTCATCCTCTTTTCCATTTCGTACAAGCTCACACGTTTGAAAGCCCAAAGTCATGGGTATTAATCATTTATTTCTGTCCACTTCTAAGATGTTTCCCTCGTGGCTCTTTTCCACCACCCCACAGATTCCCCTGGAGATGGGGAGGGACCTCTGGGGTGCCAGTCCTGCTATGAGGGTCAGGAGTGCTATGGGGCCTTGGTCCCCAGTCCTCAGTGCTGACTCACCCTGAGTGTGGGACCCGTGCAAAACTGGGTAGGTATCTTAGCCTACATGTCTACGCTTTGTGTCCACTGAGCTCACATACCTACCTTCTCTGCAAACACTGCCCTAGTCGTTTGGCCTGGGATTATGTACAGGGATGGCGTAGTCTGCCCTCAGGTGAGGAAGGACCCTGGAAACAGTCTGAGGCTATTTGGGCAGGACATATTGGGGTCCATTTTACCTGTGGGGAAGGACAAGCCAGAGGAGACACAGAGCTGAGCCTTGAAGCATAGATTCTAGGTCTGGGGACTCCTGCCCTTTCAAAGGCAATACTGATTGTTGGTGTCATCTATTTATGCCCACAGTGTCCTCCCTGTCATTGTGCTGCCCTAAAATGCCCCCAAGGTGACACCACCCCTGTGGAATTAATCAGTTACAACCTCAGCAGGGTGAGGTAGGGAAATGGCCCGGAATTCCAGCCTTTGCAGTTTGGGAGGATAAAGATAACCAAATAGTCTCTTCATACTACCTGCGGAAAGCTGTGATACAAAGAAGAGAGGTAGAAAATTAAATGGAGGCCACAGAGCTCTCCATATGATGAGTTTGATTATTTCTTTATTATTTTTAAAGTTGTTTCATCAACAAAATAAAGAGGCAACCGACTGAATGGGAGAAGATTTTTGCAAACAGTGCCTCTGATAAGGGGCTAATATCCAAAATATACAAGAAACTCATGAAACTCAACAACAAAAAAACAAACAACCCAATTGAAAAATGAGCAGAGGACCTGAAGAGACATTTCTCCAAAGAGGATTTACAAATGGCAAATAGACATATGAAAAAATGCTCAACATCACTAATCATCAGAGAAATGCAAATAAAAACCACAATGAGATATCACCTCACCCCAGTCAGAATGGCTATCATCAACAAAACAAATAGTAACAAGTGTTGGAGAGGCTGTGGAGAAAAAGGAACCCTCATACACTGTTGGTGGGAATGCAGACTGGTGCAGCTGCTATGGAAGGCAGTGTGGAGGTTCCTCAAAAAATTACAAATAGAATTACCATATGACCCAGCAATCGCTCTCCTGGGTATCTACCCAAAGAATTTGAAATCATTTATACATAAAGACACGTGTGCTCCAATGTTCATTGCAGCTTTGTTTACAGTGGCCAAGACATGGAAACAACCAAAATATCCTTCGATAGATGAATGGATAAAGAAGTTGTGGTATATATACACAATGGAATACTATTCGGCAGTAAGAAAAGATGATATAGGAACATTTGTGACAACATGGATGGATCTTGAGAGTATAATGCTAAGTGAAATAAGTCAGACAGAAAAAGCAGAGAACCCTATGATTTCACTGATATGTGGTATATAAACCAAAAACAACAAAAGAACAAGACAAACAAATGAGAAACAAAAACTCATAGACACAGACAATAGTTTAGTGGTTACCAGAGGGTAAGGTGGGTGGGGGGTGGGAAGTGAGGGTAAAGGGGGATCAAATATATGGTGATGGAAGGAGATCTGACTCAGGTGGTGAGCACACAATGGGATTTATAGACGATGTAATACAGAATTGTACACCTGAAATTATGTAATTTAATTAACAATTGTCACCCCAATAAATAAATTAAAAAAATAGATTAAAAAAATAAAATAAAGTTGTTTCATGAAATGAGTTGAGCTCATGGAAATTATTCAGCCACAGGACAGCCCTGGAAAAACCTATCTTGGCTGTGGTGGGCCTTTCACTTTTAAAAGACTTTATTCACAGGTCCGGACAGGTTAGCTATCTTACTTCACAAGCACCGAGCTCTCAATCAGTTTACATTTTTTATTACCCCAAATACACCAGAGGCTTAAAAGATTCAGGGAGGGAGGTCAGCATTATTTTTAAATGATCAAACGCCTGGGTTCATAAAAATCACAAGTCAACATCTTTGGCTGGAGAATGCCTGGATTGTGCCGGAATTTGACTCTTTCCGAATCTCTCTAATGTGAAATGTGTGATAGAAGCATTCCATCGCTCAGATTTCCTTGGCCACTCATTTTCCTCTTCATTCTCTATCTCTAGTTTGTCTCTCCATCTAGGTTTCCATTGACGCTGAAATGATTAACGAGAGTTTTTGAATGTATAAACACGTTTGCATGTTGGCATCAGCAGAAAGGTGAAGGTTGGACTGAAGTTTCTTCTGTGTGGTGATTATAAGGGTGGGAAAAAAACAACCAGGGCTTAAGGCTCTTTTTGGAAGGAAGGCCGTGAGGACCACATGGTGCCAGAGGGATCATCATTTACCATCTGCAAGGGCCACGCCTCCCAGCTTTGCTGTAGGGGCTGTGGCTTGAATCATAAACTTTGAGTGGTAGAGAACTGTGTCTGTGGTTATTGCCCTGTTGATTATTACCTATTCTGAGACCAGTGCTGATAGCTTTAACTACGGATGAACTCCTGGTTGTTTTTTTGTGTAGATGGTAAAGCAAACATACCAGTAAACTGCACTTTACATAATAGATATTTCTTAAGGGACATATCAATTCTTTAAAAATAAAATCAAGTACATATTTTAAATGCACAGTGAGCTTGAGCTTTTTTTTTTTCCCGTGGAAATAAAGCTGACGTGCAATACTATATTAGTTTGAGGTGTACAGCACAGTGATTGGACATTTAAATACCTTCCAAAATGATCACCACATTAAGTCTAGTAACCATCTTTCACCATGAAAAGTTGTTACCACAGCATTGAATATTTCCTATGCTGTGCATTACATCCCTGTGACTTATTTTATATTTGGAAGTTTGTACCTCTTAATCCTCTTCACCCTTTTTGCCCATCCCACTGCCCCCTTCCCTCTGGCAACCATCAATTTGTTTTCTGTATCTATGAGTCTGTTTCTGTTTTGTTCATTTATTTTGCTTTTCAGATTCCACACATTAGTAAAATCATGCTATATTTGTCTTTCTCTGTCTGACTTACTTCACTTAGCATAATACCCTCTAGGTCTGTCCATGTCGTCACAAATGGCAAGATTTCATTCTGAGCTTGCTTTTTCAAAGAATCCCTATTTAATATAGCAAATTCCTTATCCAGTTTTTGAAAAATATTTTTTACTATTTTTCCTAAAGTGAGTCATGCCTCTTCTCTAGTATTTTACTTTAACGTCACGCAACTCGTTATATATACGACATACCTTTTGGGGTTAAAATAAAAGTGTAGTTCTCAAACCATATTTGAACCTTGACTTCAGTTTTGATTTCCAAACTGTTTTTGCATGGAAAAAAATGTCTCAGTGATGAATCCTTATATTAGATATAAGAATCACCACCTTTTTAAATGTGCTGATCCATGTGCTCTAATGGACAGGCAGTCTTTTTGAAGAGAAAGGACAGTGAGCTTTGGATTCAGAGCTTTGGGTTAAATTTCACTTCTTCCGTGTGTGCTGCGTGGCCTTGGGTAAATCGCTAAGCCTCCCTGAGCCTTGGATTCTTTAGTTGCACAAGGGAACTAATCAGGTTCCTTTTACTTAGTTGAAGCCCCCATGTAGTAGGGGCCTCTGTATACAGCAGGCAGCCTTGGAAAGGGCTGACCTGTGTGCCCGTGTTGGGGGAGTTCAGGCTTTCAGCATCCAGGCTTGTCCTCAGATGACCTGAGATGGAAATGAGCATCTTGCATTCTATGTAGCGATAGTGGCCCCACATGTCCTTTCTTTTTAACAAGGGGGGATCGTCATTCGAGAAGGGAATTATTATCAAGCTTGTTTTAGGAGAACTGGTAAAGGATCCTTGTCCCTCCCCCTGCATCTGCTGCCACCACTCCTGATCCATACGGTGTGTGGGGTGGGCTTTGCGCCTCTCGGGAGAAAGTGGCGTTGTGATTCAGCTTGGCATTCTTCTTCGTGATCTCAGCCCGTCTCCTTCGGTTCTGGGAGCTGAGGTGAGGGAAATCAGAAACTGCCGATGGCAGCTGATCGGCGTCCACCTGTTTCCAAGCGGACTGAGGCTTCCTGAGCGTCTGAGGCCACGGATCCCAGTGAGGATGGGAGCAAAGAGCAGAGGCTGCCTCTGGACCCCAATTGATCTCCTGGGTCAGAGGTGGAGACAGGGCGTCTGTATTAGGGTTTTTCTAACTCTTGGTCTTGACTCATTTGCGGGCTGTAAAAATAATTTAATGGGTTGAGGACAGCCTTTTTAAATAATTGAAAAATATGAGAATTAGAAAATAGAGTACATCACACAGTAGGTAAGGATAAATACTGTTTCCTGAAATTTTATTTTAGTTTTATGTATATGTATATATTTTTATACACCCATATGTATATGCATACATACATATTCTGCACTGAGTTGTGATAGAAAATGTTTTTCTTTCAGGATGTGGCAAAATTTCTTTTAGGATGTAACATGCGCCAAGAAATGTTCAACAGTCACTGCTTCTCATGACCAAAAAAACAATTACAAAGTTCACAAACCACGGAGTGATTTTGCAGAGACACACACATGGGTATGCAGACACGCGTGCATGAGCATACAACTGCTTTCCCCAAAGCAATACACAAACCTGGCATCTTAAATTGCAGATATGAATAAAGCCCAGTTGAAACCACCTCCTCCTCAGTTTTGTCAATCCAAAGCAATCTAGGGAGTTAGAATAAGGCTGTTTTGTACCAGGGTGTCCAGAAGGCTGCAGTGAAATATTGAAATCCATTATTGGTATGTAAATGACCATGTCTTGGTAAACTGTTGTCTAAATAGGGAGAGGGGGCATTCTTTGAGGCCCCTTCTGATCATTCTGGAGCTAGAAAAAGGAACAGAGAGAAGGAGAAGGCTTTTAGGGAAAAGCAAAGGTATCAAACACTGCTACCCTTAACACCTGAGCGCCGAGCAAGCTGTGGAAGTCAGTAAGGAGGGGCACAGAAGAAAAGGTCTCCTTGCAGTCAGTGGTATTGTTTCTGTCAATTTCTAGATGAGGCATTCATGCCAGGATCCATCTGCCAAACTGCTACCGTGCTGGACCTTGTCAACGTGGCTGGCTAAAGCTGCTGATGCCATAGTTAATCTGACAAGGTACCTATATTGCAAGAGGAGAAGAAAGGCTTAGCATGGTCCAATGGAGTATGTCAATGAATAATGGGATGAAGCTAAGCGAAGGTAAAATTGGGCTGAATATCAAGGAAAACAATTACCTAACAATAAGTTCTATTAGATAGTGAAATGATCACTCCTTGGGGACAGTGGCAGGGCCAGGGTGCTGGAATCATTTGTACGTCCGCTGTCGAAAGCCCCTGAGAGTATGTTGTGGGGAGAAGGACTCAGTTGGCAGGAGTGGACAAGATGACCTCAAAGGTCTTTTCCATCTTTAATGTCTACGATTTTGTGATCGTCTGATCCTCAGTGAAGCTCTCCAGCTCCGGCTACTCTCTGGGGCCTGAAACACACGAAATAACTGTTAGTAAGACATCTAGGGATGAAACATTTTTGAGGAACCATCTGTTCTTGGCTATCTTTTTCCATTCAAAACTGGGCTGGAGAGAAATGAATGGACTAAAGGAAACAAGAAGTTGGAGTTTATTCTCAAAGCTGACATTATTATTTTAGTCTGTATTTATTCATTCAAAATATTTGATCAAATGCAAAACAATTCTTAAAGGTTGTATTCAAATAAAGGCAGTTTCTTTGGGACTATACCATACTAAATTCTCTTATTTCTCAACAGGTTGTTTTATTGTTGTATAGAAAGAGCCTGTTTTAGCGGTTGTTTAACAGATGAAACGAGTTCTTGGATAAGCAGCATTGTTCCATCTGTAACATGGTTAGAACTCTTGCACATTTGCATTTCTGTGTTTCAGAATTATTCAGGCAATAAATTACTCAGGATGTCAACCTTATGTTGAAACAGAAATGACCTACTTTGTGAGGATCTCATGTATTTTAAATTTAACCTTGTGCCTTTTCTTCAACTGGGAACAGAAGAAAGTGAGTGAAGAATAGTGAAGTCCTGAGTTTTGTAAGCATGATCATAAGGAAACCCAAAATAGCGAAAATATATTGAGCTGTTACTATGTGCTGGGCATTGTTATAAAGGTTTGATGTGCAATAACTGATTTTCTTGCAGCAACCCAGGAGGTAGGTGGTATTAGTACAGTTAAGGAAACTGAGGCACAGAGAGGTTTAAAATCTTGGCCAAGGTCACAAAATCAACAAGAGGCAGAATTTGGATTTGAACATGTAGTCTGAATCCAAAACCTGTACCCTTATCCTTTATGTTTCTATCACTTCTGAAAATGTAGTTTCTTGTTTCCTTTAAGAACAATGAAGAGGGCAGGTATTTTGGCCTCTCTTACTCACGGATGAACTTTCAGAGCCTAGAATAGTTCCTGGTGCCTAGTAAGCACTCAATACCTTTTGGCTGAAAGAATGAGTGGAACTTGGTATTGGCATTCTGAGTTTTTCAATGCCAAATTCATCTGTTCCAAATTTGTTGACTAAAGGGAAACGGCAACTCTGTCTCTCCTGTTCATTTAAAAAATCTCTTAGCTTCAAATGTTTTTCCTCCAGATGCCTTCCTTGACCTCTTGGAATAGGTTAGCTGCCCTAGACGCAGAGTCCAGAAGTATTGACTTGGCAAATGTATACTTTATTATAATTATTTGTTTAATTGTCTATCTTTCTGGCTACATTGTAAATTCTGTGAGGGCAGGGCCTATGTTTTGCTCACCATTGTACCTACAGACCCCACACCAAAACTGGACCCAGAGAAGTCTATTTGTGGATAGTTGTTGAATGAATTATTGAAAGTGGATACTCTTTTCAACTTATTTTTTCTACTTTTTATTTACACAGAACTGTCACGATCTGTACTTGATGTCTGTTGCAGCCTAACAAATTACCTCAAAACCCAGGGGCTTAAAACAATACTAAATATTTATTAACACTATTTCTATGGGTCAGATATTCAGGAGTGGCTTAGCTGGGTGGTTCTTAAGGTCTTTCAGACTGGAGTTAGAGGTCGGTTAGGGCTGCAGTTATCTGAGGGCTTGACTGAGACTGGAGGACCCACTTCCAAGGTGACTCCCTCAAGGTCTCTTGTTGGGTGACCTCGGTTACTTTTCACATGGGCCTTTCCATGGGATTTCTTGAGTATCTCGATGATGTGGCAGCTGGCTTTCCCCAGAATGAGTGATGTTAGATAAGGTGGTGGTGAATGCTATAATGCCGGCTATGACTTTGAAGCTACATATCACTGCATTCCATTGGTCGTTTAGATGGGTCCCAAGTCAGTGTGTGAGAAAACTCTACAAGGACATGGATCCCAGGAGGTGAGGATCAGGGGAAGCTTTTTGAAGATTGCTTGCCGCACATACTATTTTTACATCTCCTCTTCCTTTCAAGCCTGTGAGATATTATCCCTATTTTACAGATGAGGAAACTGAGACTGACAGTGAGTTGCTTAAGATTATATCCTGTACTTAAATCCAAGTTTATTCCCTACAAGTTAAGTGTTCTTGCCAACATATCACAGCTGTGTGACTAATTAAATAAATTATGTACAACTTTGAGAAAATTCAAGATATAAGTATCTACATACCAAATTAGAAGTATTATTTGCATTATAAAAGGATTCCCCCTACCACTGGATTACTTAAATGGCATATTCAAAATGGTTCAATTTATCAAAGATGAGTTTTAATGTGACTTTTGGAGACACATTTATTAGGTAATAAGCAATATAGTGTGAAAATAAGTGTGAATTGGGAAGCATCATATTAGACTGTGAGTTTCTTGAAGGCAAGGATAGGGTCAGCTGCATCTTTAGTACCAAGCCTGGTACTAAAGCCAAAGGAAGCTTTCAACAAATGTTTATTAAATGAATGATTATAGCAAAATAGCTGTAGCTACATTTGCTTAAGAATATTTTTGTGTATGAAAAGTTGACTCATTATTTTTAGATTACGTTTTATTCTCATTTTATAACTAAGAGTCGGATCCCTACTGAGCTTTATGTTACTAAACTACCTAAACCTTATTTAGATATTAGCACTGGCTTGATATAACAGGTTGTGAAATTTCTGCTGAGTTACAAGTTTGAAAGTTAACAGATGTTTAATGAAAACAAAGAAAAAGGTAAAGAAAAATCTTATCTAAAGAATGGTTGAAATACTTGGTTTTCAGAACATGTAGGTAAATGGAATGGTGTTTATATTTAGATTCGATTAACTCATCAAACCAATATCCTGAATCTGAATAAAATCTTTTCCGTTGGAAAAAAATACATTGCACTCCATCTGGGTTGAAGACTTGAAGAGATTCCTGCCCATTTTTTAAGAAATAGCCAGTGGTCTAATGTTTTCTGATTTGAACACTATTGCTATTTGTAAAGATTTTCTAAGGGAAAGTGAACAAACACGTTTCTTTGAAATGATTTGTTATCAAGTCTTGTCTATAAAATTAGTGGATTACCTAAGTTTTTATAGTATGGTTGTTAATATAAATACACATAGGGGGTCAAATTATGGCAGGACATAGATGAAAAAGTTAAAGAAAGATGTTTGTTGAACAACTCCAGTTAAGGATAGGAAGGTTAGCATTAGAACCCTGATCACGTTAATGGCCCGTACAAATATTTTACAACTGTATACAGTTTATTGATGGTAGTAATGCGGGATGAGTTCTGTTTATCCTTGTTCAGTTAATATAGACGCATATTTGCAAGTGTAAATTTCTCAGCTGAGTTTTCTGCATGGATTTGGTGTTTGTCTGTCTTCTGTCTAAATGGATTGTTTAGAGTCTGAAGGGAGAAGCACCCTACATAACAGGACTGGTAAATCCAGGCCATGTGAGATTATGCCCCTTCCTCACCCATGGCAGAGATTTACCATGAGGTATTTTCTTCCTGAGTCATTGACTAGGATTTGCAAAAGAGCAAGCGATTGGCAAGATTAGGAGAGGTCAAAGTTATCACCCACGAGGAGGAATTATATAACTAACAACAGATAGAAACTTGCCTTGATAAATTGATGACTTACTTGTTATTGGCTAAAGATGGTCAGTTAGACTCTCTTGAGGGGAATTATAAGCAACACATTTGCTCCTTTATGTATATTGTTATTTAATGTCTTGAATATAAGAGATATGTACAACGATTTAAAAAAATTTTAGGTAAAAAAATATTTTAAAAATTTTATTAAAGTTTATTGGGGTGACAATTGTTAGTAAAGTTACATAAATTTCAGGTGTACAATTCTGTAATACATCATCTATACATCACATTGTGTGAAAAATTTTTTTTGTTTTAAACCAAGAATATTCAAAAGATTGGTTTCTGTTTTTATGCAAAATCTCCCCATAAATGGCAAAGAAGATTAAAATTAGAAAAAAACCCCACTGAGACCACTTATCCCAACTTTCTCTCCATTTTACCATTGCAAAATCTAGGGCTTGGATTGGGGAGCTGATTCATGTAAGTTCACAAAGCTTGTAAGTGCTCCCAGTGGGGCCAGTGAAATTGCTGCAGCCTTAGTTGATTGTCCCATTTGTATCACCACAACCCTATAATGAGGGCATGAAGTAGGTAGGTTTCAAAATCTCTTTGACACTGAGGTATAATATTTCTCTGTAATCCCTCATGAACTCTCTGATATTTCTTTCTTTCTTTCTTTCTTTCTTTCTTTCTTTCTTTCTTTCTTTCTTTCTTTCTTTCTTTCTTTCTTTCTTTCTTTCTTTCTTTCTTTCTTTCTTTCTTTCTTTCTTTTCTGTCTCTACCCACTAGAATGTAAACTCCATGAGGACTAGGTCTGTATCTGTTTTGTTCTGTACTATTTCTCTGATATATGCCCCTCATTTATTGAAGACATAGTATGTATTCAAAAAACAGACGTTACTGAAAGAAAGAGCTGAGATGAGGCTCAGAATCTTTGCTAACCTCACACTCCAGATAGCTGCCACCAATTAATTGGAATTAGTTTTCTAGTGACCTGTGGCAGACAGACCCCGAGGTCATGCCTGTGGTCCTCTCCTCTGGTGTTCACATCCTATGTGATCCTCTCCCTTTGGGAGAGGGAGTGATTGATGACTTGCTTCTACAAATAGAATAAAGCAAAGGTGGGAGCATTTGAGTGATTACATGTATGTGATTCCAGTACATAACTGTGTTTCCCCGAAAATAAGACCTACCCCAAATATAAGCCCCAGTCAAGATCGTCAGCCAGTCACATTTAGTATGTTATATGATGATGTTCCAGAAGAAGGTGACATGACTGTCTTTGAATAAATGTAGATTGTTGTACATGAAAAAAGAAGACATCCCCTGAAAATAAGCCCTAATGGAGCAAAAATTAATATAAGACCCGGTCTTCGTTTCGGGGAAACACGGTAAAATTGTGACACCTGTCTTGCTAAGAGACATTCTCCCCTGTTGCTTTGGAAGAAGCAAGCTGCTATGTTGTGAATTGCCTATGAAGAGGGCCATTTGGCAAGGAACTGAGGGTGGCATCTAGATGATATCCAGTGAGAAACTTCAGGGCAACAGTCTGCAAGGAACTGAATTCTGCCAACAACCATGTGAGCTTGGAAATGGATTCTTCTCCAGTCGAGCCTCAGATGAGACCCCATTCTTGGCAGCACATTGATTGCAGCCGTATAGGAGAGACGTGAGGCCATGCCTAGACTCCTGATCCATAGAAACTGTGAGACAGTGTGTGTTGTTTTAAGTTGCTGTTTGTTATAATTTGTTATCGAGTCGTAAGTAACTAACACAACTACCCCTTGTTTAAATATATTTATTTCACTTGGATATTAACAAAATAGAACTCTAAACTAGGTTTGGAGTACTCTTTTTTAAAGTTCCTTTTAATTTTCAATTGCAGTTGACATAAATTATTCTATTAGTTTCAGGTGTACAGCATAGTAATTAGACATTTATACAATTTACGAAATAATCACCCTGGTAAGTCTAGTACCCATCTGGCATCGTATACAGTTATTACAATATTATTGAATATATTCCCTATGCTATACTTTACATCCTGTGACTATTTTGATAACTAGCAATCTGCACATCCTAATCCATTTCCCTTTTTCATCCATCCCCCCAAACCTCCTCCCATCTGGCAACCCTCAAAATGTTCTCTGTATGTAAGAATCTGTCTCTGTTTTGTTTATTTTGTGTTTTAGATTCCACATATGAGTGAAATCATATAGAATTTGTCTTTCTCTGTGTGACTTATTTCACTCAGCATAATGCCCTGTAGGTCCATCCATGTTGTTGCAAATGACAAGATTTCATTCTTTTTTATGGCTGAGTAATATTCCATTGCATATATGTACTACTTCTTCTTTATCCATTTGTCTATCTGTGGACACTTAGGTTGCTTTCATATCTTGGCTATTGTAAATAATGCTGTAGTGAACATAGGAATGCATATGTCTTTTTAAATTATTTTTTTTTGGTTTCTTTGGATGAATACCCAGAAGTGCAATTGCTGAGTCTTTCTTTGTCTCTGTTTCTTTGTTTTAGCCTTTATTTTAAAGTCTATTTTATACAATATAAATATTGCTGCTGCAGCTTGTTATTCATTTCCATTTTCATGAAATGTCTTTTTCCATCCCTTTACTTTCAGTGTGTGTATATCGTTTGATCTGAAGTGGGTCTCTTATAGGCACCATATGTATGGGTCCTGTTTTCTTATAAATTCAGCCATGCTGTGTCTTTTGATTGGAGCTTTTAACTTATTTACATGTTAAGTAATTATTGATAGGTATGTAGTTATTGTCATTTTATTCATATTTTTTAATTTTTTAATTCTTCTTAAAGAAATCCCTTTAATATGTAATACTGGTTTGGTGGTGATAAACTCCTTTAGCTCTTTCTTGTCTGGAAAGCTCTGTATCTCTCCTTTGATTCTAAATGGTAGACTTGCTGGGGAGAGTAGTCTTGGTTGTAGGTCCTTGCTTTTCATCACTTTGAATATTTTGTGCCAGTCCCTTCTGGCCCACAAAGTTTCTGTTGACAGTCTTATGGGAGCTCCCTTGTAGGTAACTAATTGCTTTTCTCTTGCTGCTTTTAAGACTCTGTCTTGTCTTTAACATTGGGTATTGTACTTATGATGTGTCTTGGTGTGGGCCTCTTTGGGTTCATCTTGTTTGGGACTCTCTGTGCTTCCTGGACTTGTATGTCTCTTTTGTTTGATAGGTTAGGGAAGTTTTCTGTTACCTTACCTTCCAAATCCCTGATTCAGTCCTCTGCTTCATTTGACCTACTGTTGGTTCCTGCTAAGGTATTTTTTATTTCAGTTATTTTTTTTTTCTGACTGGTTCTCTATTTTATGTTTTATATCTCCTTTTTTTAAAAGTTTCCTATCTCTTCGTTAAAGTTCTCACTTTGATCATTTACTCTTCTCCTAAGTTCTTCAAGCATCTTTATAACCAGTGTTTTGAACTCTGCATCGGGTAGATTGCATGTCTACATGTTGTTATTTTTCTGCAGTTTTGTTCTGTTCTTTTATTTTGGACATGTTTCTTTGTCTCTTCATTTTGGCTCCCTCCTTGTGTTTGTTTCTATGTGTAAGTTAAATTTCTATGTCTTCCAGTCTTGGTAGAGTGGCCTTATATAGTAGGTGTTCTGTGGGGCTCAGTGGCACAGTCTCTCTGATCACCTGAGCCAGGTGTTGTAGGTATGTCCCTTGTGTGGGTTGTGTGTGCCATCCTGTTATAGTCTAGGTTTGATTTCTGTTGACACATCAATGGGGGGGGGAATTAACCCTCAGGCTGATGGGCTGTGAGGGATGGCAGTGACTACAGTGGAGGAGCTGTTGTGTAGGTGCTGACCCCAAAGAACAGGGTTCACTTTAGCAGGGCTCTGGTGCCTCCAGAGTCTGTCCTTTGGGTGTGTCATTTGTGGAGGTGGATGGGTGGTGTTCTAGCGTGGTCTGAAGCTGACCACTCAGTGTTTTGGCCCCTTGGGAGGGGCTCAGGTGCAGGCCAAGGTCAGCTGCTGCCTGTGTCAAACCCAGGGACACCTGGTTTGAGCTACAAAGTGATCTGCAGATGGTTGCTACTTATGCAGGAGGTATGCCACTTATGGAGGCACCTGGGAGAGGCTAAGCTATGAAATGAGGCTGGCTGCCACTACTGCCAGGCTTGGGGCTGCTTAGCAAGAGGTATGGGACACACCAAGGCCCACCTCTGCTTCTGTGGGGTTTGTGAACATTTGAGAAATTTTAGGGAATTCTGTAGTGCCAGCCGAAATAGGTCATTTGTATGGAAGAGTCACTGGAAGCAGCTTGGTTGGGCCTGCAAGTTGGGTGGGGCAGGGTCTCAGAATCACCAGGGTGTTGTGAATGATGTTAGCCAGCCTGATGGGAACTCAGACTTGGTGCCTTCCTGTGTGTGCAGCCTGGGTTGGGGGAGGGCTCAATAAAGGAAGAAAATGGTGCCTACCTGGACAGAGCTGCCCCTCTAGCCCTTGCTCTGAAGCCAGACAATTCAGTACCTCCTCGTATGTTTTTGACACCTTTCAAGCTGTTGCCCGAGTGCTGGAGCTCAGAGCAAGTGAGTCCATCAGTGAGTGAGTCTGTGCTTGGGTCCTTTAAGAGGATGCCTGGGTCTACAGCCACCCTCCATTCTCACTCAGCCACATTCTCCACTGGTTTTCATAGCCAGAAGTTGTCGGGACTTCTCTTTCTGGCACTAGAACCCTGCATTGGGGAGTCTGGTGTGGGCTGGGCCTTCTCTCTACTCATGGGGGACCTCTACAGCCAAGATATCCCTCCTAATTTTTAACTGCTACATGAGGGTGTGGGACCAGCCTGTTCCACATCTCCAGCCCTCCTACCAGTCTCAATGTGGCTTCTTCTGTATGTTTGTAGTTACAGGACTTCTGTTCGGCTAGTCTTCAGGTGGTTCTCAATGACGGTTGTTCTGTAGTTTCATTGTAATTTTCCTGTGATCATGGGAGAAGGTGAGCACAGCATTTATTTCATGTTTGGAGCACTCTTAATCCAAACCATGATCTAGGAGAAAATGAAGCTCTCTTTTGAGAGTGAAAAGGTTTAGTTTATGGTTTGCATTCTGCTGAATCCACAGGGCAATACCATTCAGCTCTTTATAATCTACTGGTGCTTAATCATGGCTTATTCATGGAAGTCGGAATTCTTGTTCCTTTACTTCTGCTCACTTGGTTGCCAACATTCAAACTAATTCACAAGACAAGCTGGGCAGGAGTCAGGATGGGAGCCTATCTGAGTATCTGTTTATATCCAAAAATGCATCACAGCATTTTGACTCGTAAATTGGTTACTTAAAGTCTATATTACAAATTCATAGGTGAGTAACCAAGAGTTCCACTCTCTAAAAATGTCATTTTCATTTAAAATGGTTTGTCTTTATAGCATGTGTGTGTGTTTTAGTAAGGGTTGATGAAGCCTCTCTGAAAAAAAAATGCAGTCAAATAAGTTTTTATAAATCTAAGTGATCTTAAAGATTTTTATCACTGAATTTTGTGGAATTGGCAGTTTCTACATGCAGTGAAATTCTGCCTTTACATTTTAAAGCCAAATAGAAATAAAATAGATTGTGTAATTTTGCATTGTACTTGTCCTATCTTTCCATTTAATGAGTAATTGATAGTATCAGTATCTTTTACTTTACAAAATAATTGCTGTTTAGCAAAAATGACTTTATATCACATGTCATTTTTCCAACTAATTCCACAAAATGTTACTTGGATACCCATTAAAAATACTCACTAAATAATGAGTTGAAAATGTTGTATGAAGGCAGTGTTAACTTGATGGCTAAGGTCTGTGGGCTCCTGGAGATATATTGGGTGTGCTTTTGCAATTATTTTAGAAATACAAGACACTTGGTGGCTCTTTTTTATTATCACCTCCTTTATCTCTACCTTCTCTAGACCAGGGGACACATTTTACTTTGGAGAATGTTCTTTTTCTATATTCAAAGCACTCAAAACAGCCCTTCTGAGGATTCCGTTGCCAAGCATATTATCAGTGCCTAAGAGAGCTAGCCTGCAATACTGGATTCTACCATTAGGTGCTGCTCTTTAACATACGATATCTAGCACAGTTATTAACTATTTTTGTTTTCAAACTAATTTGAGGGCATGGAACCACCTGTGCTTTTTTGCTTTGTATATTAGAATTTTGATAAGTTTTCATTGAAAAAGTATTTGCTATTCTAAACAAATTGAAAGTCACAACCCTAACCTGAAAATTCCCCTTTTGATATTTAAGTTTTGGTATTAAATTAGTGAGCTGTTCTAGTAATGCTATAAGGCTCTACTTTTACAGAATAAGTTTTGCATTTTTGAAGAGCAAAAAGATCTTTCTTATAAGAAAATATATTAAATATATTAAAAATAAATAACTTGGGAAGCATCTTTGAAATAAAATTTTTACTCAAAATTTTAGTCTCTTTTTTCCGGAGTAAGATAAAATTACCTAGATATTTTGGTTTCACTAGTAACTGCATAAATTTTCCAGGTTCAATTGAATTTTTTGAAAGAAGTAAAAATATGCTTTTTTTGTTTTGTAGAAATTTTTTAGTAGAAAGAATTCTAAAAAAGAGAGAACTTTTACTGAAAGGGTGGCATTTCTAATCTTTGTACTTCTATATCGGGCTAGGGATTAACAGTTTTGGCAGCAGCAGCAGCTTTTTGTGGGGAGGGCCGCGTACACAATAGATCTGAGGCAATAATTCAATGCTGAAATGGTCTCAAGTTCCATGAAAATTTGAAGTAGGATGTCAAAGTGGCTCAGACACAATGTTTTGTGACAATAAGCAGCTAACAGCCCTTGGCAGAAGCTGTGGGACTTACAGGTTAACTCTGGGTGTTTCATTAAGGCTATCAGCTCACCTATATCAGTTCCTGGAAAGCTACCTGGGCAAGGAAAGATAAGAGTTAAACCTGGGGTGTGGGAGATAGGTATAACAAAAATAATGAAAACCAAAGAGCTCACCCTATTTCAACACAGAGTCTTATATTCAGGTAAGAAGTTACCTTTATAGGAGGTGTTTTCCTCTTTATTCTTTCTTTTTCTTTTATAAAAAAATATTTGCTGATTTTGGAAAATTGTTTCCTGTGAATGAAACTCTTCACTTTAGGGTTGATATGTTGTGACTTATGAAAATTTGAAATACCTGTTATGGATCAGCTCTCACTTAGCAAGGGCTGTATTTGTCAGGTGATGATTGAAGTTGTAAATCAGTATTCTGGGATCTGGAATTTCCTATAGTGAAGCAAATAGCTGCAAACATCAGCTTTAAGAATAAAATAAAATGAAACAAGCAGTAATAATAATAATAATAAAAAAAACCCTTGACAGGCAAATTTGGTGCTACACGTTGCATTTCTTTGCAGTCTTTCAGACTTTCTGAACACTATAATTTGTTTGTACTGCTGCATAACTATCATCAGAGATATAGGACTTTATTAGCTCTTCTCTCTTAGGAATGTCTTTTTTTCTTTTTTAAGAGAAAGGAATGCATAAACGTTCAGCCACTTAAATCTGTGTATAATCACTCTTTCTTGCAAAAGTCTTATATATTTCTTTGGTACGAGAAAGGCAAGAAGGAAGGAAGAATATCAAGGAAGGAATAATGTAAAGGAGGGAGGAAGAGAGGGAAAGTACAGGAAAAAGAGAGGAAGAAAAAACAACCTAAGGGCAACTTACAAATTTTCTTTTGAAACCGTTGAACACCAAGGTGACAACATTGTGTCATGAGGATTTTTTTTTCCAGATTTCTATAACCATCCACCTTCCATGTTTAAGAACTATCAGAAATAGATGGCTCACATTTAGAGCACAATATTTGTAAACGACAATTCAATTTCTTCATTGTCTGTGGAGAAGATTTTTTGTTATTGTGAAACATGGCTAAATGGTCGCCTTATTTTTAGTTCAAGTGTCTTGAAACATTTCAATAAGAATTAAGATGAGATTAGGTGAGAGGTGATAGAAAAGTGACTTCAACCATCTGTTGGGCTTGACTAATGGGTTATTAATGGCCTAGGCTGATCATTTAGTCACAAGTCTGAAGTCCTTGTCTACTTTTGCTCTCCAGAGGTTGAGGTCAACTCCTAGGACTGCTGTCCAGGATGCAGAGTAGAGCCAAAGGGTTAAAGGACAACTTCCAACAGGTGGTGGAGAATCTTGCATTGACTGCTCTTCTGCATTAATGATCATGTTGTCCCTCAATCCAAAGATATGCTCATCAGCTTTTCAAAAAGGAAACATGATGGCCAGGCCATTTAGCCAGAGGAAACGAAGGTGTGTTGGAAATCTCACCTGGTACCATCTCCCAGTTCTGAATACCTAGATGTCCTCTCTTTCTGTTATGTTTACCGCCACTTTGTCATCTCAGTATTCACTGTTTTGTTACCCTTCCTACTTGTTCTCTTTTCTCATGAATTATAGATAGGGGAGCTAAAGGCGTGGGTAGAGAAGAGTGGCTGGGCCCATGGGGTTTCCATGGTGCCATGTTGAAAAGTGCCTGGAAGCCAGGCTGTGCTGGGAGTCCAGGAAGGTGATCCTGGCCTTGCTGTGATAGAACCTGAGTTCACTGTATGGAACCATCAGCCAGGGTACCTGCCTTGTGCCCAGAAAAGGGTCTGAAAGGAACTCACTATCCTTCACTGAAGGCTGTGAGCCTCTGAATTAGCAGGAGAGATTGAAGGTTGGGATGGAGGAAGATGATTCTGCTTTGAAGCTCTTTTGTGTAGCCTGCCCTGCACAGGATTGCTGTCTGGGTCTGGGATTCTTGTAATTGCTTGACATTCCTGATAGGGCTTGTAGCCTGTTGCTAATTCATCCAGATGTAGAAAAGATTCTCTTAAGTTAGAAACAAACACGCTCTGCTCAGTCTCCAAAAAACAAAACACAGACTTCGGCTTTGCTCCTCCTGGTGACACACAACGAGGGCAGGCAAGGTGGAAGTGTAGGAGGGTAGTAGTATAGACTTCCTCAAGTGGTGTTTCTGTAGCTGGGGTAGAGTCCAGGGCTAGGCTGACAGATTGTGTGCTGTTGAGGTGTGAGACTGGGAGACATCAAACAGCTGAAATTGGGGACAGGGCCTCCTCTTAGCTCCTCACAAACACTTCCCCCCCGCCCCAGGCCCAGGCTTCTCCCTCAGGGTGGCCTCACATTTCAGCTGGTCCCTGCAGAAATTCTTCTGGTTTTCCAGATCCTTCCTGTGGGGCTGCCAGGTAATGTTCTTGGGACACGGCTTTGTCTGGCTGTGAAAACCATCTGGCGCAGGGCTGGAGGGTGGGAATGCAGAAAGGTCACTGTTTCTCAGGGTTAGGTCTGGCTGCAGCCTCCAATTGGTTGTAACTCTTCATTCTTGAGCCCCAAGGGCAAGGAAACAGGGCACAGGGGAGCTGGGAGATAGCCTCCCCATGCTGTCCCAGCTTAGATTTTCATGGGCTGAGAAGAGGAAAGCTGAGTGATAACAAGAGCTAATTCCCAACCATAGAGACTTCCTCTTTTATGCTAGAGCAGCATGTGTCCAAATCACCTAGAGAGTTTACTAAGAGTCAGGTTTCTGGGCCCCACTCCCAGAGTTTCTGATTCAGCAGGTCTGAGGCAAGCCGGAGAATTTGCATGTCTAACAGGCTTCCAGCTGCTGCCAAAGCTGCAGGTCCAAGACGTGCTTGGAGAACCGCTGCAGCTTGGGACGAGCTCTGGCCCATTGCATCACTTGATCTGTGCCCTCTGTAGATAGCTGCGATCCCACTGTACTGTCGTGTCTTTCCGCATGTCTGCCCACCTCTTCAAACCCTGCGGTCCGGAGGGAATTTCTCTGTTTCTAGGGCAGTGCTGGGCAGGTTGAGGGTGTTTAGGAAGATTCTGTTGCAGGGTGATTTTTGAGATGCTTTATCACAGGCTTTGATGTGTTTAGAGCTATAGGATGTTAGAATTGAAGGGAAATTTTTTTAATTGAAGTTTATTGGAGTGCCAATTGTTAGTAAAGTTACATAGGTGTCAGGGGGGTACAATTCTGTAATACATCATGTATACAACGTTGTGTGTTCACCACCCAGAGTCAGTTCTCCTTCCATCACCATATATTTGATCCCTTTTACCCTCATATACCACTCCTCTACCCCTTTTACCCTCTGGTAACCACTAAACTATTGTCTGTCTATGAGTTTTTGTTAGAATTGAAGGGAAATTTAGAGCTGTCCTAATGCAATCAAGTTGTTCTATAAACAGAGAAAGTGAAGTTCAGAAACACTAAGGTCATAAAATCACACAAGATTGCCCAAAGTCATACAACTAGCAGTTTTATACTTCAAATAAGTGTCCTAATTATCTCCAATATCTATCAAGCAATTGTTCACTATGTGTTGGACAGGAGGCTAAACACTGTAAGCTCTATTTAATTCTTTGTGTTATCTCCTTGTATCATCTCATATAATTCTCAGAAAAACCCTATGAGGCAGTACAGTTATTGCACCCATTTTGCAGGTGCAAAAATTGAGGCTCTGAGAAGTAAATAACTTGCCTCAGTCACATAGCTAGTAAGTGAGGAGCCAGGCAATGTGACTGGAGAATGAGCTATTGACCATTTTGCTATTCTGCCTTCCGTGTAATTACGGATGATGAATGCTGAAGTTCTGAAAAATTCAGTCTCCTTATCTGTGACGTGGGGAATCACTGTACAGAATTTTGAAAGCCAAAATGGGAAACGTGTAGATCAGTCCTTTGAGACTGTGAAGCACTGTAGGACTGGGTGATACTGCTGGGAAAAATGGATTTGTATCCTCTAAAGCATTTTCATAGGCACAGCTTTTCCCTCCAGCTTTGGAAAGAGTATGAAGAGGTGGGCAGATGTGTGGAAAGACACTCTGATGCAGTGCGATCAGAGCTGCCTATGGAGAGCACAGATTGAGTTGCACAGTGGCCTTTCCTCGTTGCATCCGCAGGTCTAGCTCTGGCAGGCTTGATCGTCCTCAGTAGTCCTGCATTCCTCGTACATGTGCCTATTTTCTTTTTTTCCCCCCTTTTAACTCGTTCATGTTTTGAATGTGGAACTTGTTGCCCCATGTTGTGTTATTGGCTCCCACATCTGTAGACTGTACTGGATTGTCAGGTGGGAACCCTACTGTACACATGTCTGTGCTCCCAGGAACATTAGACAGAGGGACCCTCCGTGCTGGCTGCCTTGGTGGTGTCCAAGTGCAGCCTCATCAGAACCTGGCTCGATGGGGCGGGCAGGTATTACAGTCCCCAACCTGGAAGGCAAGAGAGCTGAGCCTTGGGTCGGCCCACGCTCCCATAACTCACCAGGAGCTCTGTCGTCTGAACTTCTAACCATGTCGACTCCACACAACCTGGGTTGGGGGATGGAAAATTGGGACCAACCTAACTTTCCCTGTAGTTGCCTCAAGCTCCTCCTAAGCGTTGGCTGAGTATCCATGAGTCATTCTTTCTCAAATATCCAGGCTATTCTGAAATGATCAGGAAACTTTTGGGGCCACCTCGCTTCTGATCCCTTGAGATTTTGCAAAATTGTGCCTCTGATGGGGTGGAGACTTCCTGGAGGAGGAGGAGTGTTAGCGTCACAGAATCTCAGACTTTGTGGACGAGAGCTGGGCTTTGAATGATGGGAGAGGTTGCTGGGCAGGGAAATCTTGCTGTTGCCTCCTCCCCTTACACACACACACACACACACACACACACACACGTACACACACTATAAATATGTATGGTTACAGCTGCTTTGGGACAGACTGAATTTTTCTCTCTCCTAAGCTGAGTTCCCTTTGGGAACATGGCCCTGGTGGTAATTTTGGAGTGTTTCAATCAGTCTGTGTCATTCCACACGAGAGGCTTTTTTCTTTCTCTTGGTTGTTATCACCATGTCTCTTTAATTTGCTGTGCATTGTATTCTCAGCTATGGATAAAATACGGTTTATACCCCCTGGCTTGGAGGGGGTGATTCACTAGAGGCTGAACCCTTTAGGAATAGTTTACCGACACAGGAATGAAGATGAGCTGTGTCCTCCTCAGCGTACCATGCATATTTCAAAGGCAGGGCGAGAGCCCGCTTCTCACGCACACAACAGCCTTCTGGAGAGCTTTATGGCGATGGCTCCTCTTCCCAGTCCGACACAGGGCATGCTCTTGCTCATTTGAGTGAACGTGGGTGCCATGAGCAGAGACAAGTTTGAACGTGAGCCAAGTGGCACTTTGGCTTTGACTGCCCAGATCAGGCAGCAAACAGGTGACGTCAGGCTGGTGCAGGCAGGCTTAGGATCAGGGTCCTGGACCGTGAGAGGCTTCTCCACTGTCTGCAGAAGGAACATTTT
This sequence comes from Rhinolophus hipposideros, assembly GCF_964194185.1. Classification (NCBI taxonomy): domain Eukaryota; kingdom Metazoa; phylum Chordata; class Mammalia; order Chiroptera; family Rhinolophidae; genus Rhinolophus; species Rhinolophus hipposideros. The sequence goes on from NC_138058.1 coordinate 34,979,697, forward strand.
AATTTTAGGCTTCTTATCACTGAAATGGATGCAATTGATCTGCTTTTCCCCAAGGAGCGAGCAAGCAGAGGGCAGGAGGAACAGTAATGTCCTTTTGTGGCACTTAGGAAACCACAAGGACTCAGAGTCCTCTCAATACTGTGGATGCAAAGTTCTGTGCTTTTCTAGACACATGAACTCCAAATCTATTCACTTCTTTTCCACTCTCGAGAGCATGTCAGAATGGAAGTGACCGGGAAATCTTGACTCTCTTCTCAGTTACTAAAAACGAAATAAATTATTGTCAAACCATAGATTGTTATGAGGAACAATTTGCCTGTGCCATTGTTGGTTGTATCTGGTAGAGACACTGTTGCTTCCCGACACAGCTGAGAACTGCCCTTCTGACTTACACAGTCCACCTTTGATAATGGCTAGTCCTGTACAGGTTCATTGTTTTGGGTTTGAGTGCTGTTTCCCTAACAAATTGTAGGACCATGGTGTTTGGGCTGGAAGGAATATTACAGCCATCTAGTTCAAGTCCCTTATTTAATGCATGAGGGAAGTGTTGTTCGGACAGGTAGGTGACGTGCTCAAGGTCACACAATGAATTACGAGCTGGTAATGGAATCAGGTCTCTCAACTCTTAGTCTAGTGCTCTTACCCTTTTCTTATGGCACCTGTGCCATCGTGATGTGCTGGCCATACATCCTGTTCATAAAATGGTGCAGGGCAGGAGACACAAAACCTCCTCGTGAAAGTAAGAATGAGTTAATAAATAGGGATGAAGTCTGGCCTGGGGTTTTACCATATTGCTTAATCCTTAATATAGCTGACATTTCTACCACAGCCTTATTTATATTCGAGAATATTTAGAAGCAACTCAAATGTCCAAAAAGTGGGTTGGTAAATTAAATTGTGGCACACCCCATAAGGTACTTTTTCAGTTATTTAAAGCGATACTATAGAGTAATAGTTAGCAACGTGGGGAAATACAATAGGATATTATGTATAAAGCAGCAGACTACTCAAGCATATAGGGGTATAACCTTAGTTTGGTAAAAATAAATTTGTGCATACAACAAAAGGATACCAAAATATTAACAATCGTTATTACTGGGTATAAGATTATGGAATCATCTTTATTTGTTTTTCTTTTCTGTATTTCCAGTTCTTTTCAATTTATATCAGGGAGGAACAAAAGATGTTATTTTTTAAAAAGAAGGTTGCACAGGGAAGATTTTCACACAGTCTTCCCAAAAAGCCTCTTGGGAATGCATACTATCCTATAATATAAATTCAGATTTTAATGTGTCTTGGAAAACCAGCTCCAGGAAATAGGAGCTTTGGTTAAACCATAGGAAAGGTAAATTCAGAATTTGAATTCTCTTTTCTTTATTGGTTCTGGGCCAGATCATTTGATCTCTCTCTGTTCTCAGTCTTCCCATCTCTCTTATGGGTATACTCCATCTTCCCTTCCTGGGGAGATGGAGGGAGGTCTCTGTGGAAAGGAGCTTAAGTCACACTCATAACCACCTTGGAAATCTTAAATCCTGGGTCATAAAGATCCCCAAAGAGACTTGGTGGTAATGACTAGAGGGACCTGTGGAAACTCAACTCAGGCTTCCGGAATATGAATGAAAGACACTACTGGATCCTGCTACTCAGTATTCACCTGCTGTGTTGGAAGTGAGGCGTGGAAATCCCCTTAGCCAGCACTTGGCGACTTCGCACAGAATAATCTTTAACTGAACAGGCTTAGCTTTCAAAAAACTGATCAGGGGACTTTGGGAGAGTCTGAAAATTTTGTCCCCATGGCCTTGACCCCTTGTAGACCCTTCCCAATGAAAATATTTGCTGTTGGGGCTTATCTTGGCCTTTCTCAGACAAAGAGGATCTGGATGGCCCCTTTACCTACACTTATACGTGAACCAAAGAGCCTGAGTGTCCCCTGTGATGGGTCCACATGGACCAAAAATCAGTGGATGGATTCTGCTCCTTGTCTCTCATGGTTTCCTGAGCCAGTTGAGAAATGTGCAAATATTGTGTCTTGCAACCAGAAAAACTGCCAAATTGAGGGCAGAGGAAAGAGAGACCTCCCTCCTGCCAACCTAACGATGTAAAAATACAAGCCTTTCTCAATGATGGATCCAACCTGGCTCTGATTACTGGCCTCACATAACTTTGACCTGATCCTAGATGGTTTGAAAAGCGAATCCGCTCATTCCTATTCCAGACAGTCACAGGTTAGGGCTGCTGGTTGATACAATTTACACTACAGAAAAGAACAACCCGATTACAATTGGTTTTATAGGCTCCCTGGAGCCAGGAGTGAGGCTTCCTTCCTTGGAGCTGACTACCAGGATGGCCTATGCAGCCCGCCTTGGGGGTAAATCTTGGACCTTTAGCGGCCTAGCCATTGGCCGAGGTCTTGAAGCCAAGCACGGTGGGTCCTTCTGGACTGCCTGTGACCTCCTGCTTTAATCCCTACCCCTCATGATCCTGCTGCTCTGGGGAGTCTGAAATGAGCCTTGTAAATGGAGCTAAAGGCAAGTCTCAAAAGCCTCTGCTGATGGCATCCTCATGGACTTTCAAGGCTCAACTCAGAAGCTACTTTTACATTGCTGCCCTCTCTCACCCTCCCTTCCCCATCTTTCCCATCTCCACAGCCAGTGTCTCATACCGGGAGTCAGCCCTCATTTCTTCTGCTGTACATTTCAGTTGATTGTTTGCCTATTTGTCTGTACCCCAAAGCTGTCAACTCCACAGCATTTTTTACTGTGCTTGCCTGGTATAGGTGCCCGTTGAATGCCCGATAGTTTGAAATAAAAGGATGGGGCCCCATGGTACTGGGCTCCAGCTTTGCCAATTGCAGGGACCATTCCTGGTCCCACACTAAGTTGATTCTCTCCTCCGTAATACCTAACCTGGTATGGGAGGCTGACACAATCCATAGATTAAGCAATAAATGAGAATGTAGCAAGAGGAATATATCATGGCCCCTAGCTTGAGGGGCTTGAATGGAGCTAGAGTGAAAATGTTACCCACCTGGAGCAACCCAAGAACCACGCTGGACAGTGCTAGAACTTGTAGGTTACATCAAAGGGACTATCAGAAGCCTTTCTGGAGAAGACAGAATTTACCTTAGAGCCTTAATGATGGGAAAGAATTTTAGGAATGAGTCTGTAATTTTCCAAACAGGTACAGGAAAGAATTTGGGGTTTGTTTGTATCAGAAGGTTTGAATTCGTTTTCTAACACCGACTTGCAATACAGCCTTGGACAAGCCACCTAACCTCTCAAGCCTCATAGTTATAAAAATGGGAAATATATATATATTTCCCATTATATATATATATATATAAGTCTGCTTGGCTTTCCTTATGGAATGCTGGTGACATAAAGAATGAAAAATCTTTTGCAATTGATAAAATCATATATGTATAAATATTCCTTCTTATCACTCCCCTTGTCAGTAGACTGTGAGGGTGCAAGATCCGCTTCTGTGCTTGCAAGGGCAGTTTATACTATTTGTGTTGGGGCTGTTGGCTGTCTGACTGCCTGTAGATCCCTTTGGCATCTTTCTGATGTGCTCTGACTTTTGCATGAATTTCAGCATTGTGCATTATATTTTTTTCAATACATTCTAATGCTTTAAACACTGTCTTTTAAGGATAATTCACAATTATCAGTACATTTTATATCATTACACAATACTACACAGTTAAGGTTTAGTTTATACATATGAGGTGTGATAATAAATACGGTGAATGTTTAAAAAAAAATTACAGTAAAAGACACATTGCCATTGATCTGCCTCAAAACACTCCCCCTCACTTCAAACACACTTATCCCATGGTTCTTGCCTGTTTCTGAAGCAGTTCTGGAAGTCCTCTTTCCTGAGTGTCTGCAGTTGTGCTGTCGTGGCTGCTGTGATGTCCTGAATCTATTCAAAACCTTTACCTTTCATGGTCATTTTGACTTTGGGGAAGAGCCAGAAGTTGCACAATGCCACATCGGGTGAATAAGGTGAATGAGGACACAGCGTAATCTTCTTATTTGACAGAAATTGCTGTCCCAGAAGTGATGTGTGACAGATTGTGATCATAAAATATGGTGAATGCTGCTGCCACGTGCCATCCAAGGGAAAGGCAGGGACCCTCAATTCGGGAAGCAGTGTGTCGAACCTGAGTAACAGTGTGTGACAAGCTTGAACTTGTTCAGTGCAGTCAGGTGAGTGTGAGCTACGGTTGAGAGAAGGTGTGTTTTAAAGTGTGCCGTAAATCATGCTCCATCATGACAGTGCTCTGTGTCACACATCACTTTTGATATACGGCAATTTCTGTCAAATAAAAACATTATGGTGTGTCCTCACCCACACTTATTCACCAGATCTGGCACTGTGTGACTTCTGGCTCTTCCCCAAAGTCAAATGATTCAGAACATTGAGGCAGCCAGGACATCGCAACTAAAGACACTCACGAAAGAGGAATTCTAGAACTGCTTCAGAAAGTGGCAAGAACCATGGGATAAGTGTGTTCATAGCGAGGGGGAGTATTTTGAGGGGGATTAATGGAAATGTGTCTTTTATTGTAATACAATTTTTAAAAAAAATTAAACATTCACCGTATTGCTTGATCACACCTAGTGTACCAATAGGTTAGTCTACAAAGTCAGAAATTGACCTAGTCAAGATATATTAGTATCTCAAATCAGTAAGGAAAAGCAGAGTTACTGAACGAAACAGATCATGGACAACTACATAACAAAATGGCGGGGCCGGGGTCGGGGGGGGAGTTGGAAATGTACATGACACTTAGAACCAAGATAAATTCCAAATGAATCCAAGATTAAAATATAAAATTGCAACAGAAAATGTACAGGAAGAAACTAAAGGGGAATTCTCTTATAATCTTGGAGTGGAGAAGGCATTTCAAACCATAACACAAAATCCACAAGCCATAAAAACAATTCAACTACAAGTTGAAAACCACAAACTTGATAAGTGTGTTCAAGGCGAGGGGAGTATTTTGAGGCAGAATATTGGCAATGTGTCTTTTACTGTAGTAAATTTTTTCTTTAAACATTCATCGTATTCCTTGATCACACCTTTATCACACACAAATATATATCAAAGCAAAATTTTCCCCAAACCAAATACCCTTGTTATTTATAGTACACTGATCTTTCCTTTCCTATCCAACTATCTCAGTTAAAACATTCTGGTTGCAACCTACTGAATTGATTTCACATTTTACTAAAAGATAAAGCCCCACAGATTAAAAAACTGTCCTAGAATGCACACACAAAAAATCATCTCAGAAAATAAGATATGTGGAATAACAAACTAGAGAAGAAGATATTTGGTGACAGCTAAATTAAATTCAGACTATAAAACTGGTAGTTTAGAGGAGGAAGATAAGAGGTTTAGGTTAGTTTCTAAAGTTTACCTGGAGGAGGTTAGAATGAATCTGGGCCTTCAGCTCCAAGTACACAGTAGATGGTGAACAAAATAGGAGCATTAAATGGCATCATGTTGGTAGGGAAGAAGAACAAGTAAAGGCATAATAGGCTTATGATGGCAAAAAGAATGTATATTTTTGTTTGTGGGACAGCAGAAGGTTATAGGAATTGTGGTAAGCAGTTTTGGGAAATTTGGTTTATTAACTGATATGACCAGGTTATAGGCTTTGAGTGCCAGACTGAGACAAATTTGATATGGAAAGTTGACTTGATGTGATAGGATATGGGATACAATTGGTGGTCCTTGAATAGGAGAATGACTTGTTGAAAGCAGTATTCTGGGAAGGATAGTGTGGCAGTAGTAATTAGGATCAACAGTACTTCAGGTCAGAAGGAAGTGTTTCTTTTTTCTTGTTAATCGATACACCCTTGTAGTCCAATAAAGATGTCATAGACTAGAATAGAGCAAACTCACTCTTTTCTTCCTCCCTCCCTTCCTTCTTTCTCTCCTCTCTCTTTCTTTTATGAAAAGCCTACTAGCATGATTTCTACGAGAAAGTTTGACATTTTTGTCCTGTTCCCATCTAAGGGTATCCACAAGAAGCAGGATCTACATAATGCCCTTTTAGAAATACACAGCACAGCTTTGTGCAGTGAAAGTATGTAGCCAATGAGGTTTATCTGAGATGCAATTATTGCTAATAGGAATACACATCAGACATTCCCCAGTCCTATATCCCCTAGGGGGGAATCTCTGGCTGTTAGCTGCCCATCACTCACAAAACTCTGCAATGCCCATGGTTTCTTTGTGAATTTAGAAACAAATAAAAATTGGGATTATAAAAACAATTAGATTTGCTTATGAGCCTATCAGGGGAGAATTTCTAGGAAATTCTTCCTAGAAATGAAAAGGCATTTCTAACACAAAGCTTGGAACAATGGCTAGGTCAGTGTGGGTGAGCCGGGAGTCTCTCTCCAAGCAGGCCCATGGTAGGCAAAATTCTAAGAAAGCCCCAAGATTCCCTACCCCTGGTGTACATACACATTTAATCGCCTCTTGTTCATTATGAGTGGGACCTATGAATATGAAAGGATAGCACTCTCATGATTTGATTATGTTATATGGCAAAGGTGATGATGTTTTGCAGATGTGATTAAGGTTCCTAACCAGTTAAATTTTAGCTAATCAAAAAAGAGATCATTTGGGTGGTCTGGACCTAAAGAGATGTGCCTTTAAGAGAGGTCTGAGAGATTTTCTTGCTGGCCTTCAAGAAACAAACAACAATACTGTGATCTGCCTATGGAGAGGACACATGCCAAGTACATGAGGGTGGTCTCTAGGAGCTGAGAGTGATCTGTGGCCAACTGCCAGAAAAAAAAAAAGGAAAGTAAAGTAACAGAATTCTGCCAATAACTAGAGATCTTGAAAGAGGACCTCAAGCCTCAGATAAGATTCCAGTCTGGCTGACACCTTGATTTCAGTCTGGTGAAACCCTGAGCAGAATACTCAATTAGCCTGTACCCAGACTTGTGGTGCACAGAAACTGTGAGACAATAAATGGGTGTTGTTTTAAACCACTATGTTTTTTGTAATTGGTACATAGCTTAGAAGATGAATACAGGGTCCTAATACCTCATTGACATGACAAAACACTCTTGGAAATGTAACAAGACAGGATTTTTTAAAACTCAGAATTCTTATCAGGGAGATTGTGGTGTAGGGTCAGAAGAAATACTTTGACCAAATTCTTGGGAAAGGAGTGAGACACCCTCACCCCCCAAAGATGATGCTCAATTATTATTAGATTTCACTACACTACAGGTTTTTGTTTTCTGGGTGGAAATGCAAGTTTGGGGACAGAGCTGAATTGCTCTGGAAGGTAGGGAGACAGGGAACTGCAATCTGAATCATCCCGTTCCACTTTCTTCTAACTGGTGCATGCTCTCTCTCCTAAATAAATTGTGAACTATTGTTTGTTTGCTTATTTTAAAGGAGCACTGAATTCTTAGACACCTGGATTTGCATCAAATCATTAACTTTCTCAAGGTCCCCAGATGTTTGATCTGGCATTGAAGTCTCAATAAACATCAGTTCTTTTCCCCTTTCTCTGAAGTAGAAAGACTCTATGGTTTCCACATGGTTTAGCAATGACAGCTTGATGCCCCTGGCAAAGCTTTAGTTTGTGACAAGAAGAATAAGGGGGTAGAGTTAATGTGAGAAGGTTGCTGAAGGAGAAAGAAAACAGATGAAGAAAGAGATCTGAAGTTGAAGGAATGGACACACTCACCATTGGTTTCACCATGTGAAGTTATAGAATCAATGAATTTGGAGTCTGAGTCTCTTAACTTTGTGGACTTGATTTATCTGAGCTTATTCAAATGGTGCTATTCTGAGGACTGATTGTGGAAAATTGAACTAAAAGGCTCAATTTAATGGAGGAACACATAATTGGTAGCTCATAAATAAAGGAACAAGATGGGGTTGGTATTAGCTTAGAGCTTATTTACCACTTCCCTTGGTAGGACATGACATAACAAACCCAAGTATCAGAGGCTGGGATAATAAGGAAATGACCAAAGGTTAGAACAGAGCACCCTGCTCCTGGTATTTCTGTGTAGTGTAGAAAGAGGAGATTTTCTGATTGTCTCTGCCATGCTGACCTTTAGCGTGTTTACTTTTCAGTCTGTTTAGGGAAGGCATGTTTGAACGCTGTGGTATGAGCAAGTTCACTCCTCCTCCACTTTCCTTTTTCTCCCCTTCTTGCCTGAAATGGTTTGCTGAGTGACAAATAAACACAAGTTGTTTTTACAGGTGTAAAACCAACAGATCAAATGCTGGCCTGTGCCTGGGCTTGTGAATGGGGACCGTGTTATGTTTGGAGAATACCACTGCATCATTTACACTTGCAAACCCTTTGTAATCTTAATCTCTTTGTTGCTTTTATGTTATACTGTTCCCTCCCCCCACCCCCAAGGTTAAAGAAAGAGATTTAGACCTTAAACACAAATCCAGCCTTCAAGCTCTGGAATTATCTTTGCCTTTAAATGCAGCTGATCAATGCCCATTTCTTTTGAAAATAAAACCCTTTTGAACCTTGAAAGCCTTCCACTGTTGAGCTATGCCTAAGTGCCACATGGGGGAATGGGCAGAAAAGAGCCCATTTTTCCCTTAGTGCTTGCATTAGGGGTCCCAGAGTTCAGTCCAACGCAATCAATTTAATTGGCGCTAGCTCTGGTGACAAATTATGCTGGTTTACACTCCAGTGTAGCACAGATTCCTCAAACGCAGGGGAAGAAGGGAGATATACTTCTTGGTCTCTACTTAAAGAGGGCAACAGTATTGGAAAAGGAGCACATTTAATTTATCACTGTCAGAGCAGGTGCAAAGTTTAATTCTAACTAAAAGCATTAAACAATTAACCCAGACAGTCAGGCCTTCTGAAAATGCTCAGTAGCAGGGAACACAAGGACCAGATTACCAATGGAAACATCGACACTTCTCTTTTATTCCGCTGAATATCTTCTTGCACTTTTTTTTTTTCTAAAAAAAACAAAAACAAAGAAAAGTCCCAGAAATACAATAACTTCTCAGGTCTTTTGGTTGATATCTGAATTGAAAGGGCCAGAGAGGACACCACCTTATACTCAAAGATCAACAAATAACTCTCCCTTGAGCTCTAGTTGATTAGCTGTGAGGAGAGAAACAGTCACTTGATTTTGAAGCTCTCATAACCTGATTGTCCTGCTGCTTTTTTATGGGAAAGTATATTGCCAGGCAATATGTATCCCACTCATTTGAATTGTTCTGTAGTAGCTGAACCCTTGGGGATTATCTGTTATAATAATCAACTCTTTGATCAACCAGGGGGTGGACCAAGGGAAGAACTAAGGGATAAGAAGGACTCAGATAGCAACGGAATCCAGTTAGACATAGAGATGAACCATGCTTCACAGATACTTAATGAATTTACTTTGTATGGTTGTTGGGTTGACCAGAGAATCATTGAATTTTAGAGCTGCAATGTCCTTGGAGAACTTAACCTGGGGAATTTTACTGTGAAAATGTTGAGGTCCAGAGAGCGTAAGTTGCTGCTCCATGTTATGTCGTTTCTGCACAACAAGCCAGCTATTCTGACTCAGTGCAGACAATCCAGGGAAGACTATGGGCTTCGGAGACTGTTAGACCTGCCTTTGACTTGTGGCTGTGCTTCATACTTGGCATTTGGGGCATCTGTATGTACTGGAAGGTGATACACCCCTTATACAGAGGTATATATAATGTACTCAGCCCAGTGGTAACACCTATACCCCTTATCAGGTGTTGGTTTCCTACCAGGTACTCAGATTTAATGAGGAACTATGGGTGAAGCACCTAGTCTGCCATACATGTTAGCAGTGTATTTTTCAACTCTTTGATCAACCAGGAAAAAGTCGTCTAACTTATGATTTCAATGCTTTGGAAGATTAGAAGCATTATCACTTTTTGGATTCATTTATCAATTCAAACCTGTGTTACTGAGAGAAGAGGGTAAAATTGAGTTTGTTAGAAAAAGAAAAAAAGTATGGCTAGAAGAGATTTGAGCTGAGTGGGACCTTAGAAATTGTAGACCACCCTCTTCACTGAACAGATGAGGAAATACCGGCTAAGACTAGCCACAGCTAGTTACCACTGGCCAGCCCCATCTGGTGATCTCAATGACTGAGAGCTGCTCAGGTTGGATGGGAGCAGGATCTGCATCCCGTCAGCTCAGCTGCCCCCACCCTGACCTTGCAGAAACTCCTGGCTCCATTGAACACACTCTGAAACTATAGGGGCCTGTTCTGAAATTGTCACAAAGGTAACCTACTCTCGGGTAAGCTACCACATTGCTATATAGAAAAATATTATGGTGCTGACCTAGCATAACTACATGCTGAAGTTTAAAACATGAGATTCCTCTGCTTTTATTTTAAATACAGCATTAGAAAAAAGTTTAAAGAGAAGCAAGCCAACCAACCATGCATCATTCCATGTCCTTTCCTAGCGTGAAACTGAGCAAAGTTTCATCTGAGGTCACTGACACAGTCCCATCACTGGAAAGAATTCAGTGTCTGCGTCTAAATCCCACAGTTCGTGCCTCAGTTTCTATTTCATGGAAAGATCCCTGATGTTGCTTCTGAGTCAGTCAGTTAGTGCTGACTCAAGTGTTTCCATCATTGTTGTCTGTGGGAGTATAGGCTCCTCCCAAAGACAAGCTCTGTTCACCTAATGTATGGGGAAAGTGTTTATCGAGTGCCTACTGTATACATAGTTTCATTTAATCCTTACAACAACTTTGCGAAGTAGATACTGTTATCTCTGCCTGCAGAGAGAGAAACTAGAGAGAGGTAATGCCCAGTCACCAGGGAAAGGAGGAGCCAGTATTTGAACCCAATTCTACCCAGAGCTTATACTTTGTAATCCACACAATGCTGTTCAGTAGTCCTGGCCTCTTTGGACTTACATTACCCAATGGCATGTGTCCAAAATCTCAGGAATCACAAAAATAGAAACAGCTCATTGGGTATGTGGGGCCATCGGTTGCTGGTGTTTTTTCTTGGAGATCTATGAACAGTAAGATTTTTTTCTTTTCAAGTCTCTTTGTTTTCATGGTATAGTACATCTTTATTACTCAGAAAATGTTCAAAAGCAACCTTTATGCCCTGATTGCATGTTGCTCCCCAGGAAGAAAGGTCTAGCCGGGATTTTTTTTCCCATACGTTTTGTCAATTTTTGGAACCCCAGCAGCCATCTCTTTATAATATTCAGTGTTTTGAGGTTTGGAGGGCTAGAGACTAATGGACGTCTTTTAGAAAAACAGAACCTGATGGAGCACCTGTTCACCCCACTGAGTTGCAAGAGAGAATAAAACGATGTGGACTCTCATTGATTTTTCCCATCAAGGAGAAGATGAAGTGAGACCCCAACAATGGTGTACTTGAGGTCTAGGGAAGAAAGGCCTTCTAACAGTGGCTGAGAAGTGTGTAATTCAAATTATTAGTCCAACTCCCAAAGCTCTCATTTATTATATCTGATTGCAAAGTAAGGGATGTGACATGCATATGTCTTGTATCCGATTTCTCCATTATTTGCTTTACTCATTTATCTAGGTTTAATTGCCATTTCACAGCAGTCTCCATGAAATCTGGTTAAATTGCCTATGGCCACTATAATTTTGGGAGTCTTATATAACTTAATGTTATTAACAAAAGCTGACTTTCTCTTGTGGTCCCTTTGTTTTGCACCTCACTGTGCCTCTTTGTCTCATCTATTCTGGTTGATGATAGCCTGCTCTGACAGCCTTGTCCCAAGAAAAACTCTTACATGATGGTGGGGTAGAGGTTCAGGGGTCTTCCACAGCCATCCTAGGAAAACATATGGGTGTTGTATAGAAAAAATGGTGACGGTATAGTCTGTCTCAATTTGTGTTTTAACTCAAGGTATTTGCATTCAAGATCGTTTAATCTTGATGAAAGAGAGGAAAATGAAATTATGGAATGTTGTAGAATAACTTTTCCCCAAACTTAAAATATATGTGAGTGTGTGTTTGTATGTGTGTTTGTGTGTGAGATGGGTATGGACATGCTTAAGTTTCCTCTTTATTGCTCTTATCTTTTAAAACAAAACTAAAATAAATAAATAAATAAATAAATAAATAAATAAATAAAACCCCCAAACAAAAATACAAATACCAAAATGCATTTCCTTATGGTAGGATAAACATTCAGCTGTGTCATTTGCAAGATCTCAATAACATAAACAAAAACAAACCAAGCAATTTTCGTAGTGAGTTTTTTGTATGTTGAGTATATAGAGTATTTCTGGATTGTCATCAAGCCAGCATTTATGACCACTTTAGTGAAATAAAAATTTTAGTAACAGAAAATTAGAACATCATCCAGCTCTTGACAGGGGCAAGAGAAGAGAGGAGATTACAAATGATCCTTAAAAAATAGAGATACATTTTCTGCGGCCTGTGAGGACGGACTGGAGAGAAAGGGCTTCCTCATAGAGGTCTGAACCCAATACCAATGTAGGATTCCTCAGTATCCAGTCCTACTGAGAAGAGGGCTGGCTTTCTGTGGCTAAGGAAAGGGCCCTTTAATTTTGTCTTAGAACTTATCCTGCCCATTTCCAAAATAGGAATTCTCTTGTCCATGTCCCTAAGCTAAGGACGAAATCAAGTCAGCCCAAGTTTTTACCAATTTAGAAATAAAGTCCATAAAATTTATTTCAGGTCTCATTTGGCATATAATTGCAAAATTTCCTTATGGTTAAAAAAAAAAAAAAAGGAAAGAAAAAACAAACCCTAAAATGTATTTAGTTTAACTATGGGAAAACATTAAGGCAAAATCAAAAGCATACTTTTCTTGATGACCTATGGAGGAATGCAGTTCCTTTTCCTTTCAATGTTGGGTTCCTCTGCTCAGTTGCCTTCTCCATGTGTTTGATTTCTTCTCAGTATTCTGCCTTGTCAGCACGTGCGTAGTGACAGCTCCAGTTCTGCCCTCTGTCACCCCCTCTGACTCTCTCCTAGTCTCTCTCTCTCTCTCTCTCATACACACACACACACACACACACACACACACACACACACACACACACACACAATGTAATGACCTCTCACTACTCATGCGACCTCTCCAAAGTCTGGGCATCATATTCTCTTTAGCATTCAACTTTCCTGTTTGCCCACGTCTCTGATTCCCTTCAGGGCATTCAAATTCATCATTCACTCCTTTCCAGGTGGCAGTTTTCAAAGCATGGTCTAAGAGTTGTTCTTTACTAATGCTCATGTTTCCAACATTGTAAGGTCTGTAAATTTGATTCTGGCAGGAATTAATAATCTGCTTGTTATATTCCTAATTAGTTTTTCATCAAAATCACTGTTAGGGTCTATTCATTCTTCTATTCTGTCGAGGCTTTCCTCCCCCTCAGGTGACAAACCCGAGTTGGTGGCAAAGGTATTCCAAGGAAGTTTAAGCTCTATTAAAGGCTCTATGGACATATCTTTTCCTCCATTCAATTAAGAGTTCCCCCTAAAACTATCCCAGTAGGAACCAGGTGTTTTGACAGAGCTCTCCGAATAACTCAACTTTTCAAGACCACTGTAATGTCCTTCCCATATGGATTCGCTTCCTGGGTTCTAGGCTTTGGAAAACATCCGGTTTACATCAGATGGATCACACAACTGTCTTAGGAAGCTCCTTTAGCTCTCGTACAAGTAGTGACTCCTGTGTAACCTCAAAATGATTAACATATAAATATATTACATATTTAATAAATATGAATAAAACATATTTTGGCTTTATCCAAGAGAAAGTTGACTCAAGACTTGCTTGTCTCTTGTCTCTGGTTAGGCGGTAGAATTAGATGCTATTGGTCCAGTCAAATCTGTAGGGACATATCTTTGTTGAAATAGAGTAGACTAATGTTATTAATTTTATTTCTGGTCTTGTCAGTTCTAGATTCTTCTCTAAGAACTGTTCCTTATTTCCAATTGCTCATTGTTTTTATTAACTCCTGCATAACTCAGGACTATGAATCTGGGAAGGAATCCCAAGGAAAAGTCTCAATTGGATGGAGAAGGTTCTTCTGTGGTCTCTCACCGTTTTTTTTTTTTTTTTTTTTTTTTTCCTGCTCTCTTTGTGAGGCCATGCTGCTAAGGGACAAAGAGCAGTTGTAGCTATGGTGGGTTTTGAGTTCATGCTCTTGTCTGCATTGGTCAGAGTGAGAATCTGAAAGCTGCACATGTTGTTAATGCTTGGTGTTGGGGCTTTGTAATTTTTGATAGTTGGTGGAAACTGGAGCCGACGCCCCCACCCCTCGTAATTATGTGGTGGTAATTCTTTGGGTAGAAGGAACTGCAAAGATGCTAATCTATTTCTTTTGTTCAGCTTCCAGAAAGCTTAACCATTTTGTTGGTGTACTTGCTACCCAGATTTAGAGTAAATAGTTGCAGTGGGGCTGAAGTTCCTCTCTACCTCTTCTTTATCCACCAGCTTAGTTTAAAATACAGCAAATCCACCAAAGTAGTATGTAAGTCATCATATGGAGACAATGCTGATGCTTGGCACATGTTTGGGAAGAGAGTGCTGGCAAGAGCACAACTGAGAAGGCTTCTGTTGGGGTGTGCACCCTTGACTTGTTAACACTAATGATTGTGTAAATCCTCCCCAGTCACCATAATCTAGCTCCACTCAGCACTGAAGCATTTATTGAACGTCTTCTGTGTGTCAATCACCTGGGATGTAAGGAGCAATAAGATATGATGGCAGCCATCCACAATTCCCAGGGTAGAGGAGAAATGCGCAACCATGATAGCAAGGCCTTGCAGGAAAAGATGGGAGTCTGATCCTAGGATGCTGCTTCCTCCTTCTGGTAGCTTGAGGATTAACTGGTCATGGATCGTTTGATTACAAAGGACAGATAGATTCGGAGACGCTCAAATATAGGTAGGGTTTACTGGAAGGATGGAGTGCCCCTCACTGGGGCTGCTGTGTATGGTTGGGCAAGGTGTACCCTGGGTAAGGACTCCTGGCTGAAGGGGCATATGGTACTGAAATTTAGCAGTGCTAATGCTGGCATGAGGCTATAGAGGGCACTCTTTTCTTTTCCCTCACTTTCATGTTTTATTTTTAAAACATCTTGTTTTGAAATAATTTCAAAATTAGAGAAAAGTTGCAAGAATAATACAGAGAACACTTATATACTTTTTATTCAAACTCATCAATTTTTGACATTTTGGCACATTTGTTTTCTATCAATCTACTGTAGTGCTTTCTGAATCATTTCAGAGTAGGTGTCATACTCTGTGCCTTAATATTTCAATGTATATTCCTTCAGGACAAAGATATTCTTTTATGTAGCCAGAATAAAGTTAACAAGTAATAGGAAATTTAACAGCAAAGTAATGCTTTTATCTATAGTTCATATTCTAATTTTGTCAATTATTGTCAATAACATCCTTTATAGCATTCTTTTTACCTCAAGTACAGGATACATGCAGTCCAGATTCATAAATTGCACTTAGTTGTCATGTCTCTTTTTTCTCTTTTAATTGCTTTTTTTCTTTGTCTTTCATTACACTGACATTTTTGAAGAATACAGACCAGTTACTTTATAGAGTAGTCCTCATTGGGTTTATCTGATATTTCCACATGATTAGATTCAGGTTATGCATTCTTGGCTGGAATTCTACGTAGATGATGTTGTGTACTTCTCACAGGAACACATCCAGAGATGCATGATGTCTGTCTTACCCTTATTGTTGATGTTAATTTTAATAACCTAATCATGGTATTGTTTGGTTTCTCCACAGCATAGTTGCTCTTTGTATCCTTGTAACTAACAAACAATCTGTGGGGAAATAACTTGAAGCATGTAAACGTCCTCCAGCTCATCAAATTTTGGCCTCAAGATTTAATATCCATTGAAAGTTCTTGCTCATTGATGGTTAAGTGTGGTATTTTTCCAATCTACTACTCCCTCCACATTTATCAGTCAGCATTCTAGTATAAGCATGAGCCCTCTATTTCCCTCATTTGTTTATTCATCTATTTATGATCGATAGGGACTCATGGATTCATTCTTTTTTATAGTCGGTGATAATCTAATCTATTCTGAGGCTCAAATGATCAGACATTGACCTTAGGGGAGTGCCTTGAAGCTGCTGCTGGTTTCTGGACACGACACCATCATTTTAAAAAGTACGTTTTTACTTTCTGGAGTAAGAGGATGTTACAGGACCATCTTGTATCTTCTCTGTCCCAGACCTGTAATCATCCATTTCTTCAAGGAGCTTCCTGTTTCCTTTTACTGAGGTATAGTAGGTTACCAATTTCACTGTTTTCTGATTTATGTTCCCTGTGGTTTTTTTTTTTAAAGCAGATTTGTGTATGCTTTATTTCCTTCTCTACTTTTTACATTAAAAAATAACATATAGAACATTCTCCTTCACTTAATATTATGTGCTGGAAATCACTCCATATCAGTTCATATAGATCTTCCTTTTTTGCTTGTTTTTTAATATTTGCATAGTATTTCATAGGTGGGTATCTACTACAGTTTATTCAACTAATTGCACACACACACACACACACACACACACGTGCATTCTTACATTTTAAAAATATTTTTTCCCGATGTTTCATTTATCTTTTGACTTTACTTATGGCATTTTTTTTTCTAATTGAGCTGCCATGTTCTAATTAGTCTACCAAGAGTGAGTCCCTTTTTTACTAATTCTCAGAAGGGTGCTGTACATGCTCATGTGACCTGAGTCTCACAGAACTTGGCTGCAGAAAGAGATGCTGTGACTCCTAGGAGCTGCATGCCCCTAGTGGGGAATAGAGGCCACCAGGACTTTGGATGCCTTTTTTTGTCCCAGAGCTGCATGGGAATTTGGTTGGCTTGCTCTCTGTTGGTAATCCCACTATACCTGAGAGTCTCCAGTTGAGTTGCCCAACCCTGTTTGTTTTGGGATCTATAAAATGATTGGTGGAGAAAAATGAGCTGGGGTGCCAGGATATGGAAGTGTTGGCCTGAAGAGTTGATATATTCTGTAAAGTCTTTATGCAGTGCCAGACATGATGAACTCTTAAATCAGTTATACTCATCATCATTACCATCACTTTCAATTTAATAAAATCCTGTTTGTGCATTTATGCTAAACATGCCCCTCCACCCAGTGTTCCCAATCCCACCTCAGGTGTTGTGTGTCCATGGGATATTACCTGTTTTGTTAAAAACAGATGAACTCTTTCTCTTTCTTCCATTGCCTTCTTCCTGTCCTTTTCCTTTTTAATAAACTAGGAGTTTAATATAGACTCAGCTTTGTGGGGGGAAAAATCCCTTTTTATTTGGATAATTTGAAGAATTCACAGCAGCTTAGCCAGGATGTACCGCTTCTTTCCATAACTCACATGATTATGCTAATTCAGAAGAAATGTGTTGATGCACTATTAAAAAGCATGATCTGTTTTTGGCTTCTGGGTAAAGAGGAGAGCAGCAGCCTTTAGTGGCCGTGTCAGTTTTGCCCATATTATTATGTGCAGATGTGCCAGCTGCCAGTAGGCATTTTCTCTCTGATAGCGCTAACCACTTAACCGTGGGTCAGCGAGGTGCAGCTCTCAGCCAATAGATCTAATTGCAATCCTTCTATGTTCCCTGTGATTGCAGGTTTCTCCAGCTCTATAAACAAATAGTAATCAACTAAACCTGTTACCTCTGAGTAGCGATGTCATGATATGAAATATTAACTGTTCAAAATACAGTAATGATGGTTTAAAACAGTATTTGTTTCTTGAAAATAAAGAAGAAAAGATTAAAAAAAGAAGGGAAAATCAGAAGCTCAAGAATTGGAATTCTGAAGGGCCCTCTGGCTCTTTTCCCTCTACATAATGAAAAATTGCATATGTATACGACATGTTTTATGTGGTCAGATACAGCGTAAATATTGTGTACATCTTTTGCTGGAGTAACAATGCATTAGCAGCATCACAAATAAGCTCTGCCTCAGCATCTACATTTTTATGACATTTTTATGTTAATGCACGTCAAACTTATGTTTTGTGATGTATCTAATCCACCCCAAATTAATCCATTTGTATTCCTATAATCCAATCAGCTCCTGCCTCCCCTACTAAAAAGTTAGATGCAAAGTCCAAGGCAGAAATATGGTAGTAAGTCTAGGCCCAGGGAGACTCTGCTTTTAGAAGATGCTTTTCCTTTGGCACACACGCGGAGGCTGTGTGGGTTTAGATGGGTAGCTCTGGTAGGGACACGGGTGGGGAAGGGGAAGGGGGGGACTCTATGGGCTGAAGCTACCAGCATTGAAAATATAATGTCTTTGTAGACTTAATTTTATTGTTTTTATTTTACTTTTTGATGCTATTTGAATAACTTTTCCATTTATTCCAATTTATGGTCTCTGCCATGTTTCTAATCCTGGTACCAGGATTCTATTAGGCACTTCCTGTATACTAAGCATTGTACTAAGCCTTTACTGAGCACCTACTGTGTACAATGTATATGCCTTATTTATCGAGCATTTATTGTGTAGAATGTGTATGCCTGAACTGGAGACCAGCTTTTCCCTAGAAGTTCCATCTTGCCCATATCAGCCCACTGAAGATAGCATATCCATCAGAACTGATAAGGAAATTTTGAGTCATGAGTGCCCCTTCTTGGTTTTTCTGAGACTGATCTAGAGATAGAAGAATTCCTCCAGGAAACTGAGAAGAGCTCTTTGGTGTAGAGGGAGAAAACACTGGACTAAACTGTCTTGAGTACAGATAGAATAGCATGTTGATGGAAAACCCATGCTTTTCATTGATGTACTAAACTATCCGTATGCAATCATAGGGTTCAAATCCCCAACTTACCACTTACCACTCAGGACAATAACTACACTGGGTCTCAGTTGTCTTATCTATTAAATGAAGCCAATCACACTTATCTCATAAGGTTGTTGAGAAATATTGAGCTAAGGTATGTAAAATAGTGCCTGGCATTTAGGAAGAGCTCAATCTATGTTAGTTACGGACATTGTTATTCATACAGCTTTTGATGTTTAGAAGTATGAGAACTCTTAAGGCCAAACTTTAAAATTTTTCAGATGAAGACAACTGTAGGACTGAGGCCCAGACGGCTGATTGCCTTACTCATCATCACACAGCTACGTGGGACAGAGCAAGTATAAGAGTCTGGGCCTCTGGAATTGCAGGCCAGAGTCTTGCTAGTGCATCTGCTGCAGCGTTTCTTGCAGAGGGCAACAAATTTAAGGACAGATGTAGAAAGCCTCTATCTTTGTGGTTGCCCTAAAGCATGTCACTCAGTACTGTGCTTACAGAGTGCCTGTTAGCTTGTTTGATCTTGAGACAAAAGAATGTGTCCCCTGTCAGCCTTTGGTAATGGACTTCAGGATCAAAGCCAGCTGTTTTGAGCTCCTCCCTCCACACCTCCATCCTGAACAAGGGCTTCTCCTGAGCCCGTCTCCCAACTGCCCCATAGAACTGATTTTAAGAATGAGTCAGCCGACATCGTCCTGGGGCAGCCTCTCTGGGAGAAGTCCAGGAGTTGCCAGGAAACAAAGGCCAGAATTCATTATCTTTTCTTTCCTTAGAGCTGTGTCTACACAGCTCCAAACACCTGGCCAGAGTTTGGCCAATAGAAGGAGGGAAAAGAAGGAGGTCTTAGCTGAGACTGGGAATTAAAAAGTGGGATTTTGTTTGTTTGTTTGGTTCATAATTTTGGCTTCCTGTAGAAGTGTCCTTCATCTGAGTGAGAGTCTTGTCTCTTCATCATCCTCCCCCTCCTTGATTGACCTCAGGTCTTTGCCTATGGAGCTAAAGGAGGTTGCTTTGACTCTGGAAATTGTAGGAAAGAAGTTCCTACTAACTAGAATCACGGGATGGGACTTTCTTCCTTGAGCTCCCTGGTATGATGCAGGATTGGAATCTTCTGTCAGTTTATATTTAACTCAAATGGGTCCATGTGGTTCATATTCAGGGGAGCCTTGTCGGTTATGCACACGAGAGGAGAGAAAGTGATGGTGGCGGTGGTGGTGGGCGTGGTGATTTTTGTGTGTGTGTACATAGGTGGGGGCAGGCTCAACGGCATGGAATTGGCTTGAAAATCTGCAGTGGGCTCTTTTCTCCTTTAACACTGATGCTGGGTAATTAGCAAAATGCACACAGGGTTTTATCCATATTCATGCGCCCTTTCCCACAAGCATAAACAATTCAGTCTCTATTATTTCCTTGAGTGTGCAGCTCCCCTCTCTCCCTGCCACCTGCAGAGCCCTGTGCCGCTCTGTTCACAACATTCTGGCTCTGGTTGGGAGTGGGGGGCCTCCCCTGGCCAGGGTGTGGGCACTGGTAGAGGACTCCACAGAGAGCACAGGAGGTACCTCACCAACGCAGGATCTGCAGCAGGTTAGAAACTTTAACAGTGTATTCACAGCTATGATTACATGCAATCCTTACAAGAACCCTGTGTGGTGGGTAGGATCACATAATTATTCCTGTGTGACAAAGGAGAAAATGAGGCCCAAAGATGGGGCTATTCATCCCTTTGCTCTTCCAAATCATTCCCCATGCTGCTTTGCCTGGCTCGTTGCCCTGGTCGGCTGACCTCAAAGGACCCCATCATCGAGTCTGTCTTGTCTTCTGGCTCTGACATGAGATTAGAAGGCACCAGGAGACAGAGGTTAGGGTTATTACTGCTTGAGTGATATGGGCAGTGTCCGTATTCCTCTCTAGCCACATTGCTCTTGGTGGCTTCTTTTCCACACCTACATTTTCAACCATTTTTCCAGCAGCCCCTTTGCTCCATCTTTCCCCATTCAGACCTCCGATGTTAAAGACTTCCTGTTGAGGCTAGGCGCTTTGCTGTTGCCTGTTGCTTGCCTTATCCTCCTCACATCTTCGTTAAATGTACTTTTCTGTGTTCTTTTCTATTAAACTCCCTGAGTGAGCAGCTAATGCCTGCCGGGACCTGTAGGATGAGTATCTTGCCAGTGACCACACAGCTGTTAGGGAGAGCCCAGCATTCCTTCTTGCTCACCTGGATTGTTTTTATTAGGCCACTATGTTCCATCACTGCTATCCTCTTCTGGGTTCCCTCTCTGTGGGCAGTGAGACCAGTAACAAATAAGAGATCTGGAATCTGTTCCATCTTTTTTTTTATCTTTTATGAATACTGGCTTTCTTGGGTGGACTTGTCTTTGCAGAAGCAGGAGCCCAGGCATGGGAATAGGCAATATAAAGGGAATCAGAGGAACCTTGATTTTTTCACCTGTTGCTTCTGCCTTTGAGGAAGAACCACATTCATGAGTGCAATACGAGGAGATGTGGGCGATGTACAATCAGAAATGGCAGGTGACGATCACCCTCATTCACTTTCAGTCCTAATCTCTCCCTGAGCCTGGAGATTTGCTAGCCTCTCTGAGTTCAGTGTTTGGGAGGTATGATCACTGTTCTTTCCTCTTTCTTCATGCATGACATGAAAGCAAACTGCCTGAATGTTCTACCTCACGATGCCACAGTGTAAGATAGATCTCTGCAGTACTCATCAGACTCACTGGTACCTGACTTTTCCTTTTCTCACCTGGTGCACATGTGGAGATGGACAAACCACATGATTAGGGGGGCTTCAAGTGCATAGGGTGAAGCAAACTGTGTTATTCCACTCGGTAGTTTTGCTTTCTTGGAGAAGAAGTTTAATTCAGTGTTGTGCATCATTTACATTCCAATTTGGTAATTATTAACTGCATGCTTACTATGAATCTGGCACGTGACAGATCCTAGAAGTCCTAGAAAGGATAGTGAAAGAGCATGTAGCATAGTGTTTGCCTTCAAAAGACTTATACATTTATTAGGGACATTAAATCAACCCGCGAAAAAGCCAGACAGATATGAAAGATAGTTTACGTACAAATGCTTAAAGTAAGCAATCGCTGCGTGTCCTATCTGGTTGTGATGTAAGGAAGATGGTCAAGAAGGTGTTGGGGCAAGCCTCGTGAAAGAGCTGTCAGAAGGAGTGGAAGGATTTGGACACTGCTGGTCATTGAATCTGATAGGAGCAAAAATTTCTCTCCTTTGGGATCAGAGTTCCTTTCGTGGAAAGGACACACACGTCCTGAATTTGATCTTCGCAGGCGTGGTGTGGTTTCCTCTTTACAATTCCATCATGACCAAGCTGCTGCAACCCCCTTTGGCTCAGGGAGTTTTTTCTTTCTGTCCTACGTGACAGAGAAAAGTGGATGGTGACAACGTGCTTCTCAGTGGTGGGTGAAGTATTTCCATGGAAAGCCATTTATACCCAGACACTCAGTCACCGAGTTTATTCTTCCTCTAATACCCCAAAGGCAGAGAGTAACTTGAAAAAAATCACTAAGAAGCCCTTAACCTTGTAACATACAGTTTTTGCTAAAAATATATATTAATAATATATTATTGAGCGAGCATAGATGAAGAAGGCCAGGGAGGGAGGAAGCAATAAGAGAGTGAGCAAGGTCAGTGCTCTTTGCCCGCAGACTCTACAATCAATAAGATCTGGTCAATAACTGCTTTATTACTGCACTACCACCCGGAGCGAAATCATTTTTAAATTAAGAATATATTTTGCAAAACTGAATTAACAATATTGAATATTTTGCTCTTTGATATGACTAGCCTTCAAAATCAAATTATTAAGTATGGAAAATGCTTACCGGGTAAAGTTTTTCTTTCTTCATCTCCCTCCTCACTTTTCCAACCACATTCCCTCTCTCCTTTCCCTCATGCTCAAATGCACTCCTCCGCAGCCCCCCACCCCCGGTCCCCACCCTACAGCTTGGGAAGGAAACAACAGCAGATTTTTAAGATCTCCGGCACAAATGTGGATGTAAATTAGTATTGAATCCAGAACATGAAAATTAGGAAAGGAAGATGCATTGCTTGAGTCCAACAAAACCGTGCATTTCCTCTGAGAGAAAGGACCAAGTAGAGAAAATTGGGAATTTTCCACTTGGGTAGAACTGATGCCAAAAAATCAACCTTTGGACTTTTATAATCTTTGGCAAGCTATGAAATCTCACCATTCCTCTCCCCGCCCCCCCACCCTTGGTTACCCTGGCTCCATCCCCTGTTTTGTTCCTGCCTCCTCTCTCCACAGATGGAGGGGACAGAGGAGAGTCTTACATGACTCACGTAGTGCAACTTTAAAGCATCCATAAGGCCAGATTTCCCCCCAAAACAAAACAAACAAACAAAAACAAACAAACAAACCTATAAGAAGTATTCTGAGTAACTCTGTCATGCAAAAGGGAATTGTGAAGGCACATGTAGACCGTGGCTCTGGGACATGTTACGTGATATTATTAGAATTGATTGTACAGCATCTTTCTTTGTGGAAACATGAGATTTTTTGGTGCTCACATTTTCAAAAATTATAATAAGCTCCTCTCATTTATTTTGTTTTCTTGGGCCACTTCTCACTGTTTGCCATTAGTGATTATAATCTCCTACATGTAACTCATAGTTTATTGGGTTTGGTTTATATAAAATAACAAACAACAGAGAGAAGGAAAAGTTTTGCTGTTCAGTATTGCTCATGGTGCAAAAACCCATTAATGCACTCCATATTTTTCAGTAAAAGGATAATGTTGTGAGGCAAAGCAATAGCATGTCCACTTCTTATGTATGTCAGATGACAGATTTGTACTCTGAAAAAAAGCATTTGTTCAAAGTATTGTTGCTTGCTAGAGAGAGAGAGAGAGAGAGAGAGAGAGAGAGAGAGAGGAAGAAAGAAAGAAAAAAAAAGAAAAAGAAAGAAAGAAAGAAAGAAAGAAAGAAAGAAAGAAAGAAAGAAAGAGAAAGAAAGAAAGAAAGAGAGGAGGGAAAAAAGAAGGGAGGAAGAGAGGAAGAGGGAGGGAGGCAGAGAGGGAGGGAGGGAGGGCGAGAAGGAGACTGCTAATGAAACAAGGAAGGAAACTGGAATTTATTTAGTGCTTTCTCTGTGTGAGTGGCTTCTGGAAGGCGGGTATTATTGTCCCCCTTATATATGAGCTCAGATGGTTTAAGTAACTTGCCCAGGTGAGGCAGCTGGCTGGTAAGTGGCAGAGTTGGAAGTCAACCTCAAGTGGGTCTGATTCTCAATCCTACGCTATTTCTATCACCCCATGCTGCCTTTCTAACGTAGAACATTTATGAGCCCATTACCCAGCAAATGATTTTGACCAAACTTAAAACAACTAAGCTACTTAATCACTGTTTTTTTAAACTTTTACACAGTTTATAGGTCCCTTTGTGAAACCCATGCAAGTTATGGCTCTTCCCAGGAAAATGCATGTACACATCAAACAATTACAGAGAGTTCATGAGCCCTCTGAAGCACATGATGGCCTTAGCGAAAGAACCCCCTGAGCAAAGTGCCCTATAAGAGAATCTTGCTTTGTGTTTTAGAAGACTACGAGGATTCACCGTTAAAGCTCCTCTTTGGCATCAGGCCTTTCAGAAAGAAAGTTCAGGCCTGAGATAGTAGTAAAAATGGAGGATGAGAAATTGAACTGTCATTGGCTCTGCACTTGTGTAGTTGGCTTATCCATAGGATTTGGTGTCTGTTTATCACAGTGATTTGTGAAGGGAAGGCTTTGGTACATTCACACTAACTTTTTACATTCCAGAAAAGGCCACAGAACATCCAATGGTAAGAGTCTGCCTATTCTTTAGCATTAGTTATTTTCCTTGGCTTCTATGCCTCTGAAAAATTTAAGTGAATTTTTTTTCATTTTTTCAATTCTGTTCAATAAACGTTGTTGAACTTCTACAAAGCGTCCAGTATGGTGCTATGCTCTGGGGAAATAGGAAGGAGATTACAGTCTTCTATTAGCTTGCTGGCATTTTAGTTCATCTTGATTGAATCCCAAAGTTGGATTATTGATCAGGGAGGGCTTGACAGGGAGACAGAGAATCCAACATTAGAAAGACCCCCGACATGTCTGGTCCTGCCTATTGCCTATTTCCTAACCTAAACCCTCTCCCAGAACCTGAATCTTGCCTTCTGGTTCTGCTATGATGATGTGTTTAGTTCAACATAAATGTATGAAGCACTGATAATGTGTCAGGCACTGCCCTTGGTGCTAGAGGACACAAACGGAGAAGACCTTGAGGATGAGTTTGTCCTTGAGGAACTGATATTCTACAGACAATCAGACCACCACACTCTTTCAAGGAAAAGATTAGTAGATGCTCATGGGACGCTAATAAAACCTGAGTGCCTTATGGGAGAAACCAACACATTGGATTTTTTCAGTCAGATGTGTTGCTTTTCTCAGGTAGCTTCAGAGCATCTCCAGAAAACATTTTAGGGTGAGATGCATGAGACTATTTTTAGGTTCTTTGGATCCATATAGGCAATGTAGTAGAATAAAGATAATTTTTAAACGTGTAGAACAAAGAAGGGATTATTACGGAAGGCATCTTAATTCAGTGTTTCTAAAATCATTAGCCATTTTCATCTTCAAGTAGTGTGCGTTCTCATCTTCAAGGACGATGGAGGGTAGTCTTTGACTCAATACAGGAAGATACTGGATTATTGGGATCCCCATGCCATTTGTTTTTCTAAGAAGGGTTTCAAAGTCACTTTGTCTTCTCTATAGTTTGAATAGCACAAAGGTAGACACGACCTTTGTGCATTGCTACCTTGGCTAAATCCACCTCAATGGTTATATTTTCAAGATAAGAAATGAAGTGTCATTTTCTTTTTTTCTTGTATGTAGTTTTACTTTCGTTTTGGAAAATTCCGCAACTGAAAAGAATTGATATCCTAGTAACTCAATTACCCAGGCCTTTCTCCCCTCCTTCTGAGTTCTGACCCCCAGAAAACCATCATATGGCAAACCAGCTAAGGCAGCTTGTAGGGTGCAGGACTAAAGATTTTCTGTATCCACAAGGGAAGTCTGAGTCCTGGGAGGGATTCAAAGATCTGTAAGAAGGTGATGTTGGAAACCACCTGTCACAGAACAGAAATAATTCAGAATTACACTATAGCTATTTGTTCTCTCAGACACCGACACAGGTGAATTTAGTGGCTGTGGTTAATGAGAGAAGATTTGAGTGCTAGATTCTACAGAATCAGTTCTGGGCCCCAGACCAAATCCTACATCACCCACAAAGAGTTTTCTGTCCATCTAAGTACATACATACCTCCATCCTCTGATTTTCACAGAACCTACCACTCACCCTTGCACTTACTCACATACCAGCCTTTCCTGTTATTTAAGGGTACCAAGCACATATGCCTTGGCTCCTTGGTAAGAGTATAAGAAGATGCAGGTACACTAACTTGTTTGTAGTCCCTACATTTAGGTGGAAACAATTAGCCAATGCTCCATTAATATTGACAGAATTTTGCATTCAACTGAATCAAACGGACATTTTTCATTCTAGTTTCCTCTGAATTTGCCACCATCAAATACTACCCCGATATTTCTCTTTTCTTGTGTCCCTGTCAAACTCCTGCTGCTTCACAAGGCTGAAGGTTTACATACCCTTTTCTCTTTCTGAGATGGTGGGAAGGACCCCAGTTCTTAAGGCCATTTGTTGCTCTTAATTTTTTAGATTATTGTCTTTAACATTAGCTCCCAGTGCCTTTTTATTTTTTAATCAAAGGAAGCTTGAAGGCGCTTATCCTAATTTAGACCATGCATGCTGATTTGCCAACACCTGTTTGTCCAGGGCACTGGATGGGCTGTCTCACAGATCTAGAATATCCTAGGTCTAGAGGGTTCTCTCTGACCTTCGGAAGCAGGGAAATGGATCAGAGTGGAGCTGATCTCGGATCGAGGAAAGTAGGCTCACAAATCCCACAGTGACCTGTGTTGATGCCCATCAGTTTGACTTAGCTGCTGTTCTCTCCCTGTGGGGCCCCAGTGTTCTGATGCAAGTCCTGGCTCCAGTGAGTGACAGGTGCGACCAACGGCTGCATGAGTTATTTCCTTTGGAAACCACAGCTGTGGCTGAGGCCAACGGATGGCAACGGTGCCACTGGGCTCTCTGGGAGCAATCCGCTTGGCTGTCTTCAGCCTCAGGAAGGACTTTTAAATTTGATGAAAATAACCTGAGGCTGGGTTTCGGGAGCAACTGCAAGTGTCCTAGAGATGGGAAGTACCCAGGAGGGAGCGTAGCGTAGGATTTAGGAGCCAGGATTTTGGAATGAGACAGACTAAGTTCAGGTCCAAGCTCTGCCACGTTCTAGCTTTGTTACTTTGGGCTATTTTTTTTTTTTTTTTTAACAAAAAGTCTGCTTTGAGTCTAGGTTGCCTACTCGGTAAAATAGGGACAACATCTAGCTTTTATGTTTATTGTAAGGACTGATTGTACAGTTTCTGGTACATTTGATGTTCAATAAATTTTAGCTATTGTTGTTATTACAGAAGGGCAGAAGGTGGGAAGAGATAGGCACTTTTCTCTGGGAGCTCACAGTTTCCTTCAGCCAAAGGGTCTGTTTCCCTCTCTGAGTAATGGTAGTTATGACAGCACCTACATCATCGCTTTGTTGTAAGAACCAAGTGTAAGGCACTTAGAACAGCATCTGGCACATAGGAAACACTGTAGTATTAGTTTTTATTAGTTTTGTTATTATGATTGTTTATATTTACTAAGATTCATGGGAATCATCCTAAGATGTTGCCAGAGAATTGTCTTATGTTGAGTTGGAACTGGAATTTGATGGCGGTGGGGAGAGGGGGCTACCAAAGCAGAGGAAGTGGCAACAGCTGTTCTAGTTAGTTTGATATTTGAAATACTTTATTCTAGAATTCATTTCTCAGATGGAACAAAAAGAGGAAGAACCACGGAGCTTTTCACAACAATAGAACCCAGTGCATTTCATCACGTGGCCGTATTTTCATTTATTGATTTTGGGGAGCTGGAGCTATTCCCTCCCTGTCTCCTTCATTTGGACTGTTAAGTCATCTGAAGCTGCAGTTCACAGAGTCACCTACCTACTCTAAGAATATATTCTTGAAACAGGGGTGCTTTGAGCCTGAGTGCTTGCTAGATTTTAATGGCTTACGTGGTTCCCTTTTCTGTTGTTTGGTACTCACTCAGATTTTTGCATTGTATAACATCAATCAAGAGACAAGCATGTGTTCAAAAGAGATGAAAATATCATAAAATTCCAGTCTGAGAAATGAACACACCTTGGAATGCATGATGGAACCATTTCTGAATAATTAGTAGGTTCATACTATACATGTTCCATGCAATGCTCCTTTCCTACACGGGCAGGTTTTTGTCTATGTTTATCCTTTTCATGCTCTGCTTCAATATGGTTTCTGGATTGTGTTTCATGTCCCTGAGGCATGCAGTCCAAGGGAAGGAGCCAGAGCTGCTTCTCAGCCTGGCATGGCGAGGATGCTTTAGTTTACTTTAAACATTAACCACCCAGTGGTACAGTCATTTGTTTTTGGATTTTAGTACATTGGTTGTTTTCTACTATCTTTTTTGAGAATGTGGACAATTCTTCATTCTTTCCCCCGGATTTATATGGCGATTCAGAATAACTTTGGAGAGCTGAAGAGGATATATTGCTGATAACAGATGCAGGATGGGCAGCATCTCAAAGGACTAGCACCCTAAAGAAGTGACTTGCAAATACAGCCATGTCGGTGATTACTTATTCTTTGACTTCTAAGGATAAATTCTCTTTCCCTGGAGACAAGTCCAAGTCAAAGACAATACAGAGTTTGTAATGAGCTTTTAGGAATATCCACTTCCTAAAGCTGGGATGTGAAATGTGGAGACACTTCCTTTTATGGCACTTGAGGTCTAGAATGAGGCCAGCTCAGTGTGAGACTGGTTCTAAGGCAGGTAAAGAAAGGTGGATAGGAGGAATTTGGACCACGGTGGTGAAGCACAAGACCGAGGAATCTTCATTTCATGCACCCCTGGGCCCTCATGGGGCACAGTGATCATATAAACGAGTTTGTAATTGGAAGGGTGAAGCTCATAATGGGATATGTAGCCAAAGAGCTTGCAGAGGATAAACTCTTCTACTAAGGAAGTCGGCCCTTCTCTAAAACGTATTGTAAATGTCCAAGGCTGGAGGGAACTTAGTAAAATTGCCCAGTTTAACTCTCTGCTTCAGATCAGACCTCACAAAGGAGAACTGATCTTGTCTTCTATTCTCCGTTTCCCAAGGAGACACCTTGTAAAGGTTTCCTTATGTCTCTTAGTCAGGGAGTTCTCCCCACAGTCTAAACCTTAGTCTCTTGCTATATCTTCAGTTCATGTCCTTCTTATGTCGCCCTCATTCTTCCCTACTGGATCCCCTTTTCTTCTCTCTTGTAAGACTAATTACTTTAGTTCTTTTCCAAGGGGATGATTTCTCCTAAACCTTGTGTCATTTTTATGAGTCTCTCTCTATACTGACATAGGTATTTTTGCGGCTAGAAGGAGAGTCCTTCTGCGATGGTATTTTTACTCCGGGTGGATCTGTGCTGTGAATAACCTGAGCCATTCTGGAACCATCCCCAGACCGGGCAGGTGGCAGCCCCATTTGCTCTTTCCTAAGCGCCAAGGCAGAGAAGCAACTCTGGCTTCCTCCCTCTGGACCGCGTGCCTCCGGAACACAAAACTCAATCACAGACACCATATTTAAACAGAGCAGGCAAAGGATGAAAATAGACAAAAACCTGTCCATGTGGGCCAGGAAAGCTGCATTTCCAATATGCTGTTAGCAAGACCCTGCTGAGATCCATAGAGTGTGTAGAGCTCCCTTGGGGCAGATCCTGGGTGGCAAACAGCATGGCCACTCATGGCTTTGCTCATCCCTGAATAGTGGTATGCCAGGCATGTGACAGGGGTGCAGTCTGGGGCAGAATGAGTAAGACAGGGACCTTCTCTAGAGTACGGGATCGTATACCTTAACTGAAATTGTGAGAAACCAGACAAGAGTCCCCGGGATTAAGTGCTGGGCTTTCTGGATGAGAGTAGTGGTTTTTAAACTTTTTAAGCTGAGGGATTCTTCAGATAAAATTTTGGAATTCAGTATGTAAAATAAATGTCAAAGAATGACCAATGTGTTTTTGTCTGTGGTTCTAGAGTTGTAGCCTGGGCTGAAAGCTGAGGGCAAAATGCAATCATAGGCAGCCACCTCTCCACAGGGTTTCCAGGAAGATGCCAGCGCAGAGCACAAGACTGATCACACTGCTTCCCCAGTGTAAGAGCCAGGAGAGCAAGGGTGGCTGTGGGGAGAGATAATGTGCACAAAGGTCCCCCTCACCATCTCTGAGAGCTAGAGAGGATGGATCCTGCCTTTGCCCATGGATCTCCTAGCTGTCCATGGCTGGTTGAGTACGATGGGAGGTACTAACTTCCAGACACTGCTGCATTGGAGGAGTGTGGTTGATGTTAGTCAGAAAGTATGTCCCAGCTACGTAGTAATGGTACCCAGGAGAGCTGTTTGGGGGCCACTTGCATCAGTTGGGTAGGTTGATGCCCTCGTCCAACCTCTGTGAGTCCAGACACGAGTTAGAATAACAGTTGTGAACAACAAGGGGGAGACTGTAAAGTATTTCAGCCAAATTGAGAGTGTACTGTCCTTCTCCCTCTTCACTCCCCCACAGTGTAGATGATGTCACACAGAAGAGGAAGGGGTGGGCCATGTTTCTAAAGGCCATGCCAGACCCTCTCTTTGTTCTGTACTTTGGAATGGAGCTCCAGTCTAGGCCTTGAGGCAAGGGGAGGAGGAGTTTTAAAATAGATGTGAGAATGAAGTTGTAAAAAGGGTGGATGCAATCTCTGGGAAGACAGATGAGGAGGGCATATAGGTCCAGATAGAGAAGGTAGCCTTGGGAGGGGGGTGTAGGAAGGGAGGGTCCAAGAATCACTTTCCCCATGTTCCAAGCTTGGCCTTCAAGTGAATCAACCTCAGTTTGCCCTGATGAAAGTACCTCACAGGGCAGACCGGAGGCCACTATGTATGTTTAATGGATCCTCTCATGGATTGGCAGAAAGACCTGGTCCTCCACTTAATTGTGGTCAGGATTTCAGGCTTCTTATTATATTGAGGAGGGCTCTATTCCTATTTATTTCAGTTCAATTCCAATTCCAGATTCAAGTCACATTTCTTGCATACCTACTATGTATTTGGTCCTGTGCTGCTAGGTTCATTCATGAGGAAAGATGAGGATAAGCCACATCTACTCTTAGTGGCATGTCTTTACTCATTTCCCTCTTGCCCAACCTCCCCAAGACCACCTGCATGTTCTCCTCCTTCCAGAAACCCTTCCACAGCACCAGCCATGGGGCTCTGACCCCTTCCCAGCTTCCTAATGATCTGCATCACTCAGTTTAGCCCCTCAGTGTGGTCTAGTTTATCTCATCTCGACAATCATATGCAAATCAGCTCAAGGACAATAAAGGCAGGCTGCTAAGAGTAGATGTGCCATGTCCTGCAGTCTTTGAAGTTCTCAGACTCTTGGCAATTTCTGCTTTTAGTGCATCCTAGAGGGTTTCTCAAAGCTCTGTTTTTGTAGCTGTGACTTTGAGAAGTTTGGGAGATGTTGTTACCCGCATAGAATCAGCTACACCAGGGGCAGGTGGCAATGCCCTAGTCAAAACCTGACTCAAGACTCCAGGAGCAAGTGTTGTATGGGAGAGGAAATGGAGTTGCCACTCTCTTAAGCCCTGGCCTAGAAAACTGACTCAGTGTCACTTTTTCCATACTCTCTTGGTTGCCATGGCCACAGATTCTGCCAGTTTCAGAGTGGAGGGCATTAGATTTTTGCCTGTCAATGGGAAGAGTAGCAAAGATTTGTAGCCGTCTTTAATCTACTGCACCTCGCTGAGAATAAAATCACATTCAGAAGGCCAGTATGTAAAAAAGAGAAGGTGAGGCACTCAGAGATGTCTTCTGGCTCTCTCCTTTTTATCCACACTCTCTTCATATATAGGCCTTTGGAGTTTGAAATCTATAATAGTAGCTATTTGGTGTGTGAGAATAACAGAGAAAAGACAGTACTGTATATTTAATGGTAATTACCTCCAGCTATGTTCCCAGCTAAGGACTTGTTCTGTCCAGTTGATACAACCTACCCTTTGGGTCGGTGCTGTAGAAATTTTGAACACATATCTTAGCACAGGCTGGGGGGCACCTAAAAACTACCATGACTGTCAACCAATCTCCATGCTGGGGAAAGCAATACTTTGGGTCACTCTGGGGATTTCCCCACCTATTATTTCCATTTAACCACACCAGGAGGGTTGTACCTTCCTGTGCAGCCTGGAGCAGAAGACTTTACCTATAAGAGTCCTGCCCTTTTTCATTTGAGATTCTGAGCAGGTGTTATCTGAGAACAAGCAGGTGTTTGTAGAAATGTGACTTTGAGCCCTGGATACTGACCTGCTCTTTCATTCTGGTGACTCATTCTTTCCTTATATGGGATTAGTTTCTATTTGTGAAATGGTTGTAAGGCTACGGTACCAGTCTGGACACCAGCATTGTAGACGTAGGCACTCCCCTCACCTAAAGCAGAGAAATAACCGGGTGCATTTGCAACCTTCCTGCCAGAAGTGCAGCCATCCTTTGTCACACACAAGTTTGTCTACAAAAAAAGGGCAAACAAATACAATATGCTCCTGTCACACTTATTCCTTAAAGAAGGTTATGTCTACAGGAAGACAGAAGATGCCTTGTTCTGATGACCCTTTTTTTCTCAGGCTGGAAAAGAGAGTTTAATTTATCCTGGGAAGATACTGGGCATTTCTGAAAATCTTTGGATAATAGGAAATAATTTGAAACAGACAACCTCGGAATTTAAGCTGGAATTCTGCACTTTATCATATTTCCATTCTCCTAATTGCTGTGGAAAAGTGTGTGTATGTATGTGAGTGCACACTGCTGGACCTCTATGCAGAGTTACTGGTTCTCTCTCTTGGGCTCCCAGGTCCTGTATAGTGTGAGTTCAAGTTAAACCCAGAAATAGGAAATGTTTATATTTATAAACCAAGTTCAACATAGACATTGAAATACACGTGTCTCTATAAATCGACAAAATTATGTTTTGGAGTAATTTTTTAGAAGTGGTCTACTGATGGTAATGCTATCATAAAATTATAAAATCAGCATCAATCTGGTCCTGCAGGCTCTTTGCAACCACTAGGAATAGGGCCAGTAACTCAGAAGCGACTGCAACTGTCAGTGGATCATGCCCAACCAGAGGCCAAGTTCTCTTCAGGATTTAACACAGAGCTTCATCTAATCGGGCCGCATGACCCTCTACCTCATTCAAAGTATCAGCGTCCATGGAGGAATTGTCCACCTCGATTATACGTGTGATGATTGGAAACAATGGAGATACTTAAGGGTCAGACAACAATGAACTTACGTGGACAGGAAGAACTAGGCTGTTCCTTATGTGGTTTGAGTGTTTCTATTGAAGTGTCATTCTTACAGTATCCTCGAAAGCACAAAGATGGATGCCACTTGTGATTTGATCAGTTGCAGATATAAAAATATTTTTAAAGGATTTCTTCATAGTCATACAAGGTGTGACGTCATTTATTGACATGATTTCTCTGGAGGCTCTTTTGGGTCATTCTTGTTCCTTATGTATCTAGTTTTGACGGAGAGGGGATATACCCTTCACCAATCTTCCTGGCATCCTCCCCAGTGTTTCTTCTGCCTAAAATGGTAGAAAAACACTCCGTAAATTATCTCCCCCAAAGGCAACAGTGCACGGGATGCTCTCCATTGCATGGCAGTGGTGCAGGGAAGAAGGAGAGCTACATTCATGAGGAAGCACTGGGATTTTCAATAGGGCACAGTGCTGAACAGAGCGGCCCCCCTTAGCAATCACTTGAAGCAGACTGAGCTTCTTTGAAATATAAGTGGCCCTGTAAAAACACAAACAGATTCTGCAATATCTATTTAGGGCATCCGGGAATGCCACATAATAGGAACTTGAGCGCACCTGATGGCAACCATATGGCAGGTTCTGATGACTGACAATAGGTAGAGACTGCAGTAATTAATGAAAATGAGACACCATTTGTGGCCCCCACAATGAGAGGATGGAGAAGAAGCCAGTCTATTTGTAAAGGCTTAGATGTGCCCAGAGTGTGTTTCTGGATCAGGACTGGCTGGGCACATGTCTCTGCGTGTGCACAGGTGTGAGAGAAATGACATGGGAGGAGGGAGGGCTTGGTCTAGCCAGAGAACTGCCATCATTCCCGGGGCTGCAGTGGCAACATGAGATTGCGCACCACCCCTGCCGATCGTGCTTCACTAAACCCCCGTACCTTGCTGGCATTTTAGTTAGTTGACCTGGTGGGAGTACAGGACCTCGTTGTTTGAGAACTAGGGTTTGCTGGGTGTGATTTTTCCATTTCTGGATTTCAGGGCACAATGCCTGTTTACTCTCTTGGGGTGACTGTGCTCCCTGTCTTGAGGTGTGCTTGGGATCAGGGCATACCAAGGGTTGGCTAGGCTCTGACAATGGCAAAGGAGGGAAGCCATGCCTCATTGTTTTATTACTTCTTTCTTGGACGTGAACTGGAGTGGAGGATGGGAGCGGGCCAGGCAGAAGTGGGCCACAGAGATTCCAGAGAGACTGATTGATCTTGTCAAAAAGAATAAAGGTATCCAGTCCCCGGCACCCCCCTTCAGCACATGGGCATGTGGGATTGAGGCGGTCACTGTGAAGTCTTGCGGTTAGGCGTTCCAAAAAGAAGTTTCTTCATGATTCCTGATTGCTTAGGACAGATATAAGCAATACCAGCTGGGGCCCAGCAAGCCTGTCTCCAGCTTTATTGTTTCTGATTTATCGGTGGTGTGACCGCCTAAAAGAACTGATCTATCTGCCCTTTATTGCTAGCCTGTTTCATAACCAGATAGGAGAGTTGAACATTAACAAGTGGATTTGCTTTCAGTAGCTGTGTGTGTGTGTGTGTGTGTGTGTGTGTGTGTGTGTGTGTGTTTAGCAAGATAATAGTATCTTGCTCAGGGGCAAGTGACTCAAATTTCCAAAAGAAGATTCCCATTCTTTTGTCTCCCCATCTTGAATTTTCCCTAATTTATTTGAAGCTGCCTCTTTTACTAAAACCAGAGAGGGTCTATAAGATTGTTTTGTAAGAGTCCTTGGTAAGTGGTAGAAACTCAGCTGGAGCCAGGCTTGGGGCACCAGGCACTGTGCGTTGCGGAGATATTTCAAGTTATCCCTGATGGACAATTTACACTGTTCAGTGTTAAAAGACTCTGTCTGTAGCAGCAATTTGGGGAGCCCCCCTCCAGTCCTCCTGCCTTGGCAAGTCGAGTTTACAAATGATGTGCTCTACTCGCCCTGCCTGGAGTTTCTGGCTTAAAAACGAATAATCAGAACTTTCAAGATGTGTAAAGGGAAAGGTTTATTATCTAGTGGAAAGCGATCATTGAGTTTAACTATTCCTGGATTGACAAAGGAGATGGTTGGACAGCTGTGACTCTGGGGCCAAGTGAGAAACTTCTGGAATGCTTCCATGTGGGAAAGGGGCAGGTGGAACAGATGAGTGACTCATGACTTACCAATCCAGAGTTTGGCCCATTCATTCCTTTTTTGGACAAAACAAATACGTCCTGTGAAAATGACAAGGCTCACCGGAGAACTTTGCACTGGAGTTTGTTTCCTATGGTTTCTGAGATATTTTCCGTTGGGCTTGATTACAGGTTATAATGTGTGGTGGAAAGGGAAGAATGAAAAGTTAATGCCCAAATGAATAGAAACCAGGTCATGGAAGTTTTTGGCCTTATCAAATGTGAGTTCTGGGGGTAGAGATACTTGAGATCGGATGGACATGAAGAACAAGATTCTGACTTCATTTAGGACCCAGGTGTACACCAGGGCAGCAGGGGCTGGTTTGCTGACAGACTCTTCTCTACCACGTTTCATGAACAGTCTCTACTGTCGTGTGCATGAAAAATATCCAGGAAAATTTTAATAGTTTTACACAATCCTTGAAGCCTGGTCCATGGCCAAGACTAACTAGCTTTGGAATCTTTAACAGTATTTCACCTTACAAGAATTAGGGCAGATTTTTATACCATTCTCAAGTGCATGTGCTTTTTTTTTTTTTTTTTTAAATAAAACCAAACCAAACCAAAAAAAAAAAAAAAAAAAAAAAGGCCAAGACTAGTGCTATCTTATTATCTCCTGAGATGATTTCAAAATTGTCCTGGAGAAAATGTGTATCCCAATTTGGCTCGATCAGAAATGAGTATATATGAATGAAGAGGTCTTTAAAATATTTAAACTATGGGTTCTTTCTTCCCCAAAGGTACGGGGACGCTGCCTTCAGCACTTTTCTTGTGAGAGAGAATAGAGCATTTTGTTTTATCAGACACTGGCATGGTAATGAAGTTATTTTGATACAAATAGTATTATTGCTATTCATTTTTGCTAGCTCTCAACTAATTTTTGAACTAAGGTACTATTTTTTTTCCCCACCACAGGAAAGCAGGCACAACAAACAAAGCAAGATGTCTTTAGCCTCTGATGCTAATGACAAATGCAGACGGGATCTGCCCAGGGGGTGGTTTCAGAGCCCCCTGCCTCTGCCTGCTGCGATTCCACCTGCACACCAGGCACGTGGAAGACTCGCCCGTCTTCCTCATGCTCCTTCCCTAAAGGACGTACTGTTCAGTTCAAACAGGAGTGTTGCCTTCCAGAGCTAACCTTCATCTCCGTTTGGAGGTTTTTCACCTACCCTTTATTTGCGTGGTGTAGTGAGGAGAGTCCTGCACTGAGATTGAAGAGACCCTGGCTTCGGTTCTGGTTCTTCTCCTCACTGTTTAACCTTGAACACTTCTGGGCTTCAGTTACTGTCATGGAGAGGGAGTTTGGTCTAGGTGGCCTCAAAGATTCCTTCAAGTGATAACATTCTGTACCAACTCTGTTCCTATTCTTTCCATGTTAAAATAAACGTTTAGAATACCATTTTCCCCCCAAAATAAGACCTAACCGGAAGATAAGCCCCAGCATGATTTTTCAGGATGACATCCGCTGAACATAAGCCCTAATGCGTCTTTTGAAGCAAAACTTAATATAAGACTCGGTCTGATTTTGGGGGAAACATGGTAGGTTTAGATTTGCAAAAAAGTTGCCAAGACAGTACAGAGTGTTCATGTTTGTCCTTCTTCCCTTTTCCCCTATGCATATTGTTTTACATGACTGTGGTCCATTTGTCATAACTAAGGAACCAGCATCAATACATTACTATTAACTAAAGTCTACCGTTCATTCAGATTTCACTAGTCTTCTAATGTCTTTTTGCATTACAGAATCTCATTCAGGATGCCATTAATTTGTCTTGTCTCAGGTTTCTCTGGTCTGTGACAGTTTCTCAGATGTTTCTTGTTTCTGTTGACCTTGACAGTTTTGAGGAGTACGTGTCAGGTATTTCGTAGAATGTCTCAGTTTAGATTTGACTTTGTTTTTCTCTTGGTTACACTAGGATTATGGGTTTTTGGGAGGAAGACCTCAGAAGGGCAGTGCCATTCTCATCACGTCATATCAGTGGTACATGCTGTCAACAGATAATGTTAATTGTGATCACCTGGCCCAGGTAGTGTTTGCCGTATTTCTCTACTGTAAAGTCTTCTCACTCCCCTTTCGTACTGTACTCTGGGAAGCAAGGCACTAAGTGCAGCCCAACTCAAGGTGGGGCAGGATCCGGGTTGGGGGGTTAAGCTCCACTTCCTGGTGGGGGAGTGTCTATATAAATTATTTGGGATACTTCTATAAGGGAGATTTATCTCTTTACTCGGTCATTTATATCAGTATAATCTGGTGGATATGTATTTTATTTTATATTTCCAGTTTTATTGAGATATCATTGACATAATATATATACATATATACATATATAATGCATATATACATATACATATATACATATATAATGCATATATGTATATATGTACATATATATTAAACGTTGGATTATAATACACACTATGTTCTTTATTTTATTCTTCAAATTGTTACAATTTTGGCCATTAGGAGCTCTTTCAAGTTGACTTCTGTGTCTCTTTCACATGTCCCCTTTGTTTCATTTCGTGAGTACTTCCTTCACTTTGTGACACTGTATAATGCTTTAGGGTCATACTGTATTCCCTGCTCTAGCCCTAGAACCAACCATTTCTCCAAAGAGCCCTGGTTCCTTTTATTGGAGAATTGTGTTAGAGACCTTTACTTTTTAGGAACTAGGTGCTGTATGTAACTTTTCCCTTTCTAATATATACCTTTTATGTACATAACATCCTGTTGGACATAAAAAGAAGTATGTGATATCTTTTTTTCAAGGTTAATATAGGTCAACATCATTAAAAAGAGTACATGAGTACTAAACAGTGAGTACTGTTTTGGTTAAAATTAAAAGGAAGTATAGATTCTCATAGGTGACACAATTATACAACACTCTCATTCTTTTTCCATTTTGTTTACTTGTTATTCACATCCATTTAGTCTATGCTGGAATTGGGGAATATTAGTTTATTTACATGGATATGTTTAAAGTCTGAATAAATGCTGCTCACTTCACACATGGGTCCCCAAACCATGCAAACTCTTTTTTTCCTTCAGAAAGGAGAGGTGCCAATGCTTAGAATACTGGGAAAGGCTTCCTGGAGGAGGTGGCACTTGACTTGGTACTTGAAGGACATGAATAGTTTGGGGCAAAAGAGAGATTCTTGTATATCTTTTTGAGAGAGATAGTAGAAAGAGATGGGGTCCTAAAGAACTTATTGAATGTCATTGTTCTTAGAAATCTATCATCCTTCTTAAACCTGTGATAGATTTCCCCAATAGTACAAAGATATGCTCCCTTAACCCAGGCCATCCAAAGTGTTGACATTTGGTTGAAACATTCTTAGCGTTTTCTACATGAAGGTAGAAGGAGCCAATTGAGCTCGTAATAATGAAGTCAAAATTATTAAATGTCTGCCGAATACTTCAATAGTAGACACTGGGACAAATGGTAACCTTTAATCCCATGATGGCACTTGCATGCTTGGGCCTTCCAATGCTGTTTGGTGATACTTTTAAATTCTTGGTGTTCTTCTATGTAAAGAGTCTTGGAAAGTCTATAGAAATGGATTTAGAGATGTGCTTAAATCTTCCCCTGGAACAGAGTAGCCAAAATGAATGGGGCCAACACTGGCACCGACTCTTTAATGGATAGAGTCTTGTAAAAGTGTTCATTAGCTTGGGTCAGCTGGATTATCACCACATTAAGTGACCTCCATCCAAACTCTGAGGTTACTCTGTGCTTACTTCAGGCCCAGGTCATTAGGTCTTTAAATACTGGATTGTGTTTTTGTTCTAGTAAAAATGGCTAGAATTCACTTGCTATCATTTAAAAAGTTAAGTCCTGCTTGCTAGATTGCTAGATCAGGTGGTTTTCTTTATTCATTAAGTACTTCAATGTGAATTGATAGAAAATAGGAATCAGGACAAAAAAAAAAAAACAACCTTTTCATACGCTAGAGCAGAAAATATAGGAAATAGAAATGTTCCTCTTCCACCTATAAGCTTTACTGAAGCATGAAAGAAAGTTTTTAGCTGTGGAAGATAGAAGAAGCTTTGTTCTTGATATTACAATAGCACTTAATTATATTCATCTTACTGCACAGCTTTATGTAACCTCTGAGTCATACATCATTCCAAGATATGTAATGATGTCTAGTAAAAGCTTAATATGGAAGAGTTGCTCTAGAAAGCCACAAACTAATGTGAGAGCAGAAGTCCACTGTATTTTATGCTAGTAAAACTGCTTTGACTTGGGGAACAAGGACAGATGGGTGGATGTGAAGAATAGTCTTTATTCCCTCTGATTATGTTAAAACCATGTGTTTGTACAGTAAAGTGATTTCTTTTTCCCAACTATTGCAGCCACATTCTCATGGAGGACCCCGTCCAATGCTGTAGCCTAATAACTCGTGACACCTCTTTCTCCAGCAACCTCCACCTCTACTTCATTTTAGCAGTTGCTCCCATAGCAACTATGAGACCTTGTCATCAACTGGAGTTGCTCCATTTTTGAAATCCTGAACTCTGAAATTCTCCTTTCTGACCACAACCTCTGATCCTTCTATCAGTCCCCACGCTTTCATGCCCTTGAAATGTGTTCTTTGGTCTCATTGGGACTCTCGATCTTTTGACCTTTCCTTATGTTAGCAGTTATCACTCCCTCCTAACTCCATTCCTATTCCTACCTTGTTTGCGCAACTATTTCAACTCTACTCGTATAAGCATGTTCAGTTCTCTCACTCCTTTGACTTGTTGTTTTATCTGTCTTTCCAATCTCTGGCTAATAATTTTCTCTCTCTCTCCTTTTCGCTCTCCCTCCCTCTTCCCTCAGCTTACTCTCTCTTTTCTCTCCTACCTTCTTCCCACCCATTTTTGTCCCAAGCTTCATGGAAGAAAATTTCCTAATCAGGATGATCTACTTCATTAAAAGTCCATTGATTTCCAACCTCATTCAGGTGACGA
Source organism: Rhinolophus hipposideros (assembly GCF_964194185.1). NCBI lineage: Eukaryota > Metazoa > Chordata > Mammalia > Chiroptera > Rhinolophidae > Rhinolophus > Rhinolophus hipposideros. The sequence goes on from NC_138058.1 coordinate 35,020,171, forward strand.
ATCTGTTTAGTAATCCCAGATCTAGGACTAGGGTACGGTAAGTGAGGTGCCCAGAAGGCAAAATTTAAAGAGGTACTCATTCCTGGAGCCGACCCTACATTTGCTTGGGCCCTGATAATGAGTGCCCCTTTAAATTTTGTTTCCTAGGTGCCTTACTGGCCTCCGTCACTCTCCTGACCCATGTCATTTACTCATCTCTAGTTACCTCTTTCGTGTGCCACTAGGTGTAACCATTCTAGCCTTTATCACTGTCCTCAACCTACCTGTTCACCCCCACATAGAAGATGATTTTTCCTATTTCAATGAAATACACTGGTCACCAGATTTGAATGTCCTCAACTTACTTTTATCCTGCCACTTCTTCAACTACCTTCTTTCATTCCCTTTGCCTTAAGAGATATTCCACACTCTTCCACCTTTGTTCTTGGTCACATCACATCACAAATCCTCTAGAATCTTCACCTCCCCCCCCCCCAATTATCCTCTTCTTCTCTTGCACTGGCTCCTTGTAAATATTATCGAGTCTCTCCTTTATTAAAAACATAGTTTTTTTCTCAACCATGCCATTCTCTGGAGCTAGTCCTAATCTCCAATGTATGTGAAGAATGGTCTACACTCTTCCTCATCCTACAATCTAATCTTTTATCTGACTTCTGCTCCCATCACTATATTGTGTTTTCTCTTAGAGTCCCTGGTGATCTCCCAGTGGCCACATTGATTGGTTCTTCTACGTCTTCGTCTTCTTCAGCCTCTCTGTAGCACTGTCACTCTGACGCTATTCTCCTTGGTGTCTGAGGCATTCCGCTATGGTTCTCTGCTCACTTCTGTGGTGCCTCTTCCTCAGTTTGCTGACATCTCTCTCTAGTCTGGTCTTTACCTGCAGCTGGCTCTCAAGTTTCATACTGGTCTTCTTCTCATCTTATACCACACTCTTCCCTTGAGTGACTGCCAACTCCTGTGGTGTCAGCTACCACCCGTACATCCCCTGATGAAACCCACATCATTCTTTGTAGCTGAGACTTCCCTGTTGAACTCCTGATCCTGTGCTTTAAGCTCAGTAGTTCCAAAACAAAACTATCTTTTTTCCCTAAATCCATTTGTGTGTGTGTGTGTGTGTGTGTGTGTGTGTGTGTGTGTTTGTCTTCTCCATTAAGGCATAGTTATTTACCTGGTTAACCAAGTTAAAAATCTCAAAATTAGTTTTGAATTTTTCTTTTTTATTCCCTTCATAGCCAATCATTTGAATCAATCATCAAAATATTCCTTCACATTGACCCTTTTTATACTCTTTGTTTAACCCCTTATTATTGTTTGTCTGAACAAATTCAGTAAGCCCTAACTGATAGCCTTGCCTATAGTCTCTTCCTTTATATCTTTCTAAAATACCCGGTTTGGTATTGTCATTCCCCTGCTTAGTACCTTTGGTGACTTTCCATTGACTACATGGAACTTGGATCCAAATGCCTTAGTGTGGTATTCAACATCTTTCACAGTCCACCTCTCCCAGCTCCTTTTCTACCTCCTCCTTTTTAACCATATACTACTCCCTGGGACTCCTGCCTCACTGCTTACTAGCTGCTTTCTGAACATGTTTTCATGCCCTAAAATGTCTCTCCAACCTTCTGTTTCTAGTCAACTCTTATTTATCCTTTAAGACCTGGCTCAAATGTCATCTCTCTCAAGAGGCTTCCTTTGTCTCTCTCTCTTTCCCATGTCTCATAAGAGCTTTAGTCAATCGTCAATTAAAGCATGTATTATTGCATTGGAGATAGTAGTATATAGCTCAGCTTATTCCACTAGGCTATGACCTTCTTAATTTCAGGAGTCAAGTCTTAGTCGTATTAGCAACCCTTGATTCTAACAGGGAACTTTATGTATAGTAGGTATTCCAGCATGTTTCTTGAAAATAATAATTGTTCCTACTCTGAAGCCAACTTAAAGTATCACTTTGGGCAGTTGCTTCTCTTGCTTGGCCTCTGTTTTCTCCTCTGTAAGAATTGGAGTAGAGTGTCTCAAAGTTCTCTACATTTTTGTGATTCTGTGCTGGCATCTGTTAGATTTTAGAGGTGCCTAAGAGGCCACTAGGGGACATATAGATGAAGTTTATATCAGAAATCTGTGGAAGAACTGCAGAGAAGCAACTTGTGGGGGAAGGAAGAAGAGGTATGTCAAGTAAAAGAGATAAAATGAGAAAAGCATTAAGGAAGAAAGAATAAGGTAAGAAATGTGTCCCTGCTGAATCTCAAGTCTATAAGAACTATAGGGTATATAGTTACAAGAATGTTTTAATGACTGTTGGATATTATCTATAATGAGAAGAAACACAGTTTTTGGGGGCTAGATGGACAGTTTCTTGGCCAGGGCGGCCAGTAGCACATACAGTTTTTTGTGTGTATTACAAAATAAGGTCTATATTCCTTTGTATAATGGAGTGTGGACTGGACTTCCGGTCTCCACTCTCCACTGGCCAGGCCTGTTCTTGGCAAAATCCTCACAACTTCATGTAGAGGTGCTGCTCCTAGTTTCCTTCCTCAGTCAGGGTTTTAGAGAGGATGTAGTGAGGGCCACTGGCACCATAATGCCCAGACACTCCATGAGAATCATTGGTTGGGGCGCGGGTTCCATGATACTGTTTCAGTTAGAGTGGGGCTGGCCAGACATGTGCAAATTTGGTTCAATTTTTCTTGAATTTTCCTTCCCTCCTGCCTAAAGTGACATGGTAGGATGTATGGATTCTGGGCCAGCATTCTTATGCTAAAGGGGATGATGCTGGTAATAGAACCCGCACCTCACTATCACCCCCACCCCCGCCCCAATACATCTCTGCCTGACTGACTTCAGCCCGTCTAGGACTTACTGCTGCTGCAGTGGTAGTGGAGTGTGCCCAGAAAAGTTCCAGAACCTGGGCCATACCTTTTGCCCTGCTGGACACCCTGACAGGCCTAGGGCTGGCCAAGGGAGGGGCTGCTAAGTGATCAGTGACTGGAGTGGACTCGGTGCTCAGCGTCCCGCTGTCTGCTATGGCTTCTGGCAGGTAGGAGAAAACCTGTGAGGGACATGAAGGACTTCTAGTAGTCTCAGTGACCTTCCTGGGCTGCCAGACCTCTGTTCCTTCCTCCTCCATCGCTCATTTCTGTCTTTCCTCTTGACTTCCTTCCCTGGTGGGCCATCTGGGAATCAGCGGAGGGAAAAAGTAATTGAAGTGCTTAAGAGGAATTGTTTGGGGAAGGAGGAGGCAGGGTCAAAAGGAGAACAATTAAGAAGCAATGTGATACAACTGTGAGGAGAAGAATTTAGTATGAATATAATGATCAATTTTCTAATAATTAGGTCTCTTAGACGGTAGAATAGTTCCCCAAGAGGCAATGGTGGGAACCCCATTGCTTGGTCATTTCTAATTAGACTGGAGAAGTACTCACAGAGAATGCTGCAAAGAAAATGCCCCACGCTGGGGGATGGGCTTGTGACCCACGGGGGCCTCCGCTATCTCTCATTTCTATGATTCATTGATGAGCACATAATTCACCGATTAGTTAGGCAGCCAAACTTTAAGGGGTTTATTGGTTTCTCACCTCACCTTTGGCCCTTTTAAATTGACCAGATCTATTATCTTCAAAGAGAAAATTCAGGGCAGGCAGTGACCTAGGCCAGGGCAAATGCTGTCTCATTTTTACCAAATAAGTTTAAACAGAAAACCCGGCTCCATTTTTCATCTGCTATGCAGTGGGTGTGGACAGTTTGGGATCTTACCCAGCGATGTTTCCCTCTCCTTTTGAGCCGGCAGTGTACTTAGGAGTTTTATTTAGAGAAGAGATTCTTACCTAGCATCCATTTGGTAAACAGGTGCCTTACAAGAGCCCGTGCAATGAGCTAGTTAAGCACACTGGCTTTGAGGCCAGCCTTCCCAGGGCTGATCCTGGCTTGGCTCTTTGGTATGTGACCTTAGGCCAGTTACTGAGCTTTCCGGGCTCATTTCCCGATGTGTAATATGGTGCCTCTGAAAATAGGTACCTCATTTGGTTATTCTGAGGATTAAACAAGTTAATACTGGGAAACATAGGACCGTGCCTGTCAAGTACTTTGGACCAGTGCCATCCTGGTGGTTGGTGGCTTTTATTATTACTAAATTATAATCACTGTTGTCGAATATGTCCTCGTTTAGAACTCCTGAATTTGTTAGCACTCTACTTACCATGTGCTGATAGGAGTGGATTGGCTGTTCTTATGAGTGTCAGTCTGCATTTAAACATTTGCCTCAGCAGGCATTTGTTGAGTCTCTGCTGGGTGCAAGGGGAGGGACAGTCCCTGGTCTCGAAGGGTGAATGATCTTGTGTTTGTACATGTGTGTGGGTGTCTCATTGCATGTATATGTTTCGGGTAGAAGAGAGAAAGAACATGGCTAACTATCCTAAAAAGTTTGTGGAGTGCCCCACGAGATGCTGTCCGATGGAAATACCAAGAACATGTAATGATCTCATCTGATTGGGGTACAGGTGGCAATCCCAGGGCAAAGTGTCATGCAGGAAGTGGCTTGGGGAGCAGGCCTTAGGCATTGGCAGAGGGCACTTCCAGTGACATGGATCTAAGCACTTGACTAGGGTCTGAGGTTCACAGAGGAGAAGCCAGACAGACCCATGTATGGTATTGCAGAGGGCCTCAGATGCCAGACAGAAAACTGTTTCCTTTGGTGGGCAATAGGGATCAAGGGAAGATGTCCGAGCAAAAGAAAGCCAGGAACAGAGGGTGCTTTCTTAAGACCCATCAGTCAGGAGTGTGGACAAACCAGAGCCTGGGGATAGGGAAGTCAGGCATGAGGCCCAGGGCCCTGCACAGCACTTCATGTACAGCTGGGTCAGGGGCTTTGCCACTTCCATGTCCAATCTTTGGCACCTTCTCTGGGGCTCCCAACCTGCGCAGTAGCAGGAACCTGGCTAGAGTTTACATGACCATCTTTGTGACAGCCCAACATTCATTAGAACATGCCATTTTCGTCTCCTTAATCTAGGTTTGTAGAGGCAGTGTGGTCCCAGAACTGTGGTGAGGCCTTATGCAAATGATGCAGGCAGACCCTATCTGTTTAGCCTCTCCCATTTGAAGCAACAGAAGCGGATTCCTATACGAATCTGATCCAAATATTATTATTTGGGGTAAGTGGACATTTGCTTTGTGTCCAGCGGAACATAAAGAGCCCTTTTATGTTCTTGGAGAGAAAATATGGCTGAAATGACTTGCCATTAGAAGTAAGGAAAGGAAGGAAGGAAGGAAGGATGGATGAATGGGAGGGAAAGAAGGGAAACATTTATTGGACACCTCTTATGTCCCCACATACTTTGCCGTGTACATGAACTTTTATTTTCTCGTTTGCCTCATCATAACTCTGCAAAGTAAGAATTCTATCCATATTAAAGATGAAAAAAAACAAGGCTCCTATAAATGAACTAACTCTTCTGACTCCAAAGCCTATGTTTCCCTGCTCCATGATGGTCTCTCATTGGGTGGCTGTGTATTAGGAGAAAATGCCTGGCCAGTTTAGAGAAGATAGTCCCCACATAAGGCTGGCCCCACTTTTCTACTCTGTCCTATCCACTGTGGCTCTAATCAGGATGGCAGAAAATACTGCCGAAGGGTGATGGGTACTGGGTAAATCTCATTGCTACACGTAGTTCCAGGCAGCACTCGTGCAGGGCATGGTCACTTTCACCGTGACCTTCCCCTCCCTCCACTTAGAAAGCCTGCTTCTTCCATTAGTTTCCTACTGCCAGTGGTCTACAGTGGTGTGTGTATGTGTGTGTGTGTGTTGGGGGGTGGGGGACAGCTGAATCACTACCTGCTCAATCTCAGCACTACCTCTCCAGAGAAATCTGAGCCTCTAACTTTTTGCCTGCAGGTCACTGCAGGGAGCTCAGCGATGCCTCTTTCCGCTCTCTGGGTCTGGGCTGTGGCTGTCAGACGTAAGGGGCACAACTCTAAAATGTACTCCAATAGACGTGTTGTTGCCACCCTTAGTGACACTGAGGAGGAATTCAGGAAGCCCCTGGTGAAGGAGCCAAGAGGCTGTTTGTCTCCAGTGTGATACGTGCTTTTTTTCTTTTCTCTTTCTACTATTTTTAAATTCTAAGATTTTGACTCATTTATGTTCTCC